>NC_048579.1:23565065-23907565 GCF_013265735.2 Oncorhynchus mykiss
AGATGTGTGTGTGTGAATGTTTACGTAGAGAGATGTGTGTGTGTGAATGTTTACGTAGAGAGATGTGTGTGTGTGAATGTTTACGTAGAGAGATGTGTGTGTGAATGTTTACGTAGGGCCTACGACAGAGGTTTCACAAAAAAATGTTTTTAGCATGCTGAGCATACCTCGCAGGCACCTAGCATATTAACACACAGAGATGCGATCAGTCACTTAGTTAGTACGCAGACCAGGGGAGCATGGCTTACAGTAGAGAGTTTTGGTGGCGTGCAGATTTATGTTCCTGTTTTCCATGGTTGTGTATGAGATTTACCGTGCAGCCCAGGGGACCTATATATTCATTTAAACAGTATAGTATTTATATTGTCCAGGGTAATGTATCTGACAGAAGACATTTCTTCTTCTGGTTTCAATGGAAACTGCCAAACCACAGTACGCTTTGATGGATCTCTCTATTTGTCCGGTGTTTGTTAGTTCTGCATGGACGTGATGTGAATGTTGGTTATTACTGCATTGTTGGAACTAGAAGCATTTCGCTACACTCGCATTAAACATCTGCCAACCATGTGTATGTGACAAATACAATTTGATTGGATTTGAATGGGAAAAACACCTCGGCAACAGATACACAAGCATGCTACTGAGATGAAATTATACCGAGGAAGGAGGTCGAGCTTCTTGAATCTGTACCCCTCCATAGAACGTCTCAGTAAAGGAGAAGAGCTGTTTAATGTTACCTGTACTTCGTCAGACTGTGTGCAATAATTCTCTGGTTTCAGTGAAATCACCCAACCCAGCATTAAACATAGTTTTACTTATGAATGAGTGTGTTGATAGGTGATGTGTTTCAGGTTCAGAGTTGCTCAGACTTGTAAATACTCCACATAAACACAGACTGGTTGTTTGTTAGGCACATTCTGTTTCCTGTGTCCAGACTTTGATGATTGGCTAATGGCTGAAATATTTAACATAAATCGAAGGGTTGCAGAGGGGAATGTAAATGATTCTGACAGGGGTATTCTGACCAGCGTGTTACTGCTTAGTCTGCATCCAGAGACCGAAAGAGCTCGGATTCAAGTAGCTTTCCCCAAATTCTAAGGTCTTACAGAAATCCCGGTTGTAAGATTCCTGGAATCAGGAGGGAATAAGCAGGACATAACGAATCCCCAAACAGGGATTTCTGGGAAACTTGGGAATTTTGATCAACTTGGTGTAATTTTGCAATCCTAAAGAGAGCATCACTAAAGCATTGTAGAAATGCTTAACTCCCACCATCTCTCTCTCTCCTCCCTCCAGTTCTCGCGGGTGTTGAAGAACAGGGCGTGGCCCACCTTCAAGCAGGCCAAAACCAAGGTGTTCCCGCTCCACAGCAGCGACTTCTGCCCCACCAACTGCCATGTGAACGTGATGGAGGTGTCCTACCCCAAAACCACCACCTCTCTGGGCAGCGCCTTCGGAGTGCAGCTGGACAACAGGAAGAGTTCCACCCTGGAGAGAGGAGGTCGTAACGCCGAACAAGGTGAGAGCATGGCACTAAGCCCTGACCTCTGACCCTAACCCTGGAGGGTTAGAGAAGGTTAGAGAAGAGGCCAGCAACTGAATTTCTTGTCATCTTGCTAGGATGCCAATGTCCATTGTAGTGCTGCGTTTAATTCTGACCGTCTCCCAGGTAAGCTGAACCCCATGGTGTACGTACAACACACCATCACCAGTATGGCAGCTCCGTCAGGTCACAGTCTGGGTCGTACGGAGGGTCACGGCCTCCGCTTCCTGCTCCGGGAGGATGACCTGCTGGTCTTGGACTCCTACCAGAAACTACTAGGCAAGCTGACCACGCTGGTGAAAGAGATGGAGGGCCACGCCTCACAGATACACGAGTGAGTCTGGCAACACACACGTACACAGATATGTGCAGGCACACACACACCTGCCTTGCACGTACGCGCGCATGGTGCGCTCACACACAGCCTTACTCAGAAGTATTTTGTTTGTCACTTCAGGAGTGGAAGAATGTGTTTATTTGTCTGAGACTATTGGTTTGATTTCCATTTTAATATGCACTGCTTGGACGGTGAAACCGGCTGGGGAGAAAATAGATTTTGGTATAAGCAGAGGAAATGGTGTGATTTGTAAAGACCGGCGACTGCTTCCGCTGACGCCGTTTCCCCTACTATAAACACACACACATTCACACTCACACACACACACACACACACACACACACACACACACACTAGTATAAACTGGTCCTCCGGATACATGTGAGCCTCATAAAGTGAGCAGTAGTTTTAGAAGGCCATTGTGTGTGATATAGTGGTCTCTAGTGAGTGAGAGGAGACTTGGTCATTCTCACTCACGTTGTTACTTCAGTGCGAGCGGTGCGTGTGTTTCCTTGCTGGCCATGCTGGTTCCAGTGCTGTTGATGGTGTCATTGTTTGGAGGTTCAGAGTCACAGGGAGAAAATGTGAAACACTGACATCTGACAGGAACAACACACACACACACACACACACACACACACACACACACACACACACGCACATATGCTTATCAGCACGGATGTTAATGACATGCTTCTGTCAATGCTAATTAGTGTATGCACACATTGTGACGCACTGAGACATTCCTTAAAGGTAGACAAGGTAGACTCATTTGCTGTGACCTCTATGGTTCTGGGTGTGTCAGTGTTAGCCAGTGGATTACAGAGACTATTGATCGGTCCTCTGATCTCTGATAGGGCCTCTCAGGAGCAGCACAGCAAAATGAGCTCCCGGGCCCTCTTAAACCAGGCAGAGAGGGAGGGTCCATTTTGAAGGGCCCTGATTTAAAAGTTTTCTCTTGCACTCTCTTTCGTTCTAACCCTCTTCTTCTCTCTGTCCCTCGTCCATTCTCTCTGTCCCTCGTCCATTCTCTCTGTCCCTCGTCCATTCTCTCTGTCCCTCGTCCATTCTCTCTGTCCCTCGTCCATTCTCTCTGTCCCTCGTCCATTCTCTCTGTCCCTCGTCCATTCTCTCTGTCCCTCGTCCATTCTCTCTGTCCCTCGTCCATTCTCTCTGTCCCTCGTCCATTCTCTCTGTCCCTCGTCCATTCTCTCTGTCCCTCGTCCATTCTCTCTGTCCCTCGTCCATTCTCTCTGTCCCTCGTCCATTCTCTCTGTCCCTCGTCCATTCTCTCTGTCCCTCGTCCATTCTCTCTGTCCCTTGTTATTTTTTTATATTTTTTTACAGTAAACATTACAATCACAAAAGTTCCAAAAGAATAAAGACATTTCAAATGTCATATTATGTCTATATACAGTGTTGTAACGATATGCAAATAGTTAAGGTTCAAAATGGAAAATAAATCAACATGACTATAGGTTGTATTTACAATGGTGTTTGTTCTTCAGATCACAAATCTTGCTGCTGTGATTGCACACTGTGGTATTTCGCCCAATAGATATGTGAGTTTATCGAAATTGGATTTGTTTTGGAATTTTTTGTGGGTCTGTGTAATCTGAGGGAAATTGTGTGTGTGTGTGTGTGTGGCTCTCTCGCTCTCTCTCTCCGTCTCTCTGTCTCTGTCTCTCTCTGTCTCTGTATCTGTGTGTGTAAGTGGCTGTGTGGTGTGTGACTGACCTTGTTTCTCTAACTCTGTGTGGTGTGTGACTGACCTTGTCTCTCTCTCTGTGTGGTGTGTGACTGACCTTGTCTCTCTGTCTCTGTGTGGTGTGTGACTGACCTTGTCTCTCTGTCTCTGTGTGGTGTGTGACTGACCTTGTCTCTCTGTCTCTGTGTGGTGTGTGTGACTGACCTTGTCTCTCTGTCTCTGTGTGGTGTGTGTGTGACTGACCTTGTCTCTCTGTCTCTGTGTGGTGTGTGTGACTGACCTTGTCTCTCTGTCTCTGTGTGGTGTGTGACTGACCTTGTCTCTCTGTCTCTGTGTGGTGTGTGTGACTGACCTTGTCTCTCTCTCTGTGTGGTGTGTGACTGACCTTGTCTCTCTGTCTCTGTGTGTGTAAGTGGCTGTGTGGTGTGTGACTGACCTTGTCTCTCTGTCTCTGTGTGGTGTGTTACTGACCTTGTCTCTCTATCTCTGTGTGGTGTGTGACTGACCTTGTCTCTCTGTCTCTGTGTGGTGTGTGTGACTGACCTTGTCTCTCTGTCTCTGTGTGGTGTGTGTGACTGACCTTGTCTCTCTGTCTCTGTGTGGTGTGTGTGACTGACCTTGTCTCTCTGTCTCTGTGTGGTGTGTGTGACTGACCTTGTCTCTCTGTCTCTGTGTGGTGTGTTACTGACCTTGTCTCTCTGTCTCTGTGTGGTGTGTGTGACTGACCTTGTCTCTCTGCCTCTGTGTGGTGTGTGACTGACCTTGTGTCTCTGTCTCTGTGTGGTGTGTGAATGACCTTGTCTCTCTGTCTCTGTGTGGTGTGTGACTGACCTTGTCTCTCTGTCTCTGTGTGGTGTGTGACTGACCTTGTCTCTCTGTCTCTGTGTGGTGTGTGTGACTGACCTTGTCTCTCTGTCTCTGTGTGGTGTGTGTGACTGACCTTGTGTCTCTGTCTCTGTGTGGTGTGTGACTGACCTTGTGTCTCTGTCTCTGTGTGGTGTGTGACTGACCTTGTCTCTCTGTCTCTGTGTGGTGTGTGACTGACCTTGTGTCTCTGTCTCTGTGTGGTGTGTGACTGACCTTGTCTCCGGTCTTTTGTGCTGTAACCATGTATTGATGAATTGAAGCTTTCACATTTGGAACAAAGGCTACTTTTATTTCACAATCAGCATTTCCTTCCTTCCCCCTCCAAAGTGGAGACGGATTTCCAACTTCCAACCTCACTGGAGGGAATGGGGATGTTTCAGTAATGGGAAAAGAGAGAGCGGACATGGAAGGATTATTAGTTGCACAACTTCTTGGCGGTGGTTCCTTGGCGTTGACCGTTTAGAAGCACCACAACCTTTGACCTTTTGCATCAGGACACCGAACATGGAGTCCCACAAGCTGTCCGAGGACGTGCCTGATGACGTGGTTTATATCTCTACCGCTTCTCCTCTCTTCTCCCCACGTCCTGCATCACGTCAAGTCCTCCTCTCCTAGTAATTTTCACCGTTGTTTATTTTCTCTTCTGCCCCAGTTCTCTCTCTTCCAACCTTTTCTCTTCCTAACTTATGTCCCCCTATCCCCCCGCCTCTCCTCCTCTCCCGCCTGCGTCTACCAGGTAAACGTCCATCCATTTCTCATCCCAGAGATTCGAACGCTAACAAAGTCTGTCTCAAATGGCACCCTGTTCCTTATATACAGTACACTGATTTGGACCAGGGCCAATAGGGCTGGGTCAACCAATAGGGCTGGGTCAACCAATAGGGCTGAGTAAACCAATAGGGCTGGGTCAACCAATAGGGCTGGGTCAACCAATAGGGCTGGGTCAACCAATAGGACTGGGTCAAAAGTAGTGCTCTATACAGTACCAGTGAACTTTTGACACACCTACTCATTCAATGGTTTTGATTTTTTAGTATTTTCTACATTGTGGAATAATAGTGAAGACATCAAATCTATGAAATAACACATATGGAGTCATGTAGTGCCAGAAAAGTGTTAAACAGATCCAAATATGTTTTACTGTATATTTGAGATTCTTCAAAGTAGCCACCCTTTGCCTTGATGTCAGCTTTGCACACTCTTGGCATTCTCTCAACCAGCTTCATGAGGTTGACTACAGTCATCCAAGTAAAACGAAGGCCCAACACAGTGCCTTCATCAAGTATTCACACACCTTGACTTTTTACACATTTTCTTGTGTCATTTTCTTGTCAACGATCTACACAAAATACTCTGATGTCAAAAATGCAAACATTTGTAAAATGCTTCATGAGGTAGTCACCTGGAATGCATTTCAATTAACAGGTGTGCCTTGTTAATTAGTGGAAATTCTTTCCTTAATGCGTTTGAGCCATTCACAGGTGTTGTGACAAGGTAGAGGTGGTAAACAGAAGATAGCCCTATTTGGTAAAATACCAAGTCTTTATTATGGCAAGAACAGCTCAGATAAGCAAAGAGAAATGACAGTCCATCATTACTTTAAGGCATGAAGGTCAGTCAATCCGGAACATCTCAAGAACTTTGAAAGTTTCTTCAAGTGCAGTCGCACAAACCATCAAGCGCTATGATGAACCTGACTGGGAAAACCCAGAGTTACCTCTGCTGCAGAGAATAAGTTCATTAAAATAACTGCACCTCAAATTGCAGCCCAAATAATTGCTCCACAGAGTTCAAGTAACAGACACATCTCAACATCAACTATTCAGAGGAGACTGCATGAATCAGGCCTTCATGGTCGAATTCTTTCAAAGAAACCACTACTAAAGGACACCAATAAGAAGAAGACACTTATTTGGGATAAGAAACACGAGCAATGGACATTAGACCGGTGGAAATCTGTCCTTAAGTCTGAGTCCAAATTTAAGATTTTTGGTTCCAACAGCCGGGTCTTTGTGATATGCAGAGTAGGTGAACAGATGATCTCTGAATGTGTGGTTCCCACCGTGAAGCATGTAGGAGGAGGTGTTATTGTGTGGGGGTGCTTGGCTCGTGACACGGTCAGTAATTTATTTAGAATTCAAAGCACACTTAATCAGCATGGCTACCACAGCATTCTGCAACGATACGCCATCCCATCTGGTTTGCACTTAGTGGGACTATCATTTGTTTTTCAACAGGACAATGACCCAACACACCTTCAGACCAAGAAGGATAGTGATGGAGTGCTGCATCAGATAACCTTGACTAGTATTCTTCAATGTAGAAAATAGTAAAAAATAAAGAAAAACCCTTGAATGAGTAGGTGTTTCCAAACTTTTGACTGGCACTGTATATTGAATAGAGTGCCATTTGGGACGCATCCCACCTCTCCAGTCCAGTCAGCTCCAATACTTCACATCTGTCCACTCTAACATGTTCACTTCCTCTCTGATTAAACCATGCTGATGCACTGTTAAGAACCTGACTGAGGTAAAGGCTTTGTAATGCAGATGCTCTTATCGATCTTGTGAGGGTGATTGATGCCTATTGAGCCGATAGAGCTTGTCAAGGGGCTTGATTAAAGGTGTATGTATATAAAGCTATTCAGGACAGACTTAGGGGAGAGCTCTGAGAGTTGGTCGCTCTCGCTCTCTTTTTGCATCTTTCCTTCTCTCCCTTCTGTTTCCTCTCTCTGTTTCTCCCTCTGTTTCTCTCTCTCTCTCTCTCTCTCTCTCTCGATCCCGCCCCTGACCCAGTGTTGTGGTCCTGTCATTGTTATTAGTGGTTTAAGCAGCAAATGACCGATCTGCATGAAACTTGATACACTATGCATACAAACGTATGTGGACACCGCTGCAAAGTAATGGATTCAGTTATTTCAGCCACACCCGTTGTTGACAGGTGTATAAAATTGAGCACACAGCCATGCAATCTCCATAGACGAACATTGGCAGTACAGTGGCCTTACTGAATAATTTATTGACTTTAAACATGCCACCTTTCCAACAAGTACATTTGTCAACTTTCTGCCCTGCTAGAGCTGCCTCAGTCAACTGCAAGTGCTGTTATTGTGAACTGGAAACGTCTAGGAGCAACAACGGCTCAGCTTCAAAGTGGTAAGCTACACTAGCTCACAGAATGGAATCGGCAAGTGCTGAAGCGCATAGCGCTTAAAGATCATTTGTCCTCGGTTGCAACACTCACTACCAAGTTCCAAACTGCCTCTGGAAGCAACGTCAGCACAAGAACTGTTCGTCAGGAGCTTCATGAAATGGGTTTCCGTTGCAGAGCAGCCACACACAATCCTAAGATCACCATGCTTAATGCAAAGCGTCCGCTGGAGTTGTGTAAAGCTCGCCGCTATTCAATTCTGGAGCAAAAAAATGGAAAATGACGCCGACAGGGAGGGCTTCTCGCTCTTAGGAAATGTTCCTGTATTTTGTTTTTTTTATGTAATATTTCTTACATTATTAGCCCAGAATTTTTTTATTAGCCCAGCTGAAAAGGACTATTGGATATCAGAGCGGCAGTAACTCACCAGCACTACCAGCATTACGACCAGAAATACAACATTCCCAAATCAGATCCTTTGTTGCCCTGGTGTGCACCCCCAGGGCAATTGAACTGAATCCAGAGGCCGACCCAAAACACTGCCGGCGGAGGAGAGGTACTCGGAGTGGTCTTCTAGTTCGACTTAGGAGGCACGCACACCACCCACCGCTTCCAAGTATATTACTCGCTAATGTCCTGTCTATGGATAATAAAGTTGACGAGCTTAGGGCGAGGATTTCTTTCCAGAGAGACATCAGGGATTGTAACATACTCTGTTTAACGGAAACATGACTCTCTCAGGATTTACTGTCAGAGTCCGTCCAGCCAGCTGGGTTCTCCGTTCATCGCACAGACAGGAATAAATATCTCTCCGGGAAGAAGGGCAGGGGTGTATGTTTCATGATTATTGACTCATGGTGCGATTGTGATAACATGCAGGATCTCAAGTCCTTTTGTTCAACCAACCTAGAATACCTCACAATTAAATGCTGACTGTATCGTCTCCAATAAAATAATTTTGGGTTATAGTCACAGCCCTCAAAGAACATCACTGGACTTAATGCAAACTGGAAACCACAGGACTCATTTATTTTATCTGGGGATTTTTACAAAGAAAATTGTAGAAATTTTGGCTGCCGAAGTTCTAAAACACTTGACCACTGCTACTTCAACTTCTGGGATGCCTACAAGGCCCTCCCATGCACCCCTTCAGAAAATCTGATCGTGACTCCGTTTTGCTCCTCGCTTCCTATAGGCAGAAACTCACAGGAAATACCTGTGCTAAGAACTATTCAATGCTGATCTGACCAATCGGAATCCACACTTCAAGATTGTTTTGATCACACGGACTGGGATATGTTCCGGGTAGCCTCTAAGAATAGCATTGACGAATATACTGATACGGTGACTGAGTTTATCAGGAAGTGTATAGGAGATGTTGTACCCACTGTACTATTAAAACCTACCCAAACCAGCAACCTTGGATAGATGGCAGCATTTGTGGAAAACTGAGAGAGCGAACCACTGCATTTAATCATGGCAAGGTGACTGGGAATATGGCAGAATACAAACAGTGTAGTCATTCCCCTTTGTAAGGCAATCAAACAGGCAAAACGTCAGTATAGAGACAAAGTGCAGTCGCAATTCAATGGCTCAGACACTATATGTATGTGGCAGGGTCTACAGACAATCACAGACTTACAGTGCCTTGCGAAAGTATTCGGCCCCCTTGAACTTTGCGACCTTTTGCCACATTTCAGGCTTCAAACATAAAGATATAAAACTGTATTTTTTTGTGAAGAATCAACAACAAGTGGGACACAATCATGAAGTGGAACGACATTTATTGGATATTTCAAACTTTTTTAACAAATCAAAAACTGAAAAATTGGGCGTGCAAAATTATTCAGCCCCCTTAAGTTAATACTTTGTAGCGCCACCTTTTGCTGCGATTACAGCTGTAAGTCGCTTGGGGTATGTCTCTATCAGTTTTGCACATCGAGAGACTGAAATTGTTTCCCATTCCTCCTTGCAAAACAGCTCGAGCTCAGTGAGGTTGGATGGAGAGCATTTGTGAACAGCAGTTTTCAGTTCTTTCCACAGATTCTCGATTGGATTCAGGTCTGGACTTTGACTTCGCCATTCTAACACCTGGATATGTTTATTTTTGAACCATTCCATTGTAGATTTTGCTATATGTTTTGGATCATTGTCTTGTTGGAAGACAAATCTCCGTCCCAGTCTCAGGTCTTTTGCAGACTCCATCAGGTTTTCTTCCAGAATGGTCCTGTATTTGGCTCCATCCATCTTCCCATCAATTTTAACCATCCTCCCTGTCCCTGCTGAAGAAAAGCAGGCCCAAACCATGATGCTGCCACCACCATGTTTGACAGTGGGGATGGTGTGTTCAGCTGTGTTGCTTTTACGCCAAACATAACGTTTTGCATTATTACCAAAAAGTTCAATTTTGGTTTTGTCTGACCAGAGCACCTTCTTCCACATGTTTGGTGTGTCTCCCAGGTGGCTTGTGGCAAACTTTAAACAACACTTTTTATGGATATCTTTAAGAAATGGCTTTCTTCTTGCCACTCTTCCATAAAGGCCAGATTTGTGCAATATACGACTGATTGTTGTCCTATGGACAGAGTCTCCCACCTCAGCTGTAGATCTCTGCAGTTCATCCAGAGTGATCATGGGCCTCTTGGCTGCATCTCTGATCAGTCTTCTCCTTGTATGAGCTGAAAGTTTAGAGGTACGGCCAGGTCTTGGTAGATTTGCAGTGGTCTGATACTCCTTCCATTTCAATATTATCGCTTGCACAGTGCTCCTTGGGATGTTTAAAGCTTGGGAAATCTTTTTGTATCCAAATCCGGCTTTAAACTTCTTCACAACTGTATCTCGGACCTGCCTGGTGTGTTCCTTGTTCTTCATGATGCTCTCTGCGCTTTTAACGGACCTCTGAGACTATCACAGTGCAGGTGCATTTATACGGAGACTTGATTACACACAGGTGGATTGTATTTATCATCATTAGTCATTTAGGTCAACATTGGATCATTCAGAGATCCTCACTGAACTTCTGGAGAGAGTTTGCTGCACTGAAAGTAAAGGGGCTGAATAATTTTGCACGCCCAATTTTTCAGTTTTTGATTTGTTAAAAAAGTTTGAAATATCCAATAAATGTCGTTCCACTTCATGATTGTGTCCCACTTGTTGTTGATTCTTCACAAAAAAATACAGTTTTATATCTTTATGTTTGAAGCCTGAAATGTGGCAAAAAGTCGCAAAGTTCAAGGGGGCCGAATACTTTCGCAAGGCACTGTAAAAAGGAAAACCAGCCACGTCACGGACACCAACGTCTTGCTTTCGGACAAGCTAAACAACTTCTTTGCCCGCTTTGAGGATAACACAGTGCCACCGGCGCGGCCCGCTACCAAGGACTGTGGGCTCTTCTTCTTCGTGGCCGATGTGAGTAAGACATTTAAGAGTGTTAACCTTTGAAAGGCTGCCGGTCCAGACGGCATACCTAGCAGCATCCTCAGAGCATGCACAGACCAGCTGGCTAGTGTGTTTACGGACATATCCAATCTCTCCCTATCCAAGTCTGCTGTCCCCACATGCTTCAAGATGTCCACCCTTGTTCCTGTACCCAAGAAAGCAAAGGTAACTGAACTAAATGACTATTGCCCCGTAGCACTCACTTCTGTCATCATGAAGTGCTTTGAGAGACTAGTCAATGATCATATCACCTCTACCTTACCCGACACCCTAGACCCACTTCAATTTGCTTACCGCCCCAATAGATCCACAGATGATGCAATCATCATCACACTGCACACTGCCCTATCCTATCTGTACAAGAGGAATACCTATGTATGAATGCTGTTCATTGACTACAGCTCAGCATTCAACACCATAGTACCCTCCAAGCTCATCATTAAGCTCGAGGCCCTGGGTCTGAACCCCGCCATGTGCAACTGGGTCCTGGACTTCCTGACAGGCCGCCGTCCGGTGGTGAAGGTAGGAAACAACACCTCCGCTTCGCTGATCCTCAACACTGGGACCCCACAATGGTCCGTGCTCAGCCCCCTCCTGTACTGTTCACCCTTGAGTGCGTGGCCACGCACTCAATCATCAAGTTTGCCAACAATGATGAGACAGCCTACAGGGAGGAGGTGAGGGCTCCGAGAGTGTGGTGCCAGGAAAATAACCTCTTACTCAACGTCAACAAAAGAAAGGAGATGATGGTGGACTTCAGGAAACAGCAGAGGGAGCAACACCCTATCCACATTGACTGGAACGCAGTTGAGAAGGTGGACATTTTCAAGGTCCTCGGCATACACATCACTGACAAACTGAAATGGTCCACCCACACAGACAATGTGTGGTGAAGAAGGCGCAACAGCACCTCTTCAACCTCAGGAGGCTGAAGAAAGAAACCCTCACAAACCTTTACAGATGCACAATTGAGAGCATCCTGTCGGGCTGTATCACTGCCTGGTACGGCAACTGCACCGCCCGCAACTGTAGGGCTCTCCATTGGGGTGGTGCCTCCATCCCAACGCATCACTGGGGGCAAACAAGCTGGGACCGAGAAACTGAAAACAGCTTCTATCTCAAGGCCATCAGACTGTTAAATAGCCATCATTAGCACATTAGAGGCTGCTGCCTATATACATAGACTTGAAATCACTGGCCACTTTAATAAATTCGAACACTAGACACTAATAATTTAAAGTTAAAATATTTTCCATTACTCATCTCGTGTATATACTGTATTCTATTATTTTCTACCGTGTCTTAGTCTATGCCGTTCTGACATTGCTCGTCCAAATATGTATATATTTAATTCCTTTCCTTTACTTAGATTTGTGTATGTTGTGAAAGATATTACTGCACTGTTGGCACTAGAAACACAAGCATTTCGCTACACCTGCAATAACATCTGCTAAGCATGTGTATGTGACCAATAACATGTTACTTGATTTGAGCACTTGAAACGCTTTCCCTGTGGTGATGAATCATGCATCACTATCTGGCAGTCCAATGGACAAATCTGGGTTTCGTGGATGCCAGGAGAACGCTACCTGCTCGAAGGCATAGTGCCAACTGTAATGTTTGGTGGAAGAGGAATAATAGTCTGGGGCAGTTTTTCATTGTTCGGGCTAGGCCCCTTAATTCCGGTGAAGGGAAATGTTAACACTACAGCTTACAATGACATTCTAGACATTTCTGTGCTTCCAACTTTGTGGCAACAGTTTGGGGAAGGCCCTTTTTCAGCATGACAATGCCCCAATGCTCCCATTCTTCTCTGCAGATCCTCTCAAGCTCTGTTTGGTTTGATGGGGAACGTCGCTACACAGTGATTTTCAGGTCTCTCCAGAGATGTTTGATCAAGTCCGAGCTCTGGCTGGAACACTCAAGGACATTCAGAGACTTGTCCCAAAGCCTGTGTTGTCTTGGCTGTGTTCTTAGGGTTGTTGTCCTGTTGGAAGGTGAACATTCACACTAGTCTGAGCTCTTGAGCCGGTTTTCATCAAGGATCTCTCTGTTCTTTGCTCTGTTAATCTTTCCCTCGATCCTCACTATTCTTCCAGTCCCTGCCACTGAAAAACATCCCCACAGAATGATGCTGCCACCACCATGCTTCACTGTCAGGATGGTATTGGCCAGGTGATGAGTGGCGCCTGGTTTCCTCCGGACGTGACACTTGGCATCTTGTTTCTCATGGTCTGAGAGTCCTTTAGGTGCCTTTTGGCAAACTCCAAACAGACTGTCATGTGCCTTTTACTGAGGAGTGGCTTCCGTCTGGCTACTTTACCATAAAGGCCTGATTGGTGGAGTGCTGCAGAGATGGTGGTCATTCTGGAAGCTTTTCCCATCTCCACAAAGGAACTCTGGAGCTCGGGTTCTTGGTCAACTCCCTGACCAAGGCCCTTCTCCCCCGATTGCTCAGTTTGGCCGGGCGGCCAGCTCTAGGAAGAGTTGGGGGTTCCTAACTTCTTCCAGTTAAGAATGATGGAGGCCACTGTGTTCTTGGGAACCTCTAGTGCTGCAGAATTGTTTTGATAACATTCGCCATATCTGTGCCTCGACACAATAATGTCTCTGAGCTCTATGGACATGGCTTTGTTTTTGCTCTGACATGCACTGTCTACTGTGGGACCTTATATAGATAGGTGTGTGCCTTTCCAAATCATGTCCAATCAATTGAATTTACCACAGCTGGACGCCAATCAAGATGTATAAACACCTCCGGGATGGTCAATGGAAACGGGATGCACCTGAGCTCATTTTCGAGACTCTTGGCAAAGGTTCTGAATACTTATGTAAATAATGTATTTCTGTTTTAATTTTTTTCATAGTTTCATAAATGTGAAGGAGAAAAGAGGTTTTTGCTTTGTCATTATGAATTATTGTGTGTAGTAGGGGGAAAAAGTATCCATATTAGAATAAGGCTGTCGCAAAATGTGGAAAACGTGAAGGGGTCTGAATACTGCATTTCTCCCTGCTCCCTCTGATGCCCTGCACACAAGCCCTAAGCTGCTTACACTTCCTTATATACTACCAGCCAATCACGGGGCCTGGAACCTTCTCCATGGCAATGGAATGCCACTGCATTCTAGAGGGGCATTGTTGTGGCATCTGGAGTGGGATTTAATGATGGCAGGTCTCCGTTGCTTCTTCTCTGAATGGATAGATGTCGGGATGGATTAAAGGGGAAAACGACAGGACTTTTGAAATGATAGAGCCTGTATCATCTATCATGTGATGTGAGGTGTGAGAGGACATGAGGGCAGTCTGTTAACTCCGCCAAAATGAAACAGTCTCAAGTAAAGCCTGAAACGTGACACAACGGAAAATATACGCAGTGACGGACATGAATGGAATTAGTCTGAAATGCAAACAGACATGGCGTGTTAGTGTTTTTCTGTATATAGGCCAGTCAGGAAGTCCAAGCCTGGCATTTATTGGAAATATGGCTCTAAATGACTCCATGTGTTGCTGCAGTTCTGTGAAAATATCCTGGTCTGCATGCTAAATGGCACAATATTCCCGATCGTGTACTACTATGTAGGGAACAGGGTGCCATTTGGGACGCACAATCGCGCTCTGATCCTCTTCCTCCACAAAGCCCCTGATAGAACCCAGGCATGCAGAGCGAGAGGCTGAGTTGAGGGGCTGGTGTGTGTTGAGTTTAGGCTGTTGACGCAGCTGGCTGTGCATGTTTGAAGTTATTCATATTTGGAGGACCTCTGGCCTGCTGGCGTTGTTGTGAGGAAGACTAGCACAAACAGGTTGGAGCTTTGTTTGGCTCTCACTGTCAGTGGGTGTGTGAGTGATGCATGCGCACGCACACACATTCGATGATAGGCCTCCACACACATGCAAGTGCGGACACATTCACTCGCTCACATGTCTTAACATACGCAATTACACATACACACACACACGCAAACACACACATCTTGATGATGTTAAACGCTGTGTTCTTTCACCACGAGGCATGTTTTCGGTGTAAAGTCAACTTGACATTGCACTTTTGAGAGGATGTTAAGGTTGGAGGAGTGAAGCCTTGTTCGTCGTCATGCTCTCCTGCCTGGTTAGTTGGTGATGGTTATTTTTGACTGCTACAGGAAGGCTGTAGAGTGTGGCTACTTTCAATAACCTGCATTTTCTCTCTCTGGTCTCTCTCTCTTTCCCTCTTCTCTCTCTCTCTCTCTCTCTCCCAGCCTCCTCTCCTCCATCACCCTCCCCCCTGCCTCAGACATGAAGACCCCAGAGAGTTACATCTCAGCGGAGAGCGAAGGAGAGCGAGGAGGAGAGAAGAACGGAAAGAAGGTGTGTTTCAACGTTGCCGGAGACGAACAGGAGGACTCAGGACACGACACCATCAGCAACAGAGACTCCTACAGGTAATGACCAAGAGAGGGAGGGATGGAGCGAGAGAATATAGTTGGTAGCCAATTAGCCTGTTGGTGAATAACATTTCTCCCTCTGTTGTTTTTGTGACTAACAGCAACATAAAGGCTGCATCCCAAATGGCACCTGTTAGGAAGGTCTAGATCCTTCTTGACCTCTTTGTCTTGACCTCTCCGTTCAGATGGTGTCTCCAAAATAAATGTATACAAAAGGCAACTACAAACAGCCCGAACTAACGAAATACCTCATGGCCACCAAACCCACCAGCAGCCTTACGGCTCTCCAAACTGGCCCTCTGACTGATCACCTTAATGGGCAGCACCCGACGTGCTTATTAAGCAGGCTCAGCACTTGGACAAGGTTGCTGCTGCCCTCTGGGGGAATGGAGTGTGGTAGTGTCACATGCATAGTGTGTTTGTCTATGTCCTAACCCTAACCTTCCCCCCTATATCATAACACAAAGTATTCTCTACTTTTAACCAAGGTCCATAGGGTATAGGGTGCCATTTGGGATGACGCCAGAAAGATTGACAGTAACCAGTTTTTAGTATTAGAGGGCAGTAATAGTGTTTCTACGGGCTGCTGGAACATGTTTTTCTCTGTGTCTCTCTTCAGTGACTGTAACAGCAACAGGAACTCCATAGCTTCCTTCACCAGTATCTGTAGCAGCCACTGCAGCTCCTATGTTCACAGTGATGAGATGGACTCAGGTAACCACTACACACACACACACACTTTGATGAGATGGACTCAGGTAACCACTACACACACACACACACACACACACACACATACACACACACACACACTTTGATGAGATGGACTCGGGTAACCACTACACACACACACACACACACACTTTGATGAGATGGACTTAGGTAACCACTTCACACACACACTTTGATGAGATGGACTCAGGTAACCACTACACACACACACACACTTTGATGAGATGGACTCAGGTAACCACTACACACACACACACACACACACACACACACACTTTGATGAGATGGACTCAGGTAACTAGTACATGCAGTCACATACACACAGACTCCAGTTAGCAGAACCCTGTAATCCAAGTCAACCCCCCCCCCCCCCCCCCCCCCCCACACACACACACACACACACACACCACAGATATAAATTACATAACACACGTGAATGATTTACCGTGGAAGTAGTTGTAATGTTATAAATGACCAAAGTATACTGCAAATGCCTCACCTGTCTGTCCACAGTAGTAACACCATTCAGGATTAGGGTTGCACATCGAGGGTATATTACTGGAAACTTTCAAAGTTTACCAGTAAACTAACAGAATTTTGTTAACTTTCAAGGATTTCTGTAATTTGTCTAGTGGCCCTTTTGGGTATTTGCACCCAACTTCATCTTCCATAATCATGTCAACAAAAGAACAAGCTTGAAATGAACTTCAACCAAATTTGAACCCAGCTCAATGAACAGAACAGAACACACGTCCTTTTCTTCCCTCTGTCCACAGTAGTCCTATACAATAACGCCACACATGATACGTACTATTTACTATACAGGACACAAGTTCAAGGCCTACTTTAGACCGCACGATACTTGTTCCATTTTCCCTATTCAACCACAAGGTATAATAACACACATCTGACTGACAGGACTTGATTATGACCTGGCTACATGATTATGGCTTTGAATCTAATGCATGTAACAATTGGCACCATATTCTATACATAGTGCACTACTTTTGACCAGAGCCGCATGGTCCCTGGTCGAAAGTAGTGCACTATATAGGGAATAGGGTGCCATTTGGGATGCAACCCATGTGAACGGAAAGCCTGTGGATTAGTATGATTGGGTATGGCAGGCGTTTGGCTGGGTCAACCCACAGCTGTGTCAACCCTTACAAAAAAAAACACATGAAGTGTTCCAAAAACACATGTGAAATTGTGTGTGAATTCATGTGATTTTCCACATGTGAAATCATTTGTTTTTTCTGTAAGGGAAAAAAGTCAAATATCGATCTCTGTATCTGTCTGCTGTCTGCCAGAGAGCTATCACACACACACACACACACACACACACACACACACACACACACACACACACACACACACACACACACACACACACACACACACACACACACACACACATACACACACACACACTGTCATTGTGGTTTACAGGCCCTCACTTAGCAATTAGCATATAATGGCTATGAATTTAGCATGGAGGTGGTTTTGGCAGGATCTTTACAGCTGTGACCGAGATCTGACAGACAGATGGACACAGACAGGCGATTGGACTGGACACAGGGCTGCGTGTGTGTGTCTGCGTGTGTGTGTCTGCATGTGTGTCTGCGTGTGTGTCTGCGTGTGTGTCTGCGTGTGTGTCTGCGTGTGTGTCTGTGTGTGTGTCTGTGTCTGTGTCTGTGTGTGTGTGTGTGTGTGTGTGTGTGTGTCTGTGTGTGTGTCTGCGTCTAATGCTGACTGATGTTTATGAATATTGTCCTATAGGAGACGAGATGCCTGCCAGTGTATGGATATCTCATGATAAGCAGAAGAAACTACACAGCTTTCTGGAGCATCTCTTCAGCCAGGTGGGAACTGAGCCCTATAACAAATCCCAGTGGGCATCGTCCCATGGCGGTGGTACTGTTAAGACTCATTGCTACTACAGATTATGGACACAAGGGAGAGGTGTAACATTTCAAATTGTGAAGTAAATAATATCAGTGGACTTTGGACAATGTCGTATAGTACAATACAATAATACATTGCCTCCCAAATTGCACCCTATTCCCTATGGATCATGGTCATAAGTAGTACGCTATAGAGGGAATATGTTTCCTTTTGGGACACAGGTTAATTGTACTGTTTGACATCAGCCCCACTTGTTGCCTACTGGAATTAGATTTCGTAAATCAAATGAATCTGCCGTTGCTAAGGCTACGTCCTCCTTTCCTGACTTCCTAGAAATCCATATGGGTATGAGATGTTGTTTTGGTTTCTTAGATTTCATGTTTGTGGTTTCCTGGGATATTTAGGTTTTTTCCTTCTGACCTATCACCTCTGTTGATTTACTATCACATGTCTGGCGGGCCGGCCCACCCAACCACTGGTCTACAAACATCAGGGTAGCCTAACCTTGACCCCTAACCTCTCTCACACTCTGGGGAGTATGATAGCATGGCCCCTTTGACACACACTCTCCCCACCACGCACAAACACTCCTGGGAGACATTTCCACTGGGTTGAAAGAGCCCGTTGAACGTTTCTGTCTCCATCCATGGGCAGTAAACGTACAGAATGGGGTCCGCTGCTGCCTCGGCACTTTCCGCTCCTTTCCTTTCCTGCCTCGTTTGTTTTATTGTAGGCCAGCTTCCCGGGCTTTGTTTATACATGACAGATGAGATGTGATCTGTTAGCAGGGGTTAGGGGGTGCGTGTTTGTGTATTAGCGGCAGAGCTGTTCCAGTTCTTCAAGATTTGACGGCAGTTAAATTCATGCAATGGAATTTAATTATGGACACAGTGATTACCCAAACACACACACTTCCCTTATCACTGAAGTGCACACCGTAGAAAAGAAGATCGTAGTTTTCATCTTTGAGATATTTCTAGTTGTTGTATTTTTATATTCCTCATAAGAGTGACACTGAGGCCTCCCGAGTGGCGCAGTGGTCTAGGGCACTGCATCGCAGCGCATGCTATGCCACCAGAGACTCTGGGATCGCGACCGGGAGGTCCGTGGGGCGACGCACAATTGGCCTAGCGTTGTCCGGGTTAGGGAGGGTTTGGCCGGTAGGGATATCCTTGTCTCATCGCGCACCAGTGACTCCTGTGGCGGGCCGGGCGCAGTGCACGCTAACCAGGTCGCCAGGTGCACGGTGTTTCCTCCGACACATTGGTGCTGCCGGCTTCCGGGCTGGAGGTGCGCTGTGTTAAGAAGCAGGGCGGCTTGGTTGGGTTGTGTTTCGGAGGACGCATGACTTTCAACCTTCGTCTCTCCCGAGCCCGTACGGGAGTTGTAGCGATGAGACAAGATAGTAATTACTAACAGTTGGATACCAGGAAATTGGGGAGAAAAAGGGGGTTAAAAAAATAGAATTTAAAAAGTGACACAGAGATCCAGCATATTGAATATATTATAGAGATCATCAGACATATCGGATACATCAAAAGACCCCCTTCCCCCAACCCAAATAGTATTTTCTCCTCCCATCTCCAATACAAAGACTGTATGTCCAGCACAGGACAAATGTAGTCTCTCTAGACAGACTTGTTGCCTCCCACGATGTTCCTGTGTTTCTGGCTTAACACCTCTGTAGAAGTTCCGGCGTCAGTTGGGGTAGAACGGACGAGTCGGCGTCACCGGAGACATCACTGCTGTATCCACTTATTGCCCTAGATAAAACATGAGCTCAATTCCCGCCCGCATTTTAAGCCCCGCCTACCCAAACTCGTGATTTGTAGGGACAGTTGTCTGTCCGAAGAGGTTGTCTGACCCTCCCCGTGAAAAATGTTTCTCCCCCTTTGGAAATTTCTGAGAGAATCCAAAATTCTTCCCAGACCTTGTGCCGTAGCTCCAAACATTTCTCCAAGTGTATAAGTGCAGTATCTAGAAGTGCAGTATCTGGAAGTGCAGTATCTGGAAGTGCAGTACAGTGTTTCAGGGCAGTTTCCTCTTGCACAAACAAAGAAAACAATTTCATGACATTTCATTTAATTCTGGAATCTCCATGATCATCGAACAACGATCATCTGACTGGGAGGTTAAAGTTGTCCCAGACTGTGACAGAAGAAATGACCAGCAGGTCTGCGTTTTCAGCCTTTTTATAACAGGGGCAGAAGTATGGTTAGAGTTTCACAGTGAGGGTGCAGCCAGTGAAAGAGTAGATATGACAAGGAGATATGTCCTCACTTGTAAGCCAGGAGACCTGTCCCCGCTGCATCATAAAAGGAGACCTGACCCCCCCATAATCCACCAACACCCCCACCTTCTGGGGCTTCTTACTTAGAGAGAGGCGGACAATTGAGCTTGAGATAGCCTGGTACTCATTTCTAGACCTCAGCCCCACAGTCCAGACTCCATTTTCCCGGCTAAATGGAGCTTTACCCATCCTGCCGAGGGACTCTCTGGTCACGCCGTCTTATTCCTGACTAGCACCTTATAATAGAATCTCCCTGAGGAGAAGCCCTCTTTGCCAAGGACACAAGTAGCACTACCAAACCTCCCTGGGTAGTCATAAACATTCCTTTAGTTTGCTTCCATGCTCCAATGGTTTACCATCCTTAGAGATGGTAAGATTGGGATGTGCTGTGTTAGGGTCTAGGGTCCACTTCATACGGCTACCTACCCTTCAGCTCAGCATCACACTACGTCTTACAGTTCTCTCATCGGTTTCTCCTGCAGCTGGGACACAGTCTTTCTCCATCTGCTCTCTCTGAGACACAGCTCTCTTAATCTCTCCCTCACACACCTGGCTATAGACACTGATCTTAGACCAGTCCTCGGTGCACGACGGCTGCTTCAGCTCAGTGCTTCCCGTCAGTAGCACAGTGATTTCCTGCTCCAGCTCTTTAATGGACCATTTACCCTGCCTCTCTGCTGCAGTCTGCTTCCCCTCAATCACCTCAATGAGCTGGACCTGACTTCCCTTAATGAGATCCATCAGATCAGTGAAGAGCTGCATCCGCACGCTGTCTCCTATCTCTCTCTCTCTCTCTCTCTCTCTCTCTCTCTCTCCGCGTCTCTCTTGCTGAGCTCTATGGACTCATTAATCTCCTGAACCTTCTGTTGTCGCTCCTGGATCATCTGCTGCACCTGTGCCTCCGTCTTCCTCCTTCCTCTCCCCATACTCTTCCTCTAGAGGGACAATGTGGTGACTCTTGTGGTCTGCCTCGGTGTAGAACTGGCACACACACATCTGGTCAGTCCTACAGAACAGCTCCAAGGAGTCTGTCTTGCTTCTTGCACATCCTGTCTTCCAGGTTCTGCATGGGGGTCGATCAGCTTGTGTCTCTTTAAGGCTGCGGCTACCTGATGCAGGCTGCAGGTGAGTTTCGCGGTAAGAGGTCAGACACACCGGGCAGGATTTCAGAGCCTTGAGCTTCGTCCCAGTGCAGACGTCACAGGGCACTTCTCCCGGCTCAGCAGCTTTTACTTGAACTGCCTGCCTGAACTGAGCAGTCATCTCAGAAATGAAAGAGATCTGGTCTCTGACCAAAATCTGTTTTACGGAGTGGACACTGGCACAGTCCAGTGCTATCGCAGTATCCGCTGATGCAAGACTTGCAGAAGTTGTGTCCACATGTAATAGACAGGCTTTGTGAACACATCCAGACATATAGAGCACACAAACAAACTGCTCTTCTGACAGGATACTGCTGCAGGTGGCCATATCTAGACGGAGACCATGAAACATGGCATTAGCCGAATGTCAATAAAACTGTATGAATTGACATATTCAGCATTGAAGAGCCCCTCAAGCCTCCTAAAGCACCTCATTTATCATGTGATTTACCTAACAGAAGGAACATTTCAATAGGTGGTGCAGGTGTCCCGATTATGTTTTTTTTTTTGGGGGGGGGGGGGGGGGGGAGCTGTGGTTACACAAAAAAATAACTTTTTTTCTTTGTTGCTTTACCCTAAAAGTGACAACATATTTTTGGCATAAATGTGCCAACGGGGGTAATTTTTTATCGCAATTTGGTATTGATTGCAAAGAGACACAGTCATATGCATGTATTTTTTTTTAATCACACATTTATCCTTAAATTTGATGTTTCAAAATGTTTTTGTATGGTTTTCACATTTTGAACAGATTTTTTTAAGTACATTTTATCCGTAGTCACTAGTTAGGAACATTAGTCTGTTATTCATTCAAAATGTTGTGTTTCTGTGATACTGAGAAATTGGCGATTGAGCTCATCTGTGATAGCTGTATGGCCTAAAATGGCCACTGATATGGGGGATAATCTGTAGGCAATATGGGCGCTGGTGCCATCAGACTTTTAGCTCTAAATGTTTTATTCTATGAGCTATAAACTCGGTGCCATTTGGACCTGAAAGATGAGACTCTCAACTTGGTAAAGAGACATTGACTGGAAGTTAAATATATATTTGTTCTAGTGGCTGCCATGCCTTCCATGGGTCAAATCTGGAGTGGCTCCATACCTATATATTTTCAGTGTACATGCATCTATCTCTAGTGCCAAATTTGGTAGACTATCGCAAAGTTCACTTTTGACTCCACATTTTCAGTTTAGTAGACAACAAAATAATAGTTTATTCCTCCATATTAACACAGAAATCATGTATTTAAAAATGTTGGTAACTACTTGCTTGATAACGTCCTGAAATTTCGTAAGGATTAAAAACTAAATTCAGAATGTGTTCCTTTTTGGCGCTTTTAGGGTTAAGCGTGTACATTACTGGAGTTATACTTGGGATATAGTTTTTCAATGGAAAAAGTAAGAAATAGCTGGAAAGAGTCTAAAGTTGTCAAACAGGTTTACATATTCAATTCAAGGGGAAGGGGAATTATTGTACAGTTAAAAAATATGCCATAGTGACACCAGTCCTTTTTGATACCAAGCTCCAACCATGGAGATTTTGTCCAGGTAAATCTTTCTGTCTCCTCACCTATGTGTTCTGGTGTTGACTCTTCTGTTCTCTAATTAATAAGAGACCCTCAGGAGACAGCGTTGTTGTGTGCCCAGAGATTTCTTAAGAGCAGGTGAGAGTTTGTCTCCGGGTCGGATGATGTCTTTTCACTTCAGTTTCATTTCAGCAAAATGAAATGATAACATGCCTCTCCTTCCTGTTGTGCTAAACCAGTTTTTCCCTTTGATATATTTATTTATTTAATCTTTATTTAACCTTTATTTCAATTGGCAAGTCAGTTAAGAACAAATTCTTATTTACAATGACGGCCTAGGAACAGTGGGAACTGCCTTGTTCAGGGGCTGGGTTTTTACCTTGTCAGCTCAGGGATTCGATCTAGCAACCTTTCGGTTACTGGCCCAACGCTCTAACCACTAGGCTACCTGCCGCTACGGTATTTCTATTGTCAGGTTCACGTGCATCAGCAGATAAAGGAGAGGCATGGTAAGGTCAGGTGTCATTTTGATTTGTGTATGTCTATCCTACACTATCTACTAAGTTCCCCTGATTCAAGCTTTCAATTATGGAACATAGAAGTAAATGCACCCAGCCAGCCATTTCACAGGAGGTGGAATAGTAATACATGAAAAACACAGACTAAACAAGCATAACAACCTCAGACCGACTGGACCCGCACAATAACGTCATACATTCTCGACAGTTCTGGCACGCCATTCAGTGAACACAACATTTCTAACTTTGACGTACATCCATTACAAGTCAAAGGTTTGGACACCAGGGTTTTTCTTTATTTTTACTATTTTCTGCATTGTCGAATACTAGTGACGACGTCAAAACTATGAAATAACACATATGGAGCCATGTAGTAACCAAAATAGGGCTATCTTCTGTATACCACTCCTACCTTGTCACAACACAACTGATTGGCTCAAACGCGTTAAGAAGGAAAGGCAAAGGGTGCCTACTTTGAAGAATCTAAATTATATTTGGATTTGTTTAACACTTTTTTTGCTTACTACATGATTCCAAATGTGTTATTTGCTAGTTTTGACGTCTTCACTCTTATTCCACAATGTAGAAATGTTTTAAAAAATCTGAAAAACCCTTGAATGAGTAGGTGTGTCCAAACTTTTCACTTTTCACTGTAATTACATTTGATTCCATGAATTGAACTGCCTAAAATCATGAAGACAGAACTGGAGCAGCACCATTACCGATACACAAGCACACACCCCCAACCCCCTGCCAACAGAACACATCTCATCAGTAGTGTATGTTTCTGTCTCTGTCTCACTGTGTCTTTGTCTCTCTCTCTTCGTCTGTCTCTCTGTTTCTCTTCAGGTGGAGTCCATCACCAGTCTGCTAAAGGGAGCGGTGGTGGCCAAGGCCTTTGAACAGACCAAGTGTTTCACACCTGGACGAGGACTACAAGGTAAAGACGGAGGGGTTGTCTTTCAGTGTGCACCTTATTGACTTTGTAGTGCACTACTTTTGACGAGGACTGCCCGGTAAAGACGGAGGGTTGTCTCTTACATACAGCTGGGTCATACTGTCAATACTTAGCCTAGAACCAAACAGGCCCGACCCTAGCCTCCTGTAACCAGATGGGTTTGGTCGACGGAAGAAATACAGAAGGAAAAAAAGAACATTCTGGGGATGTTTGCCTTTCAATGGGAGGAAAAACTCCATCCTTTCTTCTCCTCCCTCCATTCCATCCCCTCCCTCTCCACATGCATCCCTTTCTCTGGCATGGTGGTATATATATATATTTTTCTCCTCCCTTTTCCTGTAAGGGCTGTTTTTGTATGGTTTTGTAGTGTTTTTGTAGTGTTTTTAGCTGGGGTGTAGCTGTGCTTATTAGAGCTTGGAGAAGTAAGATAACATTGGAGAGACTCCAGACCCAGTATCCCTCCCTCCCTCCCTCCCTCCCTCCCTCCCTCCCTCCCTCCCTCCCTCCCTCCTCCCTCCCTCCCTCCCTCCCTCCATCCATCGCTCTTTGAGAGGAAACAGGACCTGCTCAGAAAACACTGCAGCCTCCCTCACAGGGCTGCTACTTCCTGATATCCCTCTGTACCCTTCCCTTCTCTCTGTTCCTCTCATATCCCTCTGTACCCTTCCCTTCTCTCTGAGCAATACCTTATATCTGGAACTGTGCCATTGGCCTGCTGTTTACTGCAATTCCGCCCCATATTTAGTACAGTACTGCTTATCACCCAACAGTGAAGATGACACCATACAGACCTACTATACGTATATAATAGCCACAGTTGTCAGATCACATCATAACAATATCCTGTTAAGTAAAGTTTTTGGGGCTCAGTTTCTGCTTGTTTTGGCTTTACCTTGTGTGTGGGTCCCAAATGGCACCCTATTCCCTATATAATGAACTACTTCTGAACAGGGCTCTATATAGGGAATAAGGTGCCATTTGGGACGCGGAGGTTTTCTTGGCCTGAAACATTCATCTTCTATCAATTGTTTTTGTTTTATCTCATTGTGTAGGAAGGTTTTCTGTTCTAGCCGAAGACCTTTACTCTCAGATACGAATTTAATCTGGACAGGAAATGCAGCTGGAAGAAAAGTTGCTATATTTAACCCTATCAGTTTCCTGGAGTGACAATAAACCACTATCGTTTCCATATTCTGGCTATAGATCATGAATCTCCATTGCTGAGCCGGGACATTCTGGAGATCAGATGGTGTACAGTTGTTTTCATGAAAAGGAGGAAAATCTCTTGTTTCTGTATAAATGTCATGGCCAAGGTTTCTAAAGGTTAGGTTTTTGTGGGTTTCAAAGGCTACGTCCCAAATGGCTGGCTATTCCCTATGTAGTGCACTACTTTTGACTAGAAATGTAGTCAGAGTAGAGCATTTGTAAAGGGAATTGGGTGCCGTAGTGAATAACTGTAGTGACTGTAGTAACTGTAGTGACTGTAGTGAATAATGAACTGAATTGAATCCGTCTGGCACAGCCCCAACCTGTGTGGCGGCCTGGGGCTTTACAGTTGAAGTCGGAAGTTTACATACACCTTACATACACATACGCCAAATGCATTTAAACTCAGTTTTTCACAATTCCTGACATTAAATCCTAGTATGAAATTCCCTATCTTAGGTCAGTTAGGATCACCACCTTATTTTAATTAAGAATGTGAAATATTAGAGAGAATGATTTATTTCAGTTTTTTTTCTTTCATCACATTCCCAGTGGGTCAGAAGTTTACATACACTCAATTAGTGTTTGGTAGCATTGCCTTTAAATTGTTTAACTTGGGTCCACAAGCTTCCCACAATAAGTTGGGTGAATTTTGGTGTAACTGAGTCAGGTTTGTAGGCCTCCTTGCTCGCCACGCTTTTTCAGTTCTGCCCACACATTTTCTATAGAATTGAGGTCAGAGCTTTGTGATGGCCACTCCAATACCTTGACCTTGTTGTCCTTAAGCCATTTTGCCACAATTTTGGTAGTATGCTTGTGGTCATTGTCCATTTTGAAGACCCATTTGCGACCAAGCTATAACCTGACTGATGTCCTGAGATGTTGCTTCAATATTTCCACATAATTTTCCATCCTCATGATGCCTTCTATTTTGTGAAGTGCACCAGTCCCTCCTGCAGCAAGCACCCCCACAACATGATGCTGCCACCCCCGTGCTTCACTGTTGGGATGGTGTTCTTCAGCTTGCAAGCTTCCACCTTTCTCCTCCAAACATAATGATGGTCATTACAGTCAAACAATTCTATTTTTGTTTCATCAGACCAGAGGACATTTCTCCAAAAAGTACGATCTTTGTCCCCATGTGCAGTTGCAAACCGTAGTCTGGCTTTTTTATGGCGGTTTTGGAGCAGTGGCTTCTTCCTTGCTGAGTGGCCTTTCGGGTTATGTCGATATAGGACTTGTTTTACTGTGGATATAGATACTTTTGTACCTGTTTCCTCCAGTATCTTCACAATGTCCTTTACTGTTGTTCTGGGATTGTTTCGCACTTTTCGCACCAAAGTACGTTCATCTCTAGGTAACAGAACACGTCTCCTTCCTGAGCGGTATGACGGCTGGTCCTAAAGTGTTTATACTTGCGTACTATTGTTTGTACAGATGTGGTAGCTTCAGGTGTTTGGAAAATTGCTTCCAAGGTTGAACCAGACTTGTGCAGGTCTTGGCTGATTTATTTTGATTTTCCCATGATGTCAAGCAAAGAGGCACTGAGTTTGAAGGTAGACATTGAAATGCATCCACAGGTACACCTCCAATTGACTCAAATGATGTCAGTTAGCCTGTCAGAAGCTTCTAAAACATCATGACATCATTTTCTGGAATTTTCCAAGCCGTTTAAAGGCACAGTCAACTTAGTGTATGTAAACTTCTGACCCATTGGAAATGTGACACAGTGAATCATAAGTGAAATAATCTGTTGGAAAAATTACATGTCATGCACAGAGTGGATGACCTAACCGAAAAGTGTATGTAATCGTCCGACTTCAACTGTATGTATCAAGCATTTCAGAGTAGGATTGCTGATCTAGGATCAGGTCCCACCTTACATATAATGTTATTCATTGTGATCGAGAAGGCATAACCGATCCTAAATCAGCACTTCTTCTCTGAGACGCTGGATACATCTGGCCCTGATCTGTAGCTTATACCCCTCTACTACACTCTCCTAAAAAGTTGGTTGTCTTTGTGTGTCTTTGAGGATATTTTATTAGACTCAGGGTGTGTGTGGGGGGGGGAAGTGTTAGGTCCCCCATGTGTGTTTGTGTGTGTGTGTGTGTGTCTGGGTGGGTGGGGGAGGGGGGGGGGGGGGGGGTGGTGTTAGGTCCCCTATGTGTGTTTTAAATATCAGAACGTTCCAAACACTTTGCACATTTTACATGTTTCATTTCTCTCCTCTGATCTGTGTCTCTCGCCCCATGTGAGCACAGATGCATTTGATCTAGGAGGAGTGTGTGTGTGTGCGTGCGTTATGTTGATCCGATGAAGCGTATCGCTGGCGTAGTGTGTGTGTTGATAATAAAGTAGATGGCAGAGCATTCCTCATTCCTAGAGAAAAGAAACACAAACGCACACACCAAACACACTCACAGCCCCACACACTACACACACAAGGGAGACCAAATCCCTAAATGCCTTACAAGCCTCTAGTTCACCACCATCCTGTTATCACAGATTCAACTTCCCATCTCTCTCCAAAATCTGCACTATATCTAACCCCTCTGTGTGTGTCTCTCTGTGTTTACACCCTAAATTGATCTGCTGCCTCTCTCTCTCCCCCCATAATAAAGGCTGACTGTGTGTGAGGCACGGATAGGACCAAACAAAGACAGCAGTCTTAATGAGACATTCATTAGCAGACATCCCATCATATCTGTCTGGCACTCAGACATACGTCCACAGTGTCTGGGCTGGAGGAATGGAGACGAAAGGGAGAGAGAGGTATTGGGGGTGAGAGGGCGAGACAGAGGTAGAGAGAGAGAATGTGAGGGTAATTTGGGAGTGTGTGTGTGGGCGTTGGTTCTCACCTTCAGACAGAGGAGCAAAATGATGAGGTATGTCTGGAACTCTTTCCTCTCCTCCGCCACTCTCATCCCTTCACCCCTCTCTTCTCGCTGATGAATAATGCAGGAGATGTTTGGCTCCTCATCCTCCATTCCTCTCCATCTCCCTGTGTCTCCCAGGCTTTGAAGGACTCTAAAGCCCCTCATGTGTGACTGTAAGGCAGACACAACGAGGGATGAAGGGGGGATGTGGGCAGTGTGGTGGCCTAAGGCTGGTTAAGAAGATACCTGTTTTTTTGTTTAGTAGGTGGATCACAAGAAGGCCTTCAGTTTTTTGGCAACAAACCGATTCCCTCAAGGCAACAGGCTATGATTTTGGACAGTAAAGTAACTTGTCTAAAAAAAAAAACATCTCTCCTCTCCTATCATTCCTCGATCCCACACCGCTTTCTTCTAAATGATTCAGGATACTGATTGAGCTATTTGGCTACTCCTCTCTGTGTCCAGGAGATCGGCGTTCTAACCAGAACAACATCCAAAGTGTCCTTACTTAAGGACACCTCAACAAGGCTCTGAATAAAGGTGTCCTACGCCCAAACATAAGCATGTCGTTTTGTCCTGAAAATAAGCTCTATGCAGACACCAAATCTATGCTCCTTTAATTTAAATGTAATTCTCTTGGATAGTCACCTGTTGGCAGCGTCCTGGGTTAAGGAATGTTTTTTTGGATGATCAAGTCCCTCAGTTAAGAACCTGATTCTCTATTGGATCAAGCTGCGTGTTTGGGTACGCTTTCGTTCTCTGATTATAACATGTTGTTGTGTTGTCTGTCAGAGTTCCAGCAGGAGATGGATCCTCGGGTTAACTGTACCAAGAAGCTCCGTGTCCACATCAAGCAGGACCCATGGAACCTCCCCAGCAGCGTACAGGCCCTCACACACACCATCGCCAAGTTCGTCGAAGGTAAGATGCACACGCTGAGACCTTGAAAAAGCCTTTGTAATGAGTATGTCTCCATCTGCTGTAAAAGTCCACAGAGGTATAAACTTGAGGCAGTGCACCATACAGTACACACAGAACACTGGAAACAAAGGCCTTCATCCACACATTAGCCAAGTTGGAAGGTTAGTGCTGAATATGGTACATGCACACCAATTACAACAAAACTCGGTAACATCACACCAATTACAACAAAACTCGGGAACACCACACCAGACACAACAAAACTCGGGAACACCACACCAGACACAACAAAACTCGGGAACACCACACCAGATGCAACAAAACTCGGGAACACCACACCAGATGCAACAAAACTCGGGAACACCACACCAGATACATCAAAACTCGGGAACACCACACCAGATACATCAAAACTCGGGAACACCACACCAGATGCAACAAAACTCGGGAACACCACACCAGATACATCAAAACTCGGGAACACCACACCAGATACATCAAAACTCGGGAACACCACACCAGATACATCAAAACTCGGGAACACCACACCAGATACATCAAAACTCGGGAACACCACACCAGATGCAACAAAACTCGGGAACACCACACCAGATACAACAAAACTCGGGAACACCACACCAGATGCAACAAAACTCGGGAACACCACACCAGATACATCAAAACTCGGGAACACCACACCAGATACATCAAAACTCGGGAACACCACACCAGATACATCAAAACTCGGGAACACCACACCAGATACAACAAAACTCGGGAACACCACACCAGATACAACAAAACTCGGGAACACCACACCAGATACATCAAAACTCGGGAACACCACACCAGATGCAACAAAACTCGGGAACACCACACCAGATACATCAAAACTCGGGAACACCACACCAGATACATCAAAACTCGGGAACACCACACCAGATACAACAAAACTCGGGAACACCTCACCAGATACAACAAAACTCGGGAACACCACACCAGATACATCAAAACTCGGGAACACCACACCAGATGCAACAAAACTCGGGAACATCACACCAGATGCAACAAAACTCGGGAACACCACACCAGATACAACAAAACTCGGGAACACCACACCAGATACAACAAAACTCGGGAACACCACACCAGACACAACAAAACTCGGGAACACCACACCAGATACAACAAAACTCGGGAACACCACACCAGATACAACAAAACTCGGGAACACCACACCAGATGCAACAAAACTCGGGAACACCACACCAGATACATCAAAACTCGGGAACATCACACCAGATACATCAAAACTCGGGAAAACCACACCAGATGCAACAAAACTCGGGAACACCACACCAGATACAACAAAACTCGGGAACACCACACCAGATACAACAAAACTCGGGAACATCACACACAACAGATGCATAAATATAAAGGTTTGAGATTAAACCACTTAAACTGAGTTGTAGAGCAGAAGTATTCATGCCCCTTGACTTATTCCACATTTTGTTGTGTTACAGTAGAGGTGGGGAACCTTTTTGCCATCAAGGGCCATTTGGATATTTATCAATTAATTTGGGGGACATATTATTACAATTTGCTATTTTCTCCATTATTCATGTTTTAATGTGACTGATCACTGACATTGGTTTTATAGTTTAAATATGACTTTTGTGTCCTTGAGTATTTAGAAAAGTGCTAGTCCTATTTAAATAAATATTAGTATTGTAAATAATGTTGTTATTATGATTACTTGTTCAAACTCACCTCTAATCTGATGGCTGGAACTGCTCATCTTTGACGAGGCATTTGATGTCATCTGGCAGTGAAGATGACGCTACTCCCAGCTGGTTTTCCTGGTTTGTGTCAGTCAGTCTTGAGCAGAATCGAGTGTTTGCAAGAGTCAGTTTGGAAAAGAACTGCTCACAGCAGGAGGTCGTCCCGAACACAGACGCAAATATGAGTGCACGTCTCCTCAGAACAGGAAAATGCTCAGTGCTAACGTACATTTTGTAGAACTCAAGGAGAGGGAGGTTGTTGTACCTGGCTTGAGCTCACTATTGCTTTGCAGCTCAATGACTTCGTGTTGTAGGCCATCCGGCACATCCGCTGGTTCGACTTTAAACGGGGTTGCAAATATGTTCTACTCCAGTTGTTTACTTTTCACATCCTTAAACCGCTCACAAAATGCCTTCGCAAGCTTTCCACACTCACCGGCATATTCTGACGTAAACTCAGACTCTTGTCCTTGCAGAGTAGGAAAATGCACTGTGTTACCCCTTTCTAGTTGGACTTGCCACAGCTTTAATTTCGCTTCAAACGATTTCACGCCAAATCACACATCCACTTGTCATCACTCAGTTCCACGACAGGTTTCTCTTTCATCTCCATGAATAGTTTTACTTCATCCTTCAGTCCGTAAAACCGCGCGAGCATGTTTCCACGGCTCAACCATCGCACCTCACAGTGGTAAACCAGATCACCATACTCCGATTCAAGGTCCCTAAATAGCTCCTTAAACTGGCGGTTATCCAGCCCTTTGCTTTTGATAAAATTGAGGGTCGACAGGACAGTTGCCATTACGTTGTTCGGGCTTCAGGGACTGTGCACACAGACTTTCTTGATGTGTGCTGCAGTTGCATACAATTAAATCAGTTGGATCAAGACTGAGACGACTCATTTATTTTTTCACTAATGCTGTTAACCCCTTTTTCGAGCCACTTCATTTTTTTTTACCGTAGCTCAAATTTGCTTATAGCCGAGACAAGTAACTCAAACAAGTCCTCACCGCTGGTGGTGCCATGCATGGCTTCCAAAGACAGCAATTCCTGCCTTGTGTCAAACTCAGTAGTAATCCCATGCACAAAAAATGGCAAATTGGGCAGTATTTGTTGTCAGTCATTTCATCACGTGCCAAAGAGAAAGGTTTTTTGCAGAGTCCTTCAATGTTTTTTCAATATCTTGTGCCATGTCAGTTATCGCTCCGTGACAATTCTTCAAGACAAACTGACACTTTGGAACAATTTGACTTTGCCTGGTGCTAGCAACTCTGCAGTGGCAAGGAGACACTCTTTTACAAAATCTCCTTCCGAATGAGGCTTCAGTTTCTTTGCGATAAGCTAGCTCACCACAGAACTTGCTTGCATAACATCTTCCCCATCTAAACAAGGTTTCGTAAAGGCGGCTTGTTGGACACCCCGCTGAAGAGCAATGACTTTATCCACACCAAGTTGTCCTCGCAACTCATTCAGTTTAGCATGTTTCGAGCTGTAATGACGCTTCAATTTTTTTACTATTTTATTTTAGTGGAAAAAATTATGTCTAGAGATTTTTTTATGTAAAAATTTTTTTTATTTATGAATTGGCAAAGGGGCCTGATCAAACGGTCCCGTAGGCCGTATACAGCCTGGAGGCCGGACGTCCCACACCCCTGTGTTACACCTTGAAATTCAAAATGGTTTAAATATTGTTATTTCTCACCCATCTACACATAATACCCCATAATGAAAAAGTGAAAACATGTTTTTAGAAATTTTTGAAAATGTATTGAAAATTAAATACAAAAATATCTAATTTACATGTATTCACACCCCTGAGTCATGTTAGAATCACTTTTGGCAGTGATTATAGCTGTGAGTCTTTCTGGGTACGTCTCAAAGAGCTTTGCATAACTGGATTGTACAATATTTGCACATTATTATTTTCAAAATTCTTCAAGCTCTGTCAAATTGTCTATTGATCATTGATAGACAACCATTTTCAAGTCATGCCATAGATTTTCAAGGAGATTTCAGTCAAAACTGTAACTCGGCCACTCAGGAACATTCACAGTCTTCTTGGTAAGCAACTCCAGTGTAGATTTTGCCTTGTGTTTTAGGTTATTGTCCTGCCGAAAGGTGAATTCATCTTCCAGTGTCTGGTGGAAAGCAGACTGAACCAGGTTTTCCTCTAGGATTTTGCCTGTGCTTAGCTCCATTCCATTTTTTTTTGTCCTGAAAAACTCCCCAGTTCTTAACAATTACAAGCATACCCATAACATGATGCAGCCACCATTATGCTTGAACACATAGAGGGTGGTACTCTGTAACGTGTTGTATTGGATTTGCCCCAAACATAACACGTTGTATTCAGGACAAAAAGTGAATTGCTTTGCCACATTTTTGGCAGTATTACTTTACTGTCTTGTTGCAAACAGGATGCATGTTTGAGAATATTTTTAATCTGTACATTTTTTTTCACTCTGTCAATTAGGTTAGTATTGTGGAGTAACTACAATGTTGTTGATCAATCCTCACTTTTCTCCTATCACAGACATTAAACTTTGTAACTGGCCTCATGTTGAAATCCCTGAGTGGTTTCCTTCCTCTCCGGCAACTGAGTTAGGAAGGATGCCTGTGTCTTTGTAGTGACTGGGTGTATTGATACACCATCCAAAGTGTAATCAATAACCATGCTCAAAGGGATATTCAATGTCTGTTTTTTGGTTTTATTCCCCATCTACAAATAGGTGTTATTATTTGTGAGGCATTGGAAAGCCTCCCTGGTCTTTCTGGTTGAATCTGTGTTAGAAAATCACTGCTCGCCTGAGGGACCTTACAGATAATTGTATGTATGGGGTACAGAGATGAGGTAGTCATTCAAAAATCATGTTAAACACTTGTATTGCGCACAGAGTGAATCCATGCAACTTATTATGTAACTTGATAAGCACATTTTTACTCATTAACTTATTTAGGTGTTAAATACATGTTGACTCAAGATATTTCAGCTTTCATTTTGAAATAATTTGTAAAAATGTCATAATTCCACTTTGACATAATGGGGTATTGTGTGTAGGCCAGTGACACAAATACCTCATTTTTTTATCAGGCTGTAACACAAGAAAATATGGAAAATGTCAAGGGGTGTGAACTCTTTCTGAAGGCGCAGTGTATTAATCCAACATTCTGACTCTATTTATTTCTGTCGGAGTGGGTGTTTGTGTGGGAATTAAGTGTGTATGTGTGCCTAAATCCCTGATCAGATCACACTTCTGTGAAAGTGAGTGTGTGTGTGTGTGTGACTTTGTGGGTGACTTTGTTTGTGTGTGTGTGTGACTTTGTTTGTGTGTGTGTGTTTGACTTTGTGTGTGTGCTTGTGACTTTGTGTGTGTGCTTGTGACTTTGTGTGGTTGTTTCTGACTTTGTATGTGTGTTTGTGACTCTGTGTGTTTGACTCTGTGTGTTTGACTTTGTGTGTGTGACTTTGTGTGTGTGTGTGGCGTTGTGTGTGAAATAAGCAGTGGAACAGTGTAACCTCTCAAGATGACTTTCTCACCCAGCCTCTATGCTGCCAAGGTTTTTAATGTTCCACAAACACCACTGTGGCTTTGATATTGATACTAAACACACACAGATTCATATTATCTGAAATAAATCAATTGTGTCTCAGTAAAAAAATCAGAAGAGGAAAGAGCCAAGAGCAGATGACCGGTAATGAAGGTGTGGACCAATCACTTCAGTCCCAATCACTTCAGTTAGTCTTCACATGTGTAGAGACCTATCTAGACCTAACGGGGCGGCTGGTGAGAGACATCCTATCAGGTTTTATGGGTCAGAAGCACCAAAGTATCCTAAAGTCTCTGAGAGTCTAACCTTGGTTTGTTCTTCACTATTCCAGAGGTGAAGACACGACTGCTCTTGGTCCTACTACAGTACACAGGTTGGTTTTCCTCTCCTCTTAAATGCCTTGGATGTAAAAAACAATGTACAGTTGATAGGGACATACACACACACCACAGTGTCCTCAATACACACATCTGCAATGAAACAGAGGAGTGAAATTGAATTCTAGGGACTAAACTGCAGATCATCTACATAGCTCTCTCTCCACACGGTAATTGAGACACTAGCTAAGCCCTCCTAAAACACCTACAGGAACATTTTTGTCATGACAAAGTCCCTCATGATCCCATTACAGCCCCCTTAAGAACACATATCTCCCTATTTCTCAAGGTTATAGAGTGAACAGATTCTCCTGAGTAGCGCAGCGGTCTACGGCACTGCATCTCTGTGATACAGGCGTCACTACAGACCCTGGTTTGATCCCGGGCTGTATCACAACCGGCCGTGATCCGGAGTCCCATATGGCGGCACACAATTGGCCCAGCGTCTTCCGGGTTAGGGGAGGGGTAGGCCGTCATTGTAAAATAAGAATTTGTTCTTAATTGACTTGCCTAGTTAAATACTTACAAAAAATTTAATAAAAGATAATAATGTGGCATAGAGGAAGCACATTATGAATTCTACTGGAGGTTCCTGAACCCATTTTAAAATGAGTGGATTGCTTAACTTCTCCTTGCAGGCTATTTTTCAGGAAATGATGGCACCCGCCAATTTATTTTCAGCTACAGACCACCTGTCTTTTGACTCCATGTATTTCAAATTCATGTTTAATGCCCAACTGACTTGAAAGTTGACCACAAATGAACTTTGAAAAACTTTTGACTCGACCCAGGGAGTTAATGTAATTTGTGTTCAGCATCGATAACAAGTTAATTTTCTCTCACACACCTCCCCTATCTCTGTCTCTTCCTCCCTCTCTCCCTCCCCCATACCGCCCTCCATCTCTACCTCCCTCCATCCCTCTCTCTCTCTACCTCCCTCCATCCCTGCCTCTCTCTTCCTCCCTCCATCCCTCCCTCCCTCTCTCTATCTCTACCTCCCTCCCTCCCTCTCTCTCTCTACCTCCCTCCATCCCTCCCTCTCTCTCTGCCTCCCTCCATCCCTCCCTCTCTCTCTGCCTCCCTCCATCCCTCCCTCTCTCTCTACCTCCCTCCATCCCTCCCTCTCTCTCTACCTCCCTCCATCCCTCCCTCTCTCTCTACCTCCCTCCATCCCTCCCTCTCTCTCTAACTCCCTCCATCCCTCCCTCTCTCTCTACCTCCCTCCATCCCTCCCTCTCTCTCTACCTCCCTCCATCCCTCCCTCTCTCTCTCAACCTCCCTCCATCCCTCTCTCTCTCTCTCGACCTCCCTCCATCCCTCTCTCTCGACCTCCCTCCATCCCTCCCTCTCTCTCTCGACCTCCCTCCATCCCTCCCTTTCTCTCTCGACCTCCCTCCATCCCTCCCTCTCTCTCTCGACCTCCCTCCATCCCTCCCTCTCTCTCGACCTCCCTCTATCCATCCCTCCCTCTCTCTCTCGACCTCCATCCCTCCCTCTCTCTCTCGACCTCCCTCCATCCCTCCCTCTCTCTCTCGACCTCGCTCCATCCATCCCTCCCTCTCTCTCTCGACCTCCCTCCATCCCTCCCTCTCTCTCTCGACCTCCCTCCATCCATCCCTCCCTCCCTCTCTCGACCTCCCTCCATCCCTCCCTCTCTTTACCTCCCTCAATCCCTCCCTCTCTCTACCTCCCTCCATCTATCCCTCCCTCTCTCGACCTCCCTCCACCCCTCCCTCTCTCTCTCGACCTCCCTCCATCCCTCTAGACTCAGAGATCCAGTTGAGAAGAGATATGGTATTCTGTCAGTCTCTGGTAGCAGCTGTTTGTGCCTTCTCCCAACACCTACTGGCTGTTCTCAACCAGGTAACAGTGAGTTTGTGTGCGTGTGTGTGTGCGTGCGTGCGAGGGCGTGCTTGTGTGTGCGTTTCAACATTTCTGTAACTTTCCCCAAATTCCCAGATTTTCCAGAATCAGGAGGCAATGACCAGGAAGTCCGGGATCCTCCGGGAATTGGGGAAAGTTACTGGAATTTTGTAACCCTACAGCTAGCTTAACATTTTAACCCCCCACTCCCCCCTCCAGACCCAGGGATCAGGCAGGGAGGCAGACCCAGAGGCCCCGGACCCCCAGGACCCTCAGGAGGCCCAGGAGGCAAGCCGACGGTGGCTGGAACAGATAGCCTCCGCTGGGCTACTTCTCCACTTCCAGTCCCTCCTCTCTCCCAACCTGGTGAATGAATGGCAGACAGGAAGCTATCAACCACCCCTGGACACTCATTGTATATTGAGGCTAAATATGATTGATTTGCAACACACAAAAAATGCTAAGATGTTGCCCCCAGATATTCCACATTATTCAAAATACTCTGCACGGCACCTGATTCAAAACTAGATTAGAATACTGTAGAGTATATTGTAAGCCTTGTTAGTTCTTTACCAGAGGAGATGCTTGGTGGCCTCACCTCACCTCATCTCCACGCCAAATCAGCTCCAAAACAAAGACAAACAAACTTAGTGCTCCTGTGTGTATGTGACCGCCCGCAGTGGAGTTGAATTGATTGTGTGTGTGTGTGTGTGTGTGTGTTTGTGTGTGTGTGTGTGTGTGTGTGCACCAGGCTCCCTGGAGAGGGGTAGGATGGTGACGTTAGGTTGATTGTGGTTGTGAACAGCCATGTCATTGTACTGCGACTGTCCTCAGAGGAGCGACTGTTCTCTTGTTTAATGAGGGGACGTGGCTCTCCTAGCGTCCTACAGTACACCCAATACTGCCCCTCCATGGTTCAGCAACCGGACACTATGTAGCTCTGTAGCCCAGCTTAGCACTGCTGTGTTGGTACAGTTCAGTACAGGATAACCAGATTTGACCAGATTTGACCTCTGTCAATCCCCACACACATACGTCTACATTAGGATAGTTGCAGAACTCGTAGTTGTAGTCAGTTCCTGATCAGTGCACTTTGTTTAAGTGCACTAGAGGACTACAGTTTGTCATTGTGTTAGAGAGAGAATCTCCAAGTCTAACTTCACCCACTTAGAGAACAGAGGAGGAAGAGTTTTGCCCCCTGGTCTGAAGGGGATGAAGGGAAGAATATCACTCAGAAAGCAATTATTTTTCCCAGTGATATTTTCAAATCATTATTTATACACTGACTGAATGGTTGAGATAGCCAAAATGTCATTTAAAGTGAAAAGAAGTGGAATTTTCTGGATTTCAGAAGTGAAACTCCATTTCATTTGAGACAGGATTAAGTAAGAGGATCTCTCCCTCTCCCTCTCCCTCTCCCTCTCCCTCTCCACATCTTAACTCTAAGCAGAGGCACTGTACCTGCAGGTGCAAGCAAAAATCAAAGGCAGTGGTGTGTGTGTGTGTGCATGCCGAACCGTGTGTGTGTGTGTGTGTGTGTGTGTGTGTGTGTGTGTGTTTAAACCCGCTCTCGGTGAACCTTGCCACACACCATTCCGAGGTAGTGGTTGGTTCCTGGTAAGCGACGACCGTACTCTCTGTTCTCACACGACAGTCAGTCCCTAATGTCTCTTCAGTAACACTTCAACCACACAGTAGGTACATAATGCTTCTGCTGCACCGTTTACTAGAGAGGGGGGGAATAAGATGGAGAGAGAGAGGAGGAGTGTGACAGAGGAGCAGATAGGCACTAGCCAAAGCGTTTCCTTCTCCTTTGTGTCTGGCCTGGGAGCAGATGTGTTAGTTGTTTGTGTGAGAGGATGTTGTGACGGATGTTGGGAAAGGAAGCAGACACACACACCAGGCACTGTACACTCACTTTAACCCACACGCACCAACATGTAAACAAACTGCTTGGAGAATGGGAAGGGAAGCAGACACACACACCAGGCACTGTACACTCACTTTAACCCACACGCACCAACATGTAAACAAACTGCTTGGAGAATGGGAAGGGGCACACACACTAGGCACTGTACACTCACTTTAACCCACACGCACCAACATGTAAACAAACTGCTTGGAGAATGGGAAGGGACACACACACCAGGCACTGTACACTCACATTAACCCACACGCACCAACATGTAAACAAACTGCTTGGAGAATGGGAAGGGACACACACACCAGGCACTGTACACTCACTTTAACCCACACGCACCAACATGTTAACAAACTGCTTGGAGAATGGGAAGGGAAGGGACACACACATTCTCTCACACGCTGACCCACTGTTGTGTTTCTCTGTCTCAAACACACATTATCTCACACACAAAGTTGTGTGTTTCTCTGTGCAGACTGGCAGTTGTGGCTGCTTCGCGAGATGGATTGTTGTCTCTACCTTCTTACCCTTTGTGCTGTTGTCTGTGCCCAGTAATATTTGTGCCATGTTTTGTGCTGCTGCCATGTTGTGTTGCTACCATGTTGTTGTTATGTTGTGTTGCTACCATGTTGTTGTTATGTTGTGTTGCTACCACACTGTGTTGTCATGTGTTGCTGCCATGTTGTGTTGCTGCCATGTTGTGTTGCTGCCATATTGTTGTTATGTTGTGTTGCTACCATATTGTTGTTATGTTGTGTTGCTACCATATTGTTGTTATGTTGTGTTGCTACCATGTTGTTATGTTGTGTTGCTACCATGTTGTTGTTATGTTGTGTTGCTACCATGTTGTTATGTTGTGTTGCTACCATATTGTTGTTATGTTGTGTTGCTACCATGTTGTTGTTATGTTGTGTTGCTACCACACTGTGTTGTCATGTGTTGCTGCCATGTTGTGTTGTCATGTGTTGCTGCCATGTTGGGTTGCTACCATGTTGTTGTTATGTTGTGTTGCTACCATGTTGTTGTTATGTTGTGTTGCTACCATGTTGTTGTTATGTTGTGTTGCTACCATGTTGTTGTTATGTTGTGTTTCTACCATGTTGTTGTTATGTTGTGTTGCTACCATGTTGTTGTTATGTTGTGTTGCTACCATGTTGTTGTTATGTTGTGTTGCTACTATGTTGTTGTTATGTTGTGTTGCTACCACACTGTGTTGTCATTTGTTGCTGCCATGTTGTGTTGCTACCATGTTGTTGTTATGTTGTGTTGCTACTATGTTGTTGTTATGTTGTGTTGCTACCACACTGTGTTGTCATTTGTTGCTGCCATGTTGTGTTGCTACCATGTTGTTGTTATGTTGTGTTGCTACCATGTTGTTGTTATGCTGTGTTGCTACCATGTTGTTATGTTGTGTTGCTACCATGTTGTTATTAGGTTGTGTTGCTACCATGTTGTTATGTTGTGTTGCTACCATGTTGTTGTTATGTTGTGTTGCTACCATGTTGTTGTTATGTTGTGTTGCTACCATGTTGTTGTTATGTTGCTACCATGTTGTTGTTATGTTGTGTTGCTTCCACACTGTTTGTCATGTGTTGCTGCCATGTTGTGTTGCTGCCATGTTGTGTTGCTGCCATATTGTTGTTATGTTGTGTTGCTACCATATTGTTGTTATGTTGTGTTGCTACCATGTTGTTGTTATGTTGTGTTGCTTCCTCACTGTGTTGTCATGTGTTGCTGCCATGCTATGTTGTTGTCTTAGGTCTTTGTGTAGTGTTTTGTTGTCTCTCTTGTTGTGATGTGTGTTTTGTCCTATATTTAAATGTTTGATCCCAGCCCCCGTCCCCGCAGGAGGCCTTTTGATAGGCCGTCATTGTAAATAAGAATGTGTTTTTTTTTTAAATGTTTAAAAAAATGATGAGCAGGCCATGTTGGAGGGTTGACTGATTGTGTTTCTCTCTACAGACTGATGAGCAGGCCATGTTGGAGGATACTCAGGTAGCTCTGATTGACTTGGAGAAAGTCACCTTCTACTTCAGAGAGTTTGAAGGAGAACCACTGGTTGCAAGTATGTATGGAGAGACATGATCCTGTACGACATAGTGTAAATCTATAGGAGATCACCCCCTGTCCCGACTCCATTCATTTAGATAACATTATCTTGCTGTAAATGGAATTCAACTCATTTCAATTACATTCAGCTCAGCTTCATTCAATCCTATTTGGCTTGTTGTGTTCCCTGCTGTATATAACATGTTGTTTATTAAAACTGTTATGTTCCCATCTGTATAACTACACACCAAATGGAACCTGCTGCTCGTAGGGCTCTGGTCAAAAGTAGTGCACTATGTAGGGAATAGGGTTGCATTGATAACGCAGCTTATGTATGGCCCTAGAACCTTGCTGTCTCTCTCTCCCAGACATGCCCATGTCGTATGAGGTGGAGGGGACCCGCCAGGCCCTGAAGGTCTGTTTCTACCTGGAGACATTCTACTTCTCCCAGCTACCCCAGCGCCTCCGGAACGGAGGAGGCTTCAAGATCTACCCTGTCCTGTTCACCCAGGGTAAGACCCCGCTTGGCCAAACAGAACGAACGCAGTCCATTATCAGAACGAACGCTCAGAGAAGGAACGTTGATCTAGGATCACTTTTGCCTTTTAGATCACGATGAAGGCGGTTACACGGAAGGGGAGGAACTGATCCTAGATCAGCACTCCTTCTCTGTGATGCTTTATGAATACGGAATATAGATTCTTGTAATTGTTTGTCTTTTTCTTTTCTTCTCTAGCATTTCACGTGTTTAATTTCATATCTATATCACTACCTCTATAATGCATGGTTGGGAAAGAGCGTGCAGGGCATTTCACTGTACTGTTTAACACCTGCTGGGTCCTGTGCATGTGACAGTAAAACTAGAGTGCTGTATCTCTGCAGTAACACGTTGTAATGTGTCTCTCTCCCCTCTCTGTCTCCTCTCTGTCTCTCCTCTCCTCTCTCTCTCTCTCTCTCTCTCTCTCTCTCTCTCTCTCTCTCTCTCTCTCTCTCTCTCTCTCTCTCTCTCTCTCTCTCTCTCTCCCCCCCCTCCCTCTCTCCTCTCCCACTCTGTCACTGTGTGTGTAGCTCTAGAGAGTATGGAAGGGTATTACTACAGGGATAGTGTGTCTGTAGAGGAATACCAGGCTCAGATTAACTCTGCCTCGCTGGACAAAGTCAAACAGTACTACAAGAGACTGAGGTATGGGCTGCTAGTACACACGCACACACACACACACACACACACACACACACACACACACACACACACACACACACACACACACACATGTTCTCTACCCTTTGCGAAAGACTTCTCCCGACATCGCCTGTTGACAGGCTGATACGATTGATATGACTTCTATAGTTTTACTTCCTTCCTGTCTGCCCCGTGTGTTGTTCCTATCCTCAAGGAGAAACAGCAGAGACATTAGAGCTTCTCTCTGCAGGTTGTCTAATATACTTTGACACAACATTCCATTCCAGCACACACACACACACACACATGCACGCTCGCGCACACACATATAGTCATGCACACACACACACTCACGCGCACACACACACACATTCTGGCGCCTGGCTGCCACCCAGAACACACAGCAGGCCAGCAAAGTGATTTGCTGAATAGGCACAGCGGGACTGTGCTGTGATTGGTCGAGAACAGCACAGCAGGTCAGCACCTTGATTGGCTGAAAGCACCCAGCGTGTCGGCACAATGATGGTGATGGAGTACCACTGCAGAGCCGGGTGGACCCGGTTTCATCACGCCCCATTGGCACACACACACATGGGGCCCCTCCCCTGATTGGCTACCCACCCCCATCGAATAATGACATGGAAATGATATACATGGTTTCAATAAGATTCAGAACATCTGTGAGAATTGGAAATCTGGGGTTGTGCCTATATAGTGCAGTGCTTTTGACCAGAGCCCTAGGTGCCCTGGTCAAAAGTAGAGCACTTTAAAGGGAATTGGACGCAATTTGGGAAGCAGCCATGGAGTGTTTTAATACATCTTTACCCCCCCCCCCCCTTCCATCTGGGTGACCCGTTAAGTACTGTCATATCTCTGTGATATGAGGTCTAAATATCAATGGGTTTTTATATTAAAGCAAAATAAGTGAGATTTCAGAAGATGTGGGGGGAAAACCAAATGTTTTTGTTCTTCAATGTGTGTGTCTGTTAGGGGGGTGGGGGGGGGGGGGGGACTGTGTCTTTCCATTATTGTTAATTAAGGAGTGAAAAGCAGCTTTGGCAAATGGTCTCAGTGCTAGCAGTAGAGACTGCCAATAAAAGCTTGAGTTGGAGATGGAGGCTTGAGGCGGCAGGTAGCCTAGTGGTTAGAGCGTTGTGCCAGTAACCGAAAGGTTGCTAGATCGAATCCCCGAGCTGACAAGGTACAAATCTGTCGTTCTGTCCCTGAAAAAGTCAGTTAACCCACTGTTCCAAGGCCGTCATTGTGAATAAGAATTTGTTCTTAACTGACTTGCCTAGTTAAACAAAGGTTAAATAAATACATAAATAATAATACAACATATCTAGGACCAGATTAGTCTACTCCTGACATTAAAGTGATCCTTCCAGTTTTTGGCAATGAAGCCATTCCCCGAGTCAGATGAACGCATGGATACCATTTTTATGTCTCTGAATCCAGTATGATGGAAGTTAGGCGAGCTAATGCTAACTAGCGTTAGCGAAATGACTGGAAGTCAGGCTAGCAGTTACCGTAGACTCAAAGTCATTGCGCTAATGCTATTTAGCAAATGAACTAACGCTGGTTAGCAACTTCATTTAAACTGCACGCGGAGACATAAAAATGGTGTCCACGAGTTCATCGGACTCTGGGGTAGTAGATAAAGGGCCTCATAGCCATCCTGAAGGATCCCTTTAACCATTAGGGGGAATAGCTGACACTGAATCAGGGGTTAGATGCCAAAAAAATCACTCCCCCAAATGAAACACATATAGTTACCATCTGAGAGATCCTCACCACCTTTAGAGGGTTGCAGTCATGATAAACATTAAATGATATTAAGATCCAATAATGTAGTCAGATTTGATAATGTAGTCCAATCCGATAATGTAGTCAGATTAAATAATGTAGTCCGATCATACAATGTAGTCAGATTAGATAATGTAGTCAGATTATATAATGTGGTCTGACCAAATAATGTAGTCAGGTTAGATAATGTAGTCCAATCAGATAATGTAGTCAGATTAGATAATGTACTCAGATCAGATCATGCATATCATAGAGCGTAGCCTGATTTTAGATCTCAGTCAATGGAATAATGGGTTACAACGTCTTCCAAAACTCTTTTGTGCATCTTCTAAAGTGCATTCCCATTCCGTTCCCCAATACCTGAGAGCCCGTCTGTTCAGCTACGTACGTGTTCATATCAGGCATGAAGTAAACATCTGTTCTTGATACTGGAGTTAATTAGTCACAGAACTACGTAGGGCCCAAGATCAAACTCATTGTAGCGTCCCAAATGGCACCCTATTCCCTATCTAGTGCATTACTTTTGACCTGGTCATATACACTATGTAGGGAATAGGGTGCCATTTGGGACACATCATATATTGTGGTATGAATGGGGGAATCTGCCTTGGCTACGCTTGATTTAGAAACCGGCATCAGCCATTTGTGCGTGTGTGTGTTTGTGTGTGTCTGCCATGTGTGCCACATCATCCCCTAATACCTCTCATGTCTCAGGAGGGCAGTCAGTGTTACGTTTTTAATTTTAGTTGCAGCGTGATGGAGGGAGCGCAACAATAGGTCTTTCCATGATCTATTACCTCATATTTTAGATAAACATCGTTGGTTTTTACTATAGCTACAGAAACTCAGTCGACCTGAGTCATTTTCCATCATTCTCTGATAGTTTGACCTTTTCAAATGTCTCTTTCTTTCTTTCTCTCTCTCTTTCTCTCTCTCTTTCTCTCAATCATTCTCTCTCTCTCTTTCTTTCTCTCTCTTTCTCTCTTTCTTTCTTTCTTTCTTTCTTTCTCTCTCTTTCTTTCTCTCTCTTTCTCTCTCTTTCTTTCTTTCTCTATTTCTCTCTCTCTCTCTCTCTGTCATAACATTATCCACTGGGTTTTTCTGGGGCTATTGTCCTCTTTTGTAGTGAATGAGAGTATTGGCATTTTCAAGGTGTCTGTCTGTGTGCTTTGTTTAATTGACTGTGTGTTAGCAGACTCTAGAGGGGTAAGGAGCTTCATGTTCAGCCCTGGAAATATCACCAGACTATGGAGACCGATAGTGTGTGTGTGTGTGTGTGTGTGTGTGTGTGTGTGTGTGTGTGTGTGTGTGACCATCTGCTAGCCTGCTTTATTACATGCCAGTTTCCTGTCAGTTCTCTGTACTCTCACAACCAAAAGTACACTACATGACCAAAAGTATGTTGACACCTGCTCATCGAACATCTCATTCCAAAATTCAGGGGCATTAATATGGAGTTGGTCCCCCCTTTGCTGCTATAACAGCATCCACTCTTCTTGTTAGGTTAGATTACTCGTTGGTTATTACTGCATTGTCGGAACTAGAAGCACAAGCATTTCGCTACACTCGCATTAGCATCTGCTAACCATGTGTATGTGACAAATACATTTGATTTGATTTGGGAAGGCTTTCCACTAGATGTTGGAACATTGCTGCAGGGATTTGCTTCCATTCAGCCACAAAAGCATTAGTGAGGTCGGGCACTGATGTTGGGCGATTAGGCCTGGCTCGCAGTCGGCATTCCAATTCATCTCAAAGTTGTTCGATGGGGTTGAGGTCAAGGCTATGTGCAGGCCAGTCAAGTTCTTCCACACCGATCTCGACAAACCATTTCTGTATGGACCTCACTTTGTGCACAGGGGAATTAGGGCCTTCCGCAAACTGTTGCCACAAAGTTGGAAGCACAGAAATGTCTAGAATGTCATTGTAAGCTGTAGTGTTAACATTTCCCTTCACCGGAACTAAGGGGCCTAGCCCGAACAATGAAAAACAGCCCCAGCCCATTATTCCTCTTCCACCAAACTTTACAGTTGTCACTATGCATTTTGGCAGGTTCTCCTGGCATCCGCCAAACACAGATTCGTCCGTCGGACTGCCACATGGTGAAGTGTGATTCATCATTCCAGAGAACGCGTTTTCACTGCTCCAGAGTCCAATGGCGGCCAGCTTTACCCCACTCCAGCCAACGCTTGGTATTGCGTATGGTGATCTTAGGCTTGTGTGCGGCTGCTCGGCCATGGAAACTAATTTCATGTAGCTCCCGACGAACAGTTCTTGTGCTGACGTTGCTTCCTGAGGAAGTTTAGAACTCGGTAGTCAGTATTGCAACCGTAGACCAATTATTTTTACACACTAGGCGCTTCAGCACTCGGTGGTCCCGTTCTTGAGCTTGTGTTGCCTACCACTTTGCGGCTGAGCCGTTGTTGCTCCTAGATGTTTCCACTTCACAATAACAGCACTTACAGTTGACCGGGGCAGCTCTAGCAGGGCAGAAAGTTGATGAACTGACTTGTTGAAAAGGTGGCATCCTATGACGGTGCCACGTTGAAAGTCACTGAGCTCTTCAGTAAAGCCGTTCTACAACCAATGTTTGTCTATGGAGTTTGCATGGCTGTGCGCTCAATTTTATACACCCGTCAGCAACGGGTTTGTCTGCAATAGCCGAATCCAATCATTTTAAGGGGTGTCCATATGGTTTTGTATATGTAGTGTATTTTGTGGGTTTTTTTAGCTCCTAGATTTCACTCTAGCACCTTCACATGTAAAGCCCCTGATGTTAAGATTCCCTTTATGCTGGAAAGTCACAGGACAGAACATATGCTGTGTGTGCAATTTAGCTGACTCATCTGAAAAGAAGAACTTGGCATGAATGTGTGTGTGTGTGTTTATACTTGTGTGTGTGTGTGTGTGTACGACCTGAGCCGACGCGTACTAATTGAATTGACAGCGAAGACTCCAGGAGTAACAGGGAGCAGATGTGCTCTGTAAGCACAGGCTGGCGAGGCCACAGACGGGGAGAAGATGGGGGTGGGGGGTGGGGTGGGAAGGCTGGGTTTGGGTGTTGGAGGTAGGTTTTGGGTTGGGGGACAGCTTCAGGACTCATCTACAGTGCAGAGACACTCAGATTTCTGAGTTGTGCTGGCCGTCCAGGCCCAAAGCAGCCAAAACGAACTGTACCTTTCAGCAAAGTGTTACTGTTTCAGTCCAGAACTAGGGTTCAGACCAAGGCTTCTCATCCTAGTTGTCTCCTACGGCAGGTATCTATTAATTTCCCACTCTCTCTCTGTCAGTGTTCAGTTGTTCAAATGTTCCAGAACATACCAGTTCCTGTGAGAAGCTCGTACACCCAAACCTCTTGTTAAATGATGCATGTGCCGTGTGAGGATGATATAGATTGACAAACGTAGCTACTGGTTTCATTGAAACCAAACAGATATTTGACCCCAAATATGACACAATTTCATCAGCCAAAAAGCAGTTGTCCAATATTCAATATTCAAAATCTATACAACTCAAATGGCCACCCATGTTCCTGTCATGTTCCTACACACAACAGTATAATACGAACGCTCACTACAACGATATGTCTCGGCGCTGACCACAGGCGGAGTTGGCTGTAATGTCACTCTCCTCTCCAGCCCTGTGTCCCAAATGGCGCCCTATTCCCTTATACAAGTGCACGACGTTTGACCCATAGGGTGCCATTTGGGATGCTTCAATCTCAGGCAGCTTGTTATCCTTGGAGCTTGGCCAGGGGAGCTGAGGTTGAACCCATAAATAGCTTGGTGGGCCGCCAACAACCCTGACAGGACCAAACTCACACAATACACACACTCCATATTACTCTACGTTACGGAGAGACAGAGAGAAATGCTAGTGATTGATTTAACAAAATGACGTTTGTCCACCAAACAACATACAGAGGATAAGTGAATAGAGTAATTGCAGTTACACTGTGCACTTGTGTGTTTGTAAAGGCAGTATTCGGTCATGTGTTTTTTTTTTATCCTTTCTCTGTCGATCTCACTATACGCTCATCTATTGAAGTCTCTGCCAAGATGCATTGTGGGACTGATCCTCCTTCCGAGCTGTAAACTCAGTCACATACGACACCAGTGCTGCGCGGGGGTGGCTTTGAAATATCCCAGCAGCCCATTGTCACGCACGCACACACACACATCGCCTACGCCACATGCAGTACAGAGATATACGCTCGGCGGAAAGCCATCACACCTGGTGGTGAAGTCATTCAAGTCATCCAAAAAACATAAAGGAACCGGCCAAATCACTAACAGATGTCAGGTCCCATGGGATCTGATGAACCCTATACAAAGAGAGCACATGCATCCAGACACACAATGTTTTAGAAATGATATCTTCTCACATGTATTTAGCAATAGTTGAAAGCCAAAGATGCAGAAAACCTACAGTAACTCCGACTTTAAACAGACGACTGTAAAATGTTATGGTAGTTTGATTATTATTATATATTATTTTCTCCATTCCATAGGCTTTTGTGAAGCTTATCTGGGTAGCGCTATGACAGTTTCCTCGTGTTCACTTTGTAAAACTTTGAAAGCAACACGTAGCACAGTGTCTGATGTGTAGATCAGAGTGGAAGCCTTACAGTTTAGGTCTCTGTCAGAGGGAATGTTGGCGGGGAATAGAATGCAGAATGCTCTGAATGTTTGTACAGTGTTCTCCAGCCTAAAAGCTTCCGCGTGCTTCCCATCCGAAACAGTGTTTGCATATATTATGATGACATTTTGTGCCGTTTTTGTTAGTTAGCTTTTCGTGTACGTTACATTTTTTTTTTTATCGAGGCAAGCAGAATTTCTGGAACCCGAAGTCTACGCCCCTTCGTCGGTCATTGGTCAACAGTAGGGATTCTTCAATGAAGTGTTTGTTGTCCTTCAACGATAGACGACTCGTTTTCATGCACATTTTTTTCACTTGAGAATTACTGCACCAAACATCTTAGTTAAAATTCCGCAACTAAGATCTACTCAGAAAAAAATTCTAAATGAATTCCAACTATGTTGGGGGAATTGTGTATACAGGCTACGAGGTCTCAAGATGGATAAACATATTTTTTCTTGTTTTTCAAGCTAAGGTATTTTAAGGGAGTACGTGAGCACACTCGTTCGGTTCACTTAGTCAAATTCTTGTAGGCGCCAGACGAACCGAAGCATGCGGAAGCCCCTACAGTGACCCAGCCAGGGACTATAGAACAAAGAGGAGAAGAACAGAACATGTGTAGAGAACAGCAGGACCTCGAGAGACGGGAAGGATGGAAGAGCAAGGGAGGGAAAGAAGAGCAGGGAAAGAAGAGGAGGGAAAGAAGAGGAGGGAAAGAAGAAGAAGAGGAGGGAGGGAGGGAGGGAGACCAGATGGAAGGAATGTTGAAATATATAATGCAAAACTAACATTACTGCAGGTTTTTGAGTTTAGCAGTTCAGTGACTTCTTATCTACAGTTAGATGAAGCAGTTAGTGTGTGTGGTGGTTGCCTAAAGCTAACATTAGACATGGGGGATCCTACAGAGCATCTCTTGCCTTGGCAGAGAGACTGTAGGCGTCAACTGCTGCTACGCGAAGTAGAGATGACGATAGAGCGTGCTTGGCACTCATACACAAGGCAGTGGAATCACTGGGCAGGGTTTCTGTCAGTAAAGCCATCCGAGATATCGATAGCTCATCTCTTCTCTCTGTGGATCAGCACATCTTCACGGCCTCAGGGGCCCTTGTCAAGCTGGGCACCATCTGATATTTATGTGTAGTTAATCCAGGTCGTACAGAAGAGCCCTCCAGTGAGCTGGGCCGAATCTTAGCTTGGGCTGAATCCCAGCTTGGGCTGAATCCTAGCTTGGGCTGAATCCAAAACTTCACGTATTGCGTGTCATTCAAACTTTGTTTGAGGCACCGCTGCCAAGCAAGATACTTATTGGTAAATTTGATCCTGGTCATAAAGATCCCTCCAGTGATTGTAGGGCTGAATCTTACCTTGGGATATTAGTGCATGTCACTGATTGAGTGGTGACCTGCTGTCCTGTGTAATTCGTTGGGACTAGCTAAGCACAGGGAGGTGGAGCAGTACAGTAATTGCAAACTCGGTTGTGCTTGTGTCAACACTAACACACACACACACACACACACACACACACACACACACACACACACACACACACACACACACACACACACACAAACCACTATGCAGCTTCAGTAACAGCTGGGAGCAGCTACATCAAGCTGTGCTCAGTGTGCGGTCTGCTCCCTCGGGAACCTGTCAAACTAGGGTACAAGTAGGCAACCACTGGAAAAACCTGGGAGGATTCTACTTCTGTCTATCTGTCTGTCTGTCTGGAAACAAGGATGATTCTACCTCTGTCTGTCTATCTGTCGATCTTGCGCTCTCTCTCTCTCTCTCTCTCTCTCTCTCTCTCTCTCTCTCTCTCTTTCTATTTCTGTCTAGCTCTGTCAATCTCACTCTTTCCCTTTTTAAATAGGATGCCTTGGAAACCACAGACCGTTCTCCTTGAATTCCAAAATCTCAGGAAAGCCTCTTATCAGCCTGTGGAGCAGTGCTTACTGTGTGCTGTGCGTTCAGCCATGCGCATTTCTCTTTCTCCTGCTGTTCAGTGCCATTCTCTTGGCTGCAAAGGAGCTGAATGGTGCTGACAGGATGGCCATGTGTATTTCATATCCCGGGTTGAGCTGTGTGCTCCTAGGTTCCCATTGGGAGACTTAGAAAGAGGCCGACTGTTTCGAGGGTCTCCATGGGGACTGTTTCCAATGGGTTTCCAGGTGAAAGGGATGAGTGCTCTACTATATCTAACACCTTGGCTTTATGGGACGATTAGAGTAATAGTCTTCAGCCTAGAGTTACAGGCTTTTATTCTAGTTTCGCACTAACGCCTGATTTAACCTACTAAACACTCATCCATCAAGTCATTGATTGTTTATTCAGGATGTGAATCTGACAGTTTTAGATGTACGATTCGGAAACCTTTATAGAACCTTTAAGGCTCTGGAACCCCAGATTTGCTTCCTGTCTTTTAGCTTGTCCTTGTCGTCTGCAGTCTTAATAGCTGCTGTTTCCTGGTTGGTCCTTATTGGCTCCTGTTTCCTGGTTGGCTGATTTAGTGGACAGATGTGTTAAGCAGGGTGTAACATCACCAGTACGTGACTCTCATAAACCATAAACCCTGATCTACTGGGAGGCCTCAAGGACACCACATGACACGGGCTTCCTGCTCCTCAGATTGGGCTTCCTGCTCCTCAGATTGACAGCAGTGACAATGACTAGGTGTGAGCCACAAATGGCACATGATTCCCTATATAGTGCACTGACCCCCCCTATGGGACCTGGTCAAAAGTAGTGCACTGTAAAGGGGATAATCAAATCAAATCAAATGTATTTATATAGCCCTTCGTACATCAGCTGATATCTCAAAGTGCTGTACAGAAACCCAGCCTAAAACCCCAAACAGCAAGCAATGCAGGTGTAGAAGCACGATAAGGTGCCATTTGGGACACAGACTTTGACAATGACTGTGTGCTTGCATCATCTGTTGACTGGCATGTGGTTCGGAGGCGTGTGTGCATTGGAGGATATAATAACTAGCATGCTATAGGCCATGGTCCTTTACCTCATGGTCAGAGGAGTAAGCAGGATATGATTGAACTCTACTATACACTATAAGACGTGAAAAAGTGTTCATTTCGTGGGCATTGCTTTTAGACTACTGCTTACTGTATGTGGGAACCCCCCCTTAACCCATCACTACCCCCTAATCCCCCATCTAATACATTGTGACAAGGTAAACAGACAGCTGCTATGGGGGTGGTTGTGGGATGAGGAAATTATCTTCCTGAGTATGCATTCAGCATGCAGCACCCTGAGACCCAGCAGTCAGCGACTCAGCACAAATATCACTGAGAGAGCCTGCATCTCAAGTGGCACCCTATATTGTACACTACTGGCCCTGGTCAAATGTAGTGCACTACATTTGTAGCTGGTGCTACATTCCCTGTTCCTGTGTGTGGTACTGTAATTTAGATATGAGGTCTTTATAGGAATACAGAAGTAAGTCATTGAGAATTGTAGCTGGTGCTACATTCCCTGTTCCTGTGTGTAGTACTGTAATTTAGGTATGCGTCTTTAAACAAGGGATATACAAGCAAGTCAGTGGGCACTGTACTGTAGCTTGTCCTCTCAAATCAATTCAATGTAAGCCTTGTCCGAGCCAGAACGGCCCATAATTAATACATTGACTGTCTCAATATGTTTTGCAGTGGTTGTCCAGGGTTTCCAGATTTCTATGAAATATGATCTATAATGAATTACAATATGAATTAAATATTTGTTTTATTTAGTATGTTAAAAAGAAAAAAATCTCTCAAGTATTCATTTCAGTATTTCACTTACCTCAGAAGCCATTCTTGTCAGAAGCCTTTATTACACTATGCCAGCCATGATTGAGTTAGCTGTATCCAAACAGTGACTCGTCATTAGCAAGCTAGCCACCACGCTAGCTAGCTTTAAAATGTTGTGGGTTTACTTCTTCCAGTTTTTTTACTAGCTACACCAAGCTAACTTTTCTATCTGTCTTTTTTGGAAACGGTATCCGGCCATTACACAGACTGCCAACGTCAGAGATAACCTACTAATCGCTAGCTACCTGACTAGCCTACCACGATAGTTTTTCTGACGACTTAAAACATAACATCCCAGCTATGGCGACAAAAGCATCTCCCACTCCAAACGAGGAGAAGCTCCCGGCACGACTCTGCTCCTGTGGAAACAAGATATCCGCCAATGACACCCACTCGTTGTTCTGCTTGCATTGGGGTGCGACATGCCGAGGAAGCTTTAGCCTCCCCCTCCTGTCTCCGTTGCAGGCTAGCATGCCAACCTAACCTGAGTCAACAAACTCTAACATGGGGGCTGATGTTCCCGATGGTTCATTAGAGGCGATGGATATCCACACGGGATTCATGGAGCAACGGTTAGCACTAGCTGGCAGTGTTGCAGTACTCGAGGCCGCTCTCTGTCTCGAGTCTGGTCTCGAGGCCACATATTGAGTGTCTTGGTCTTGTCTCTGTGTTGAATACTTTTGTATTCGGTCTTGACTCTGTCTCGGACGTTAAGGACTCGTAAGACTCAGCTTCCATTTAGTCAGCACATAAAACTCCTTCTCAAGGCCAAATACAGTGCATTCGGAAAGTATTCAGACCCCTTGACCTTTTCCACATTTTGTTATGTTACAGTCTTATTCTAAAATTGATTAAATAGTTTTTTCCCCTCATCAATCTACACACAATACCCCAAAATGAGTTGCACATTTATAACAAAAACTAAGAGCAGAAATAACTTATTTACGTACGTTTTCAGACACTTTGCTATGAGACTTGAAATTGAGCTTGAAATTGACCACCAAGACTCTTCCTAGAGCTGGCCCCCCAGCCAAACTGAGCAATCAGGTAGAAGGGGCTTGGTCAGGGAGGTGACCAAGAAACCAATGGTCACTCTGACAGAGCTCCAGAGTTTGTCTGTGGAGATGGGAGAACCTTCCAGAAGAACAACCATTTCTGCAGAACTTCACTAATTAGGCCTTTATGGTAGAGTGGCCAGATGTAAGCCACTCCTCAGTAAAAGGCACATGACAGCCCGCTTGGACTTGGGCACCTAAAGTACACTGACTATGAGAAACAAGATTCTCTGGTCTGATGAAACCAAGATTGAACTCTTTGGCCTGAATGCCAAGTGTCACGTCTGGAGGAAACCTGGTACCATCCCTATGGTGAAGCATGGTGGTGGCAGTATCATGCTGTGGGGATGTTTTTCAGAGGCAGAGACTGGGAGACTAGTCAGGATCGGGGAAAAGATGAACAGAGCAACGTACAGAGAGATCCTTGATGAAAACCTACTCCAAAGCACTCAGGACCTCAGACTGGGGCGAAGGTTCACCTTCCGACAGGACAACGACCCTAAGCACACAGACAAGACAACGCAGGAGTGGTTTGAGTGGCCCAGCCAGAGCCCGGACTGGAACCCGATCAAACATATCTAGCGAGACCTGAAAATAGCTGTGCAGCGACGCTCCTCATCCAACCTGACAGAGGTGAGAGTATCTGCAGAGAAGAATGGGAGAAACTCCCCAAATACAGGTGTGCCAAGCTTGTTGCGTCATACCCAAGAAGAAACTAGGCTGTAATCGTTGCCTAAGGTGCTTCAACAAAGTACTGAGTAAAGGTTCTGAAAACTTATGTAAATGTGATATTGCATTTTTATTTATTTATTTTTACAAAAAAAAATGATCTGTTTTGCTTTGTCATTATGGGGTATTGTGTGTAGATTGATGATGACTTAAAATAAAACAATAAACCATTTGAGTAAGGCTGTAACGTACTAAAATGTGGAAATAGTCGAGGGGTCTGAATGCTTTCTGAATGCAGTGTACATGGACAGGACAAAGGGGTTTAGAAAACGTGATCAGCTATTCGTTTCCTGGGCCCAAACCTCACACGGGTAAAGTGCTCACTAAACAACTCCTTTCGCACTGGATAATAGTGGGGGGGGGGGGGGGGGGGGGGCTAATGCTTTGGCCTATACAAGTAAGGGACTCCGGTGTCCTGCTGGCCTGTGGGCTCATTCCACTAGAGGAATGGCTACATCCTGGCCTTTATTTAAGGGCCTATCTAGCCAAGATATTTGTATGGGCTTCGTACATTGGCAACGTTTTTTTATACAGTAGACTGGATATCACTGCACCAACTCTGATGCATACTGTATTACGTGTAGGATCTTCTGAGGGGCAGGGCCTATTTTGTGTGATAAGTCGCACAGGGCAGTCAGTCGTCAGGGTAAGCTCATCTGGCAATACGGGAGTCAGCATATCCCATGAATGAAATACGGAAACGAATCCTTGAAAGAGAACTTTAGGTTATGACCGTAACTCTGGTTCTCTGATAGTATGAGCGAGGAAGAGATGTTGCTTGTTTTGACTCGGAGACGCTGCATGGCCCTTTTTATAGAGTATGAGCGAAATGCCTCACTCGTACTATCAGAGAACCGGGGTTACGGTCGTAACCTAAAGCTTTTCTGTGTTTGTATGGTGTGGGCGTACCCCAACAACAGAATGGTGTTGGTGTATACTGGTCAATAAAATATTAATGACAAGTCAACAGCTGATTGGCCAGCTCAGTCAATGAGAAAACTCGGCCACAAACATGACATCATCCTCTGAGAAAGTAGTAAGCATTTTTGAAATGGTCTGTTTGAAATACACGTTTCACTTGGGCTTTTGGAAGTGTATTTTCCTCTAATATATGCTTTGGTAACAAATACAAGTATAGGAAGCATTAACATTATTTGGGTATGAGTTAACAGATTAAGGGGATATTTTCCCTGGGCAGTTACTTTAAGCATGGTACTTTAAGCATGGCAACGTTACTCTCAGGGTTTCTGTACTCACTGTTTCAGCTCTGTTTGTTTCATTGATGTGCCTCAGTAGACTGCACGCCACTATTCAGATTCCCACGCTAGCTTTGTCTGAAACGCAGAAAACATATGTGCCTTAGAACCTCTCGAACACACACACACACACACACACACACACACACACACACACACACACACACACACACACACACACACACACACACACACACACACACACACACAGTCCGTTCCTACTGATTGTAATGAGCGTGGCCTGCCTGGGAAAGAGCCTGGAGTATTTTCCTTTTGTTAGGAGAAGATGAAACAAAGTGGTTTGTGTCCCAAATGGCACCCTATTCCCTATATCAGTATTTCCCAACTCCAAGTACCCCCAACAGTAGGCATTTTTATTGTATCCCTGGACAAGCACTGCCCTATATAGTCCACTACGTAGGGAATATGATGCTATATGGGACACATACAGAGTTAAGTCTCCTTGGAGGAAGGCCTCAGTCAAATGCGCTGGGCTGAAAGCCATAGGGCATCCTTGGCTGCCGTCCAAATCCTCTATTAAGGCCCTGTGTAAAAATGTATGTGGTGGAAAAAGTACCCCATTAGTTATTACAGAGGAGGCTTTAACACTGAGCCTGCTGCCCCACTACAGTTCCCCTAGGACTCCAATAGCCTCTTATACATACACACACACACACACACACACACAAAGTGTGTGTCCAAAATGGCCCCCTATTCCCTATGTGCTATGGTCAAAAGTAGTACACTATGTTGGGAATAGGGTGTCATTTGGGATGTAGACCGAGAAACAACCCTGGGAAATCACCAAACAAGATGAAGTAGACCCATAGAACTCCTGTACAGTTCACACACAGATGGCTACCAAGGCTTTTCCTTTTGTTTCCACCTGGTGGAATGGGAATGGCCCAAGAGTGAACACAGGGCATTGTTAAATCCAATGCTTCCCCCCTCGGAACGTTGGAACTGGTTAGAATGTGGTTAAACTTCCGAGTCTTTTGTCATTCTAGAATTCCTGTAGAGGGTTCCGGAGTGTTCTGGGAGGTTGAGCTGTTGCCCAGACTGCAAGGAGGGGGGGCTGTCCCTGACCTCTATGTTCTCACACACGTACGCTATCACACTCACGCACACACAGACTCATTCAGTCTCCGCGTAAGGGTTCAGAATTGAGCAAAGGAGCATGGATAAAACTGCGAGGGTGTCACCAGCGTCAGTGGGAAAGGAAACTGTGATGTCAGGGCTCCTCGTGTTTCACAATCTCATATACATCAGCCATGCCAATAACCCCACGGAGATCCTATACTGTGATATGTGATTATATGGGTATCCCCTTGTACCAACATGTGTATATAGTTACAGTACTGCATGTGTGGGCTGACTATAATTTCCCAGTTCCCAAAATAGGGTTTTTCCCAACCACCCAATTGCCATCCGTTGACCGAATGATGTCCCTTTAAATTGGCATCACTTACCAAAACACCCAAAGGATATCATCCTGACCTAAAGTTTGCCCTTATTATTAGTTAGTCATCAAGGATTAGGTCCCAAATGGCACCCTATTCCCAAAATAATCCCTATGTGCCCTGGTCAAACGTAGTGCACTGCATAGGGAATAGGGTGCCATTTGGGACACAGACAAGGCCCTGCAGGCTCCTCTCTCTTCATGGTGGGCAGTATGTTTGTCTATGGTATAATCAGTGGGTAATATGACCTTGGCTTGGCAAAATGCATCTACAAGGATGTTACATTTTTTTTGCTTTAACAGAAAAGTGTAAGCAGCAGTGTTGAGACAGAGGGTTCATCCCAAATGGCACCATATTCCCTATGGGTTCCTGGTCAAAAGTAGTGCACCATATAGGGAATAGGGTGCGATTGGAGGCTCAGTCAGAGGCAGAGTGGTCTATTCAGATTGAAGGTGATTCCTATCTGACAGAGCAGGGCTGTGTCCACAATGGCATCATATTCCCTATATAATCAAAAGTAGTGCACTATTTAGGGAATAGGGTGCCATTTGGGCAGACCAGTTTTGTGTGATGATACAATTTTATTGGGCAGAAAGAGAGATATTGGAGTGTGAATGGGTTGTGGTGTAGGGACTAAATGGTAAGATGCAAAGCAGGCCTGTAGCAGGACCTATATTTAGAACTTTTATGGGGTAACTTTTGAGTGTTATTGTCTTGTTGACTTTCATTTTGTTTTATGCTAGTAAAACATAGCTTTAATGCCTACAATATGAAGTCAAAGTATTTTTGGAGCAAGATTAATGTTTTTTTTTTGTCATCGCTTCTTGGATAATGTAAGGAGGATACTGGCTTTGATGCACTCCAGACTTTTTGTTTTTCCGCACACATCTCTTTGCGCACACACGCACACACACACGCACACACACACACACACACACACACACAATAGTTACCAAGTGCAAACAGCATGAGTCTGAATGACAAAATCTCATATTTAGCAAATAGGAATTTGCAGAGAACCACCCATCAACCCTTTTAAATGATTAATGTTCGTTATTGGCCCTATGCCATTATATGTGCTTGCAAACTGTTTATGGATGGGGGGGATTGAAGTGAATAACGTTTCTAGCCGAAAGCTCAGCATAACTCCTGCGCTATCTCAAGCATTTTGTGAATGATAAGCCAGTGTTGAACCAATTACATGGACCGTTAACTCTGCCTGAACCAATAGTAAACTCCCCTCATAGTCATTTAGCTTTGGGAGACTGCAAGTTAAAGGATAATGCTATGGTGCCGATGATGTAACTGTGCTGTGTGCCAGGGCTTCCGTTTGCCGGTAATTGACGGCTTTTGGCCGATAAATACAAATATAGCCTGCCAAATTATCCAGGGCTGCCTTGCTGCTGAGGTGAGAGCGAGAGAGGAGCATTTGCCTAGGGAGAAAGAAAAGTATTCTGATTGCAAGGAAGCTATCCTGTTGTTACAGATGGAGAGAAGATGCTCTCAGCTTTCTGTAGATATACAGGACTTTTTTATTTCTCTCAATTATGAGTTCAGTAGCAACAATTATGCAAAGATATTGGATATGGCTTTGAGATACGGAGCCTGCGAAATGCGGATTGGCCATTGCGAGTGCATATGCCTCATTGGGCGGTAGGCTACAACTGCCACATTGGACATTAAATGTCATTTTAGATTAGCACGCGGCTACTATGAGTTATGGTGATCTGTTTTGAGTTTCCACTTACTCATGTGGTGAATTAGCCCCAAATAAATTCGCCTATGATATTAGAGCATGTAAAGATGCAGGAAAATGAATCTCCATTGAACAACAAAAATATCCCAAAATGATGTCGCTCTATTTTAAAAGTGAAATATAACAACAGTAGCATAAGTGTCTACCCACAATGCATGACAATCACTGAATTAGGTTGCATATTAAAATATTTTGAATCACAGGGTGATGAAACAACGTATTTCTTCAATACCATCTCGGTAGTCTATTACACTTCAGCAATAAGCCCCAAGGGTGTGGTATACGGCCAATATAGCACGGCTAAGGGCTGTTCTTTAGCACGGTGCAATGCGGAGTGCCTGGATACAGCCCTTAGCCGTGGTATATTGGCCATATACCACAAACCCCAGAGGTGCCTTACTGCTATTATAAACTGGTTACCAACTTAATTAGAACAGTAAAAATACATGTTTTGTCATACCCGTGGTATACGGTCTGATATAACACTGCTTGCAGCCAAGTTTATCATTTTTAATAAAGCACTGTGAATTACTTTATAAGATGATAGGTCTACTCATTTTCTCTATTGAGTAATGTTCAACTGTTCAGGTAGGATGCAATTTTGGTATAGTTTTTGTATATATATATATATATATATATATATATATAGTAATTTGTTTTACACATATTATTATTTTATATTATTGTAGGGATATTTATTAATCCAAGCCAGTTCTTTATAACCTGTTACTGCTATGGGCTCAGTCAGGGTCACACAGAGTGTTTATTGGTAGTCTTTAACAAATCTACTTTGAAACAAAAGTATACACCTCACACACATGATTAGGGGCTTAACAAAAATAAGTCACTTGTACCATGTCAGATATAGAGTTGAAATGTATTACATTTTGTATTTGCATCCCGATATTACACTTTATATACATCACAGAAGACTGAAATATAACAAAACTGTTTGACATAGAAACACTGGATTTTCTGTGTAAAAAAAGAAAAATGTAAAAAAAAAGATGATTAATTATGAAAACTATGAATAACATTCCACCCATGAGGCCACTAGGTAATTTGACGATAGGAAAGGGCTACATATGCTAAATGTGTTTGTTTTTTTACATTCTGTTGAGACATTTTCATTGGCTAAATTAAGTTTGATTTGTGTGCCTGTTGTAAAATAAATATAATTAGCCTTTCATTTGTTAGGTATGGCAGGCACTAGCCTTTCTTGGTAACTACTGCAATATAAGCTGTTCAAAACTTTTGTGAAGGTTTAAACCAGTTTGCAAGCATTTTGTTTAATTCGGTTGAGCCATTTCTTTGGCCAAATTAAGTTCCAACTATAATGTTGTGTTGTCCGGAATATAATATCCTGCTCGTTTTTTCCCTATAAACAATGGCTTGATTTACTTTTGATATTACCCTAATAAAGTTTAGAAACTTTTTGAAGGTGTGGTGTGGCTATTAGCCTATTATACTGCAGGCCTTTGATATGAGGCAGTGCGCAGCAACGCTCCGACCGACTCCGGCAGTTGAACTTGAGGTGAGGAAGAATGTTTTTGGCCTACTGGAGTTACTCCTATAATCTAACAATATAATGGTTGTCTTTATAAAAAAAATATTCATATTAAAAATGTACGAATTAGCATCCTTCTGTACTCCATTTTTCGAATGAAAATGTCTCAACAGAATGTAAAAAAACCCCACAGCAACTCGCCCAAGCCTTCCCCATTTCTCCTTCTCCCAAATCCAGTCAGCTGATGTTCTGAAAGAGCTGCAACATCTGGACCCCTACTAATCAGCCGGGCTAGACAATCTGGACTCTTTCTTTCTAAAATTATCTGCCGAAATTGTTGCCACCCCTATTACTAGCCTGTTCAACCTCTCTAAGGTCTTCGAAAGCCAAGTCAACAAACAGATTACCGACCATTTAGAATCTCACCATACCCTTTCTGCTATGCAATCTGGTTTCAGAGCTGGTCATGGGTGCACCTCAGCCACGCTCAAGGTCCTAAACGATATCTTAACCGGCATCGATAAGAAACATTACTGTTGTTACAGGAATTATATTCCTCTATGTTTTAATACCCAATTAAAATTAAACACACTGTCAATTCATGAGAATTTGTAAGACTCTTATTTGTATAAAATGGACAGAGACCAGTCATAAAAATCAACCAGCAGCGTTTATTCTCGAGAGTACTGCCCATGATACATTTTACCACAGGTTATAAACTGAAAATGACGTCAGCGTTTTCTAACTGTTCCTTCTCTTCTTGACACTGGTACAAAGGCTGTATAGTTCTCAAGCCTTCCCACATCGTCTAGAGCCAAGGCCAGCCTATGTAGATAAGCATTCTAGCCAGTCTGGCGATATAGTTAATTAATTTCTACCAAGGAACAGACAGTCATTGTTCTAATTCTTGATTATATTTACACACATTATATTCAGTACTAGGATTAAAAAGAAAATTCATACATATACAGTAACATAATAGTATTCTGATTAGTCAGTCCTGATTGAAATGTATACATAATTAGTCATTATTGATAAAAATTCCCTTAACAACTGTGCAGCCGTATTCATTGATCTGGCCAAGGCTTTCGACTCTGTCAATCACCACATCCTCATCGGCAGACTCGACAGCCTTGGTTTCTCAAATGATTGCCTCGCCTGGTTCTCCAACCTCTTCTCTGATAGAGTTCAGTGTGTCAAATCGGAGGGTCTGCTGTCCGGACCTCTGGCAGTCTCTATGGGGGTGCCACAGGGTTCAATTCTTGGACCGACTCTCTTCTCTGTATACATCAATGATGTCGCTCTTGCTGCTGGTGAGTCTCTGATCCACCTGTTCGCAGACGACACCATTCTGTATACTTCTGGCCCTTCTTTGGACACTGTGTTAACAACCCTCCAGGCAAGCTTCAATGCCATACAACTCTCCTTCCGTGGCCTCCAATTGCTCTTAAATACAAGTAAAACTAAATGCATGTTCTTCAACCGATCGCTGCCTGCACCTGCCCGCCTGTCCAACATCACTACTCTGGACGGCTCTGACTTAGAATACGTGGACAACTACAAATACCTGGGTGTCTGTTTAGACTGTAAACTCTCCTTCCAGACCCACATCAAACATCTCCAATCCAAAGTTAAATCTAATGGCTTCCTATTTCGCAACAAAGCATTCTTCACTCATGCTGCCAAACATACCCTTGTATAACTGACCATCCTACCAATCCTCGACTTCGGCGATGTCATTTACAAAATAGCCTCCAATACCCTACTCAACAAATTGGATGCAGTCTATCACAGTGCCATCCCCATATATTACCCACCATTGCGACCTGTACGCTCTCGTTGGCTGACCCTCGCTTCATACTCGTCGCCAAACCCACTGGCTCCCATGTCATCTACAAGACCCTGCTAGGTAAAGTCCCCCCTTATCTCAGCTCACTGGTCACCATAGCATCACCCACCTGTAGCACGTGCTCCAGCAGGTATATCTCTCTGGTCACCCCCAAAACCAATTATTTCTTTGGCCGCTTCTCCTTCCAGTTCTCTGCTGCCAATGACTGGAACGAACTACAAAAATCTCTGAAACTGTAAACACTTATCTCCCTCACTAGCTTTAAGCACCAGCTGTCAGAGCAGCTCACATATTACTGCACCTGTACATAGCCCACCTACAATTTAGCCCAAACAACTACCTCTTTCCCTACTGAATTTATTTTATATATTTATTTATTTTGCTCCTTTGCACCCGATTATTTTTTATTTCTACTTTGCACATTCTTCCACTGCAAATCTACCATTCCAGTGTTTTACTTGCTATATTGTATTTACTTTGCCACCATGGCCTTTTTTTTGCCTTTACCTCCCTTATCTCACCTCATTTGCTCACATCGTATATAGACTTGTTTCTACTGTATTATTGACTGTATGTTTGTTTTACTCCATGTGTAACTCTGTGTCATTGTATGTGTCGAACTGCTTTGCTTTATCTTGGCCAGGTCGCAATTGTACATGAGAACTTGTTCTCAACTTGCCTACCTGGTTAAATAAAGGTGAAATAAAATAAATAAATAAAAATAAACTCCTATATATCTAAAGCAGACGCAGTAGCCTATCTGAAATGCATGTTGTGTCGTAGCAAGCCCCCGGCATATCTCTTATCTCTCTCTCTGGGGCTAGGACTAAGCTTCTCTTCCTTTTTATATTTTTTGACCCCCAAAATGGATAGACCTAATACAGTGGACGCCTAAGCCAATAGGCCTATGCAGTGCCCTGATGCAACTAGTGCTCATATCTCTAATAGCTGAACAGTGTGGTGGACAATATTTGTTTTAGGAAAGCAAAAATCGTGAAAGAAAATATGCTCTAAAATTTTGCATATGCTACAGATGGAAATAGTGTTTTTGTAATTAGTTATAGGCTGTTTTTAAGGACACGTAAATGTGTCTCATTTAGCTACTATCCGTCGTTTATGGAATGGCGCTGGCTGTGTGGGTGGACGGACAGCCTAATGGGTTACCTACCCAATATCCGTCGTTTATGGAATGGCGCTGGCTGTGTGGGTGGACAGACAGCCTAATGGGTTACCCACCCAATATCCGTTGTTTATGGAATGGTGCTGGCTGTGTGGGTGGACGGACAGCCTAAAGTGTTACCTACCCAATATCCGTCGTTTATGGAATGGTGCTGGCTGTGTGGGTGGACAGACAGCCTAATGGGTTACCTACCCAATATCCATCGTTTATGGAATGGCGCTGGCTGTGTGGGTGGACAGACAGCCTAATGGGTTACCTACCCAATATCCGTAGTTTATGGAATGGTGCTGGCTGTGTGGGTGGACGGACAGCCTAAAAGGTTACCTACCCAATATCCGTCGTTTATGGAATGGTGCTGGCTGTGTGGGTGGACAGACAACCTAATGGGTTACCCACCCAATATCCGTCGTTTATGGAATGGCGCTGGCTGTGTGGGTGGACGGACAGCCTAATGGGTTACCTACCCAATATCCGTAGTTTATGGAATGGTGCTGGCTGTGTGGGTGGACGGACAGCCTAAAAGGTTACCTACCCAATATCCGTTGTTTATGGAATGGCGCTGGCTGTGTGGGTGGACAGACAACCTAATGGGTTACCCACCCAATATCCGTCGTTTATGGAATGGCGCTGGCTGTGTGGGTGGACAGACAGCCTAATGGGTTACCTACCCAATATCCGTCGTTTATGGAATGGTGCTGGCTGTGTGGGTGGACAGACAGCCTAATGGGTTACCTACCCAATATCCGTCGTTTATGGAATGGTGCTGGCTGTGTGGGTGGACAGACAACCTAATGGGTTACCCACCCAATATCCGTCGTTTATGGAATGGCGCTGGCTGTGTGGGTGGACAGACAGCCTAATGGGTTACCTACCCAATATCCGTCGTTTATGGAATGGCGCTGGCTGTGTGGGTGGACGGACAGCCTAATGGGTTACCTACCCAATATCCGTCATTTATGGAATGGCGCTGGCTGTGTGGGTGGACAGACAGCCTAATGGGTTACCTACCCAATATCCGTAGTTTATGGAATGGTGCTGGCTGTGTGGGTGGACGGACAGCCTAAAGGGTTACCTACCCAATATCCGTTGTTTATGGAATGGCGCTGGCTGTGTGGGTGGACAGACAGCCTAATGGGTTACCTACCCAATATCCGTTGTTTATGGAATGGCGCTGGCTGTGTGGGTGGACAGACAACCTAAAGTGTTACCTACCCAATATCCGTCGTTTATGGAATGGTGCTGGCTGTGTGGGTGGACAGACAGCCTAATGGGTTACCTACCCAATATCCGTCGTTTATGGAATGGCGCTGGCTGTGTGGGTGGACAGACAGCCTAATGGGTTACCTACCCAATATCCGTCGTTTATGGAATGGCGCTGGCTGTGTGGGTGGACAGACAGCCTAATGGGTTACCTACCCAATATCCGTCGTTTATGGAATGGCGCTGGCTGTGTGGGTGGACAGACAGCCTAATGGGTTACCTACCCAATATCCGTAGTTTATGGAATGGCGCTGGCTGTGTGGGTGGACAGACAGCCTAATGGGTTACCTACCCAATATCCGTCGTTTATGGAATGGCGCTGGCTGTGTGGGTGGACAGACAGCCTAATGGGTTACCTACCCAATATCCATCGTTTATGGAATGGCGCTGGCTGTGTGGGTAGACAGACAGCCTAATGGGTTACCTACCCAATGCATATCGATGGCTGGTAAATAGCTTAAATGTCCGATAAATACAAATATTCCCGGTCATTTGTCCAGCGCCAATTTTTCCTAACGGACACCCTGGTGTGTGCGTTTGTGTGTTTGTAGACTAAACTTGATCTCCCCACCCTGCCAGTACTGATTTACAGCGTTATTAAATCCTGAACCATAACTGTTTCAATGTCAGGCAAAAATATCATTGTGATAATAAACATCAAGGCAGTCTGTCTGCAATCCCAAATGGTACCCTATTCCCTCCCAATGGACCCTGGTCTAAAGTAGTGCACTAAATAGGGAATCGTTGGGACTCATACATGTACTGGGCAGACTAAACTAAACATGAATGGATTAGCTTTTATTGTCAGCAGTATGAACAATATCCCTGGCATTACACTTTTCTAAACACAAGCCTAAACACAAGGAAACATGTCAATGGGAATCTGCAGGGATATGTCTCTATCCAGTATATGAGTAACAATACTTTGGCTAGCAGAAAGGATATCGCATATCGCCAACTGAAGATTCTTAGATGCAGGATAGGAGGCTAATGGCCACAGGCAGATGCATACCATTCTGTGTGGTGTGTGTGTGTGTGTGTGTGTGTGTGTGTGTGTGTGTGTGTGTGTGTGTGTGTCTCTCCAATGCTTGAGGCTGTGATGGTTGTAGCACTCTGATGGTTGTAGATAGTTGTAGTACCTGCCTTGATTCATAGCTTGAAGCATATTTGGTACAGTATAATAGGACACACACACACACACACACACACACACACACACACACACACTTGGTATAATAAGAGGGGGTTGACTGACTGTGACTGATTTTACGTACTGCTGAGCCAGCACCATTAGCATCACACACATCGTCCATTCTCCAGCCAGCCATCTCCATAGAATAGAGAGACCAGGCTAGTACTGCCTCCAGTGGCCACACTATGAAACTACACCCTCCAGCACACTATGAAACTACACCCTCCCCGCTCATTGAATGAATGAAGGAACGAAGCCCAGATGAGATGCTCAGTCTGCATCACAAATGGCACCCTACATAGAGCCCTGGTCAAAAGTAGTGCACTATATAGGGTATATAGGGAATAGGGTGCCATTCGGGACACATACTTAGTTTGTATATCTGCTGAGCTAGGATCTGGAGCTTGGACTGGGTGAGACAGATGATTTGATGCACCACACCACCCAGCTCCAAAACAAACACTTGATGGACTGCTGCCCTATTTTCCCTGCTTTGCAGAGCAGGGCCTGGGCCGGTCTGATCTGCTGCTACTGAGTCTGACCTATTGGTCAAATAAAGGTTAAATAAATTGGTGCAAAGGATATGGCATAACACGTAGGGCTACTGGTTGCCATAGTGTGGAGGGCTTACCCTAACCTCATGAATAGTCAGTTAAACATTGTTTATCATTAGCTAAAACCATTGTCATGCAAGGGAGCAGCATTGTCTAACCTTCCTGTGTTCCTCTCTACAGGGCTTTCTACCTGGATAAGTCCAACCTTCCCCCCAGCTCCACACCTAAAGCTGCCCTCATAGACAAGGTAAGAGGATCAGGAAACTCCAGCTTCATAGGTTAGTTACAGTGGAGTCGTGGTCTGATACTCACGTTATGCAGTCATAGCAATTAGCCTTGTCCGAGCCAGAATGATCCATGGCACAATGGTCCTGTTTCTGCAGAGCGAGACAGCTTGATGTACAAGTATACCCCCTGGACAGGACGCTAGTCAATCGCAGGGTCTGATACAGTAGTCATACAGTATTAACCCTCCCTCCCTTTCTCCTACCTCTCCTTCTCCTCTCCTCCCAGTTGATGCGTCCTCTGAATGCTCTGGAGGAGTTGTACCGGCTGATGGAGAGTTTCATCTCCTCCCGTCGCACGGCAGCCTGTCAGTATACAGCCTGTGGGGCGTCAGGAGTCGGCCTGCTTACCGTGGCATCAGAACTCTGCTCTCGCCTCGGAGCCACACACATCGTCATGTGCAACAGCGGCGTGCACCGGTGAGTGACAGAGAGAGAGAGCGGAGGAGAGGGGATCTGGCCGAAAATATTCAAATTAATAATAGAACCAATTGCACTTTATGGCAGTAAAGTGTGCGCTGTGCTTACAAAGCAAGACTTTGACAAATGGGACAAACCCCCAATGGAAACCCAGCATGCGGAACTCTGTACGAGCATCCTCAGGCTACAGAGAAAAATTACAAACATCACATGCAGAGCAGAATTAGGCCAATTCCCTCTTCTGATTAATATCTAAAGAAGAGCCACCAAATGTTAGAATAATTTAGAAACAAGTGACCCCCCCCCCCCCCACTTCGGACTGTTGTGATGACCGTATTACTGCATCTTACTGCATCACCAGCAGTTATGAGTCATGATCGCAGTGAAATTCCACATGACCGTTGACTCACGGTAAACTCCTCTTATGCACTCTGATGATCAATTTGGAGAAAGAAGTTCAACAGCAGGTTGAAGCTGAGTGGGAAAACATGGTCCTTGTGGATGTTTCAAAGCCAAATACAACGAAATGGACAGGGCTTTCTAAGGGGATGATTCATTCAAAACACCCGTGCATATGCATACCCTGAATTATAATAACGATTGTGCCATTATACAATACATAGCCAACCGCGTGTTACACATGGCAGAAAAACAAGCAACAATGCTGATGTAAAATATCTTTGGTACGTAATTGGTCTAGCCTACATTAATCAAATTTACGATTTAGCCTACAATTATAGTGAATTTGTTTTAGATTTTGAATAGCCTAGTGATAAGGCTTTTCTATTTTCATAATTAATAGACTGACACATTACTTTTAGCTGCAGAATGTCTCACCACCATGAGTTTCCATCTCCTCCCCTCTCTTTCGTTCCTTTCTACGGCGCGCATAGGGGGGGGGGGGGGCTGTCAACAGTTTAATGAAATATGTTTAGTTATGAAAACATGTTACTATCGATGTTCCCGAACAGATTTCAGTTGGTTTCCCAAATTAAGCACTTGGTAGCTGCAGAAATAGGGTTGGACAAAAGAGCCCCTGGGATACAGTGTTTGGGTGGAATGTCACCTGAGGCGCAGCGAAATTACCGTACGCACTGCAGAGGGTAGTGTATAGGGCCCAGTACATCACTGGGGCCAAGCTTCCTGCCATTCAGGACCTCTATACCAGGTGGTGTCAGAGGAAGGCCCTAAAAATTGTCAAAGACTCCAGCCACCCTTGTCATAGAGTTTTCTCTGCTACCGCACGACAGGTGGTACCGGAGCGCCAAGTCTGGGTAAAATGGCTTCTTAACAGCTTTTACCCCCAAGCCATAAGACTCCTGAATAGCTAATCAAATAGCTACCCAGACTGCATTGTCACCCCCCCACCCCCTATTTTACACTGCTGCTATTCTCTGTTTATTATCTATGCATAGTCACTTTCACTCTACCTACATGTACATATTACCACAATTACCGCGACTAACCGGTGCCCCCCGCACATTGACTCTATACCGGTACCCCCTGTATATAACCTCACTACTGTTATTTTACTGCTGCTCTTAATTATTTGTTATTTTTATTCATATTTTTTACTTGTCTATTTTTTACTTAACACTTCTTTTTCTTAAAACTGCAGTTTTGAGGGGCATCCTGAGTGGTGCAGTGGTCTAAGGCACTGTATCACAGTGCTAGCTGTGCCACTAGAGATCCTGGTTCGAGTACATGCTCTGTTGCAGCCGCACAATTGGCCCAGCGTCGTCCGGGTTAGGGGAGGGTTGTAACCACCAATTGGACAAGTGTTACGGCTCTCGTTGGTGGTAGAATGAGTAGACCAAGACGCAGCGTGGAAAGTGTTCATGATTTTAATATTCAAAAAACACTCAAACAAAATAACAAACGTGAAAAACGAAAGGGCACAGTTCTGTCAGGCACAGACACTAAACAGAAAACAAGGTCCCACAAAACCCAAAAGGAAAATGACAACTTATATGTGATCCTCAACCAGAGACAACAATAGACAGCTGCCTCTGATTGGGAACCACACACACACACACACGGCAGTGGTCTAAGGCACTGCATCGCAGTGCTAGCTGTGCCACTAGAGATCCTGGTTCGAGTACAGGCTCTGTGGCAGCCGCACAATTGGCCCAGCATCGTCCGGGTTATGGGACGATGCTGGGATGTCCTTGTCCCTTCGCGCTGTAGCGACTCCTTGTGGCGGCCAGGAGCAATGCACGCTGACACGGTCAGCCAGGTGTACAGTGTTTTCTCCGACACGTTGGTGTGGCTGGCTTCTGGGTTAAGCGAGCAGTGTGTCAAGAAGCGGTGTGGCTTGGCAGGGTCGTGTTTCGGAGGATGCATAGCTCTCGATGTTTGCCTCTCCCGAGTCCATACGGGAGTTGCAGCGATGAGACAAGACTATAACCACCAATTGGACAAGACTGTAACTGCCAATTGGATACCACGAAATTGGGAAGAAAAAGGGGTATAATAATAATATAAAAGTGCTTGTAAGTAAGCATTTCCCTTTAAGGTCTACACATGTTGTATTCGGCACATGTGACAAATACAATTGGATTTGAATAGCCTACCCAACATGAGTGCAAAACATAACGGTGGGAGAGTGGCCTCCATTCCCTATTCCAGTACATAGGTTACAAGTCCTTAACCAACAATGCAGTTGTTGTTTTAGTTTTTTCATTATTATACCCCATTTGATAATGGGCAGTTCTGAATCTAAACTAATTTGACATATTAGTAAAGAGCAGATTAAATTGAGAACAGACTAATGGGTAAAAATATGATCACTTGATGAGAGAACAGCTGTGCAGCCAGAGGCAAGGAACAGAGCCAAGCTTGAATAGCCGCATCATAGCCGCATCATAGTCGCATCATAGCCGCATCATAGCCGCATCATAGCCGCATCATGCAGCCCATATATGTTTTGATTTCTAAGGCCGACATGGTTTGTATCATTCACTACTAAAGTTGCCAAATAACTCTAAATCTATTGTATAGGACCTGTTTCAAATGATCACTTTTACACTCAACATAGCCACTTCATAATGTGCATTTGCTCCGGAATGGGAAAATTATCCTTTCTATGTTATTCACCTAAGTCCAATCATATTCTTCTTGTATGTAGCTTGTATGCTTGGAGGTCTGGAAATGCTAAACGTGTTTATGTTAATTACCGGTAAATTACCGTGAGACTGGCAGTCTTATGCATGACAATAACCGGCTGACAATTTCATGACCGCCACAGCCCTACTCCCACTCCTACAAAGCCCTTAAATGCCAAGATGTGACCATAGAGAAGAGTCCCCTCAGACAGCTGGTCCTGAGGCTAATTTCGCTAACCACTACCAAGGCAACAAAGCCTCAGGACACCACTGGTCCAACCAAATTATCACAAAGCAAAGAAAATAATCTATCACGTATTGGAAAGACAAAGTTAACTTCAATGCTAGTCTGCTTAGAGCCAAATATCTGACCACTATGACTGGTAGAAAATGAAGAAAAACACGGACTATGTACTCAGTGAGCACAACATGTCCATAGAAACTGGCCCAGAGAGAGGTCGAGACACAGCTGCATTTTCTCCTACATTGCCAGAACTATAAAGACTTACGGGCTATTTTCTTCCCCAAAATTTAAAAAACGAATACAAAGATTTTGAAACCAAAACAGAAAAGGAAAAAATCCAATATCGAAAAAAACTCTTAGCTGCAAAATATGTAGCTTCCTGACACACCTGTAGGGACAGCCAGTGGAATGACCAACCAGGTATCTATCTGCTTCATCATTTAAAAAAAATATCTGTCTGTATGTTTGCTTTGGCAATGTATATGGTAACACTTTCCATTGAGAGAGAGAGAGTGACTTGTACCCTTCTCCCATTGTCACCGCTCCTCTCACATTGTCCCCCTATTCTCACCCTCCCTCTCTTCTTTCTTCCTCTCTGTATCTCTACATTCTGTCAATCTCTGACAGTTACTTAGCAGGCTTGGCTTTCCACACACACACACACACACACACACACACACACACACACACACACACACACACACACACACACACGCACACACACACACACACACTATGTTCTCTCTATTTGTCTCCATCCAGCATTCTATATCCCCCCTACATTTCTATGGCATCTCCATTACCACATTGAATGTACTCATTAATAGGTCTGAATCCCAAATGGCACCCCATTTTCTATATAGTGCACTACTTTTGACCAGAGCCTTATACAGACAACAGGCTGCCATTTGGAACACAGTGTAGAACTTACTATTAACATACCTTCCTCTGCATTAGTTATGAAGCCAATACTCTTAGTAATGGCTTTCATTGTTCCTTAAAGAGATGGTTAGTGCCTTTTTAAGTGAATATAGCACTTTTTAGACGGGAAGTCAACGACAGGTCAATTACTTCCATTCTTATTACATTCCATGTCTGCGTTCCGAATGGCAACCCTATATCATGCACCGCTTCTGACCAGAACCCTATGGGCCCTGGTCAAAAGTAGTGCGCTTTATAAGGATTAGGGTGTAATTTGGGACGCTACCTATATAAGGGTCCATCTTTCACCTGCCAGATCTTGTCTCGATTCATCATCCTGTGGGGACAGAAATATCCTGATCGTTTGTCACCCCTGATCCCTGCTGCTGCTTCATTCTCTCTTTCATATTTTTATCTCTCTCTCTCTCTCTGTCAGTCTCTATTCCACACACACACACACACACACACACACACACACACACACACACACACACACACACACACACACACAGAGACACACACACACACACACACTTGCGTGTGGTGGTGTGAATGACAGTGTGATAAAGTGTTGTGGAGTGAGCTGCCCGGCTGGCTGAGCTCTAATAGAAAGCCCCCGTCAGACTAGTGACTGCTGCTCCTTTATTAACTCACAGCCGTGTGTGTGTGTGTGTGCGTGCGTGTGTGCGTGCGAGCGAGCGAGGATGTGTGTGTTTGAGCACCACTAACTGGCCACAAGTCACCCATACAGGCAGGCTAAGTGTAGCGTGACAAGGCAGGTCAATTCTAGGGTTATTTGTCGGCCTGTTTTCCCACCCTAAATGCTATTCCATCTAGAGGGTTCTATAGAACGGGTTCCTGGTTCCCGGTACCATGTTTTTCTTCCACAGACTGTGTTTTTCTACGTACAGAACCATTCTGCTCTAACTTCATATTAATCAAAACACTGTTTATGGAACAATTCTTCCATAATCAAATATTCATCAAACTCTGACGCAGTACAGGATACAGCTTAATAACATGCTTTTTCCCCGGAACAATTCCAAACCTGACGAACCCAGTTATCCCAAATGGCACCCTATTCCCATTATAGTGTACGACTTTTGTGGGGCTCTAGTCAAAAGTAGTGCTCTAAATAGGGAATAAGGTGCCATTTGGGAATCTGACTGTGTGAAATCTTAATGGATTCCAGAAGGGTAGAAATAAGGAAATAGCAGGATGGTATTTATGAAACACTATGAAGCCAGGCCAATAGATTAGTAATGTAATGGAAACTGCACTATCAGAGAGAGAGGCAGGCAGGCAGGCAGCTCACACACACACACACACACACACACACACACACACACAGGTTGCTCTATTGATGTGATTAGTTGGCCTGATGGGCGAGGTAGCAGTGAGGTTTAATAACAGTGAAAGCAGCAGCAGTGTGATATTCAGGGTCTCAGCAGTTTACAATGTGCTGCCTCCGCTCCTCTGTTTCTCTACAATGTGCTGCCTCCGCTCCTCTGTTTCTCTGTTTCTCTACAATGTGCTGCCTCCGCTCCTCTGTTTCTCTACAATGTGCTGCCTCCACTCCTCCGCTCCTCTGTTTCTCTACAATGTGCTGCCTCCGCTCCTCTGTTTCTCTACAATGTGCTGCCTCCGCTCCTCTGTTTCTCTACAATGTGCTGCCTCCGCTCCTCTGTTTCTCTGTTTCTCTACAATGTGCTGCCTCCGCTCCTCCGCTCCTCTGTTTCTCTACAATGTGCTGCCTCCGCTCCTCTGTTTCTCTACAATGTGCTGCCTCAGCTCCTCTGTTTCTCTGTTTCTCTACAATGTGCTGCCTCCGCTCCTCTGTTTCTCTGTTTCTCTACAATGTGCTGCCTCCGCTCCTCTGTTTCTCTGTTTCTCTACAATGTGCTGCCTCCGCTCCTCTGTTTCTCTGTTTCTCTACAATGTGCTGCCTCCGCTCCACTGTTTCTCTGTTTCTCTACAATGTGCTGCCTCCGCTCCTCTGTTTCTCTGTTTCTCTACAATGTGCTGCCTCCGCTCCTCTGTTTCTCTGTTTCTCTACAATGTGCTGCCTCCGCTCCTCTGTTTCTCTACAATGTGCTGCCTCCGCTCCTCCGCTCCTCTGTTTCTCTACAATGTGCTGCCTCCGCTCCTCTGTTTCTCTGTTTCTCTACAATGTGCTGCCTCCGCTCCTCCGCTCCTCTGTTTCTCTACAATGTGCTGCCTCCACTCCTCTGTTTCTCTGTTTCTCTACAATGTGCTGCCTCCGCTCCTCTGTTTCTCTGTTTCTCTACAATGTGCTGCCTCCGCTCCTCCGCTCCTCTGTTTCTCTACAATGTGCTGCCTCCACTCCTCTGTTTCTCTGTTTCTCTACAATGTGCTGCCTCCGCTCCTCTGTTTCTCTGTTTCTCTACAATGTGCTGCCTCCGCTCCTCTGTTTCTCTGTTTCTCTACAATGTGCTGCCTCCGCTCCTCCGCTCCTCTGTTTCTCTACAATGTGCTGCCTCCGCTCCTCCGCTCCTCTGTTTCTCTACAATGTGCTGCCTCCGCTCCTCTGTTTCTCTGTTTCTCTACAATGTGCTGCCGCCGCTCCTCCGCTCCTCTGTTTCTCTACAATGTGCTGCCTCCGCTCCTCTGTTTCTCTACAATGTGCTGCCTCCGCTCCTCTGTTTCTCTGTTTCTCTACAATGTGCTGCCTCCGCTCCTCTGTTTCTCTATTTCTCTACAATGTGCTGCCTCCGCTCCTCCGCTCCTCTGTTTCTCTACAATGTGCTGCCTCCGCTCCTCCGCTCCTCTGTTTCTCTACAATGTGCTGCCTCCGCTCCTCTGTTTCTCTGTTTCTCTACAATGTGCTGCCGCCACTCCTCCGCTCCTCTGTTTCTCTACAATGTGCTGCCTCCGCTCCTCTGTTTCTCTGTTTCTCTACAATGTGCTGCCTCCGCTCCTCCGCTCCTCTGTTTCTCTACAATGTGCTGCCTCCACTCCTCCGCTCCTCTGTTTCTCTACAATGTGCTGCCTCCGCTCCTCTGTTTCTCTACAATGTGCTGCCTCCGCTCCTCTGTTTCTCTGTTTCTCTACAATGTGCTGCCTCCGCTCCTCTGTTTCTCTGTTTCTCTACAATGTGCTGCCTCAGCTCCTCTGTTTCTCTGTTTCTCTACAATGTGCTGCCTCAGCTCCTCTGTTTCTCTGTTTCTCTACAATGTGCTGCCTCCGCTCCTCTGTTTCTCTGTTTCTCTACAATGTGCTGCCTCCGCTCCTCTGTTTCTCTACAATGTGCTGCCTCCGCTCCTCCGCTTCTCTGTTTCTCTACAATGTGCTGCCTCCGCTCCTCTGTTTCTCTACAATGTGCTGCCTCCGCTCCTCTGTTTCTCTGTTTCTCTACAATGTGCTGCCTCCGCTCCTCTGTTTCTCTGTTTCTCTACAATGTGCTGCCTCTGCTTCTCTGTTTCTCTACAATGTGCTGCCTCCGCTCCTCTGTTTCTCTGTTTCTCTACAATGTGCTGCCTCCGCTCCTCTGTTTCTCTGTTTCTCTACAATGTGCTGCCTCTGCTCCTCTGTTTCTCTACAATGTGCTGCCTCCGCTCCTCTGTTTCTCTGTTTCTCTACAATGTGCTGCCTCAGCTCCTCTGTTTCTCTGTTTCTCTACAATGTGCTGCCTCCGCTCCTCTGTTTCTCTACAATGTGCTGCCTCCGCTCCTCTGTTTCTCTGTTTCTCTACAATGTGCTGCCTCCGCTCCTCTGTTTCTCTGTTTCTCTACAATGTGCTGCCTCCGCTCCTCCGCTCCTCTGTTTCTCTACAATGTGCTGCCTCCACTCCTCTGTTTCTCTGTTTCTCTACAATGTGCTGCCTCCGCTCCTCTGTTTCTCTGTTTCTCTACAATGTGCTGCCTCCGCTCCTCTGTTTCTCTGTTTCTCTACAATGTGCTGCCTCCGCTCCTCCGCTCCTCTGTTTCTCTACAATGTGCTGCCTCCGCTCCTCCGCTCCTCTGTTTCTCTACAATGTGCTGCCTCCGCTCCTCTGTTTCTCTGTTTCTCTACAATGTGCTGCCGCCGCTCCTCCGCTCCTCTGTTTCTCTACAATGTGCTGCCTCCGCTCCTCTGTTTCTCTACAATGTGCTGCCTCCGCTCCTCTGTTTCTCTGTTTCTCTACAATGTGCTGCCTCCGCTCCTCTGTTTCTCTATTTCTCTACAATGTGCTGCCTCCGCTCCTCCGCTCCTCTGTTTCTCTACAATGTGCTGCCTCCGCTCCTCCGCTCCTCTGTTTCTCTACAATGTGCTGCCTCCGCTCCTCTGTTTCTCTGTTTCTCTACAATGTGCTGCCGCCACTCCTCCGCTCCTCTGTTTCTCTACAATGTGCTGCCTCCGCTCCTCTGTTTCTCTGTTTCTCTACAATGTGCTGCCTCCGCTCCTCCGCTCCTCTGTTTCTCTACAATGTGCTGCCTCCACTCCTCCGCTCCTCTGTTTCTCTACAATGTGCTGCCTCCGCTCCTCTGTTTCTCTACAATGTGCTGCCTCCGCTCCTCTGTTTCTCTGTTTCTCTACAATGTGCTGCCTCCGCTCCTCTGTTTCTCTGTTTCTCTACAATGTGCTGCCTCAGCTCCTCTGTTTCTCTGTTTCTCTACAATGTGCTGCCTCAGCTCCTCTGTTTCTCTGTTTCTCTACAATGTGCTGCCTCCGCTCCTCTGTTTCTCTGTTTCTCTACAATGTGCTGCCTCCGCTCCTCTGTTTCTCTACAATGTGCTGCCTCCGCTCCTCCGCTTCTCTGTTTCTCTACAATGTGCTGCCTCCGCTCCTCTGTTTCTCTACAATGTGCTGCCTCCGCTCCTCTGTTTCTCTGTTTCTCTACAATGTGCTGCCTCCGCTCCTCTGTTTCTCTGTTTCTCTACAATGTGCTGCCTCTGCTTCTCTGTTTCTCTACAATGTGCTGCCTCCGCTCCTCTGTTTCTCTGTTTCTCTACAATGTGCTGCCTCCGCTCCTCTGTTTCTCTGTTTCTCTACAATGTGCTGCCTCTGCTCCTCTGTTTCTCTACAATGTGCTGCCTCCGCTCCTCTGTTTCTCTGTTTCTCTACAATGTGCTGCCTCAGCTCCTCTGTTTCTCTGTTTCTCTACAATGTGCTGCCTCCGCTCCTCTGTTTCTCTACAATGTGCTGCCTCCGCTCCTCTGTTTCTCTACAATGTGCTGCCTCCGCTCCTCTGTTTCTCTACAATGTGCTGCCTCCGCTCCTCTGTTTCTCTACAATGTGCTGCCGCCGCTCCTCTGTTTCTCTGTTTCTCTACAATGTGTTGCCTCCGCTCCTCCGCTCCTCTGTTTCTCTACAATGTGCTGCCTCCGCTCCTCTGTTTCTCTACAATGTGTTGCCTCCGCTCCTCCGCTCCTCTGTTTCTCTACAATGTGCTGCCTCCGCTCCTCTGTTTCTCTACAATGTGCTGCCGCCGCTCCTCTGTTTCTCTGTTTCTCTACAATGTGCTGCCTCCGCTCCTCTGTTTCTCTACAATGTGCTGCCTCCGCTCCTCTGTTTCTCTACAATGTGCTGCCTCCGCTCCTCTGTTTCTCTACAATGTGCTGCCTCCGCTCCTCTGTTTCTCTACAATGTGCTGCCTCCGCTCCTCTGTTTCTCTACAATGTGCTGCCGCCGCTCCTCTGTTTCTCTGTTTCTCTACAATGTGCTGCCTCCGCTCCTCCGCTCCTCTGTTTCTCTACAATGTGCTGCCTCCACTCCTCTGTTTCTCTACAATGTGCTGCCTCCGCTCCTCTGTTTCTCTACAATGTGCTGCCTCAGCTCCTCTGTTTCTATGTTTCTCTACAATGTGCTGCCTCCGCTCCTCTGTTTCTCTACAATGTGCTGCCTCCGCTCCTCTGTTTCTTTGTTTCTCTACAATGTGCTGCCTCAGCTCCTCTGTTTCTCTGTTTCTCTACAATGTGCTGCCTCCGCTCCTCTGTTTCTTTGTTTCTCTACAATGTGCTGCCTCCGCTCCACTGTTTCTCTGTTTCTCTACAATGTGCTGCCTCAGCTCCTCTGTTTCTCTGTTTCTATACAATGTGCTGCCTCCGCTCCTCTGTTTCTCTGTTTCTCTACAATGTGCTGCCTCAGCTCCTCTGTTTCTCTGTTTCTCTACAATGTGCTGCCTCTGCTTCTCTGTTTCTCTTTCTCTGCAATGTGCTGCCTCTGCTTCTCTGTTTCTTTCTTTCTTTCTTTTTATCTCCCTCTTTCTCTCGCTCTCACTCTTCTGTCTCTCAAGTCACCCCACAAAACCCTTTAGATGGGGGGAGCAGGAGGTGAGGGCTCACACTGTTCCACAAATACTAAGAAGAGAGTATCTTTAAAATGACGACGGACTGATTGAGAAGAGGGGGAAGAACAAAAAGAGGGGGGACAGGCAGATTCTCATTCCCAGATGCTTTGAATGGAATCACTACTATTTATCTGAGCGACTGCTGGAGCCAGGAAGTTAGTCACATTTAGTAGCTTTTCAGTCATCTCTTTACAGTAGGATTATCATCTACTGACGGGCGCTCAAAGATGTTTCAGAGACGACCAATGACCACTGTTCATTGTTGTTGCTTATCCGCCATGTAACCTTTCCCGGGAGTAAAAGGCAGAGTTTCTGCAAATAGGTAATGTCTCCTATAAAATGCGACCGTAAACATCTCACACACTGCTACATTCACTTTCAACATTGCATGTCATACATCAAAGCTGAGATCCTTCTCTCTCTCTCTCTCTCTCTCTCTCTCTCTCTCTCTCTCTCTCTCTCTCTCTCTCTCTCTCTCTCTGTGTCTATTTCCTTCCCTTTCTATTTTCGTGTCTCTTGGTACCATTTTCATTCCCTCTCTCTTCCTGGTTTATCTGTATGGGCCCAGGGCGAGGCGAATGGAGCTTGTAAATTGGCTGTGGGTTGAAAGCAACGGCATAAAGCAGATGGGTATAAATCAGCTGTTGCAGTGACACCAGCCCAAATGAACAGAGACTCTGCCAGCATCACACGCACGCGCTCACACACACACACACACACAGACACACCTCAGCCTCATGAGCCTGGTCGTGGCAAGACCAAAATGGTGGCTGAACAATTCCTTGTGGGTTGTGGCACCAGGTAATTAGACAAGCTTTAGGTGGTTGGTAGGGAGTCATGGTATGACCGCTGACTTAGTCCCTCGCCATGTTGTTCTATAGTCAACTGCTGTAAATGTGGTCAAAGTCAAGTGTTCGTTCTGGCTGGTGGGTAAATGTACCACACAAACATGAGACAAGGTGGGAGGATAGTTTATCCTCATGTCTTTGACAGCAGCACACCTACTCAGCCATGTTCTAGAAAGCTGACACCAGTCCAAAGCAGTTAGTGGAAATGAAGCTCAACAGGACTTTCGGCTCCGCCTGATGGTGTCGTAACCCTAGTTGCTCCAACTCATGTCCCAGGAAACTATGGTGATACATATTGTATTGAATTAAGAAGAATTGAACACGAGAGAGAAGGTTGGTTGACAGTTTGTCATCACGTCTTTGACAGCATACCCACTGTAACGTTGACAACAACTAGTGAAATGTAGAGAAACATCAAACTCCAATGATCTACCGTTTTTCACCAATGTCCTCTTACAGGAATGCTAGCTGGCGGTATGAGAGAGTTTAGACAGTTACATTGTCTGTAAAAGGGTTGTGGATCGATAGGGCTGTGTTGCTTGTTGTCGGACAAGGGGTTCCCTAGAGGCCTTGACATCTGCCGCTGAATGTATACTGTACACTAGGGTGGTGTGTGTTTTGAAAGGGTTACTTACTGTAACTTGTGAATCAATCCGAAACTCAGAATACACTTCACACACATCACACCTCATCTTCAGTGAGAGTGTGTGTCTGAGGACACCAGGGTTTTGTCTCAAATGGCACCATATCCCCTATATAGTTTGCTTGTTTTGATCAGGGCCCATAGGGCTCTGGTCAAAGGCAATACACAATACAGCCAAAGGGTTGTCATTTGGGACACCCTACTGTGTGCTTGGAGTCGGCTAGCTGCCTCACAGGGATGGAATGTTTCAATTCTCTCAATGAAGGTGTGCGAAAGCTTCAATCTGAACAGAAGGTTTCTCTCTCTCTCTCTCTCTCTCTCTCTCTGTGTGTTATTTTAAATCAAAAGACAGGATTCATTATTATCCTAGTTGTTAGTGAGCTGTGAGTGACATTATAATGACTATTAGATGCATACATCAGCAGACCTATATGCTAAGGCAGACAAATATAATGATGACACAGCTACAATAACAGATGAATCACTATTTTGTACTGGTAGGGGAAAACGACTTTATAGCAGTGTTGTCAGTAATGCCTTTAACTATATTTAGTTGATAGGCTGAGGCAAAGGGAGAAATATGATGATAATGAGTGTCAAGAAGAGCAAAGCAAGATTTGTATAATTAGATTGTACTGGCAATTAATAGGGGGATTTTGTCCTAGTAGGGAAACAACTTTACAGCTTTGTTGTCAATAATGGTAACTCAGTGTTCCTTATCCACCAATGGAAGACATGCCTCACAAGTCCTCAACTGGGAGCTTCAGGAAATAGTTCCCGCAAAACACCAGTCTTAACGTCAACAGTGAAGAGGCGACTCCGGGATGCTGACCTTCCAGGAAGAGTTGCAAAGCAAAAGCCATATCTCAGACTGGCCAATAAAAATAAAATATTAAGATGGACAAAAGAACACAGACACCGGACAGAGGAACTCTACCTAGAAGGCCAGCATCCCGGAGTCGCCTCTTCACACTTGATGTTGAGACTGGTGTTTTGCGGGTACTATTACTGAAGCTGCCAGTTGAGGACTTGTGAGGCGTCTGTTTCACAAACTAGACACTCTATTGTACTTGTCCTCTTGTTCTGTCCAAAGCACTTACCTCTGACCTCTGTACCCTCTACAGCTGTACCCTGAGTGTGACCCTGGAACAGGCAATCCTATTGGCTCGTAGCCACGGCCTTCCCCCACGATGCATCATGCAGGCTACTGACGTCATGAGGAAACAGGTATGGAGCTAGCAAGTATAGTTAAACACGTCCACACTCACTCACTCACTCACTCACTCACCTACTTTTACACCCCAATAACCTGGTTGTTATTGCAAAAAGGAAATGTGTTGTTTTCAGTGAGATACAGTACCTGGCTGAAGAAAGTTTAGATGAATACATCACTCCTCTAGTACCCACTCCCCTCATCTCAAACCCCTCTGTTCCCCTTGACATTCTACACATCCCTTTTCCTAATGCTACTTCACAACAGCAGACTAACCTACTACAACAGTTTTGATAAATGAGCGTACACACAGTTTTTTTTAAATTTTACCCCTTTTTCTCCCCAATTTCGTGGTATCCAATTGTTGTAGTAGCTACTATCTTGTCTCATTGCTGCAACTCCCGTACGGGCTCGGGAGAGACCGTACGGTCTCTCACGGTCCTCCGATACACAACCCAACCAGCCGTACTGCTTCTTAACACAGCGCGCATCCAACCCGGAAGCCAGCCGCACCAATGTGTCGGAGGCTACAACGTGCACCTGGCAACCTTGGCTAGCGCGCACTGCGCCCGGCCCGCCACAGGAGTCGCTGGTGCGCGATGAGACAAGGAGATGGCCAATTGTGCGTCGCCCCACGGACCTCCCGGTCGCGGCCTGGGAGGGGACTCTGATGGCACAGCTGGCGCTGCAGTTGGCGCCCTTAACCACTGCGCCACCCGGTAGGCCTCTTTCTAGGTTTTTTAAACACACCTCAGCCATACGGTGAACCATCCTTTCTTGGAGACTTGCATAAAAGCACAGCCTCTTCTTGTACCATGCAAAGCACTGTAACGGTTGTTTTTATACTGTGTCCCTTCTTTCTCAGAGAATGACCACTAAAAGCACAGTCTAAGCTTGTAACCTTTCAAACCTAAAGAACGGGCTGCTATTGTTCTCAATGACACACAGGACCTGGCTGTATAAAGGTTAGGTGAATACATGTTCACCACTCCCCTCCCCTCAAACCCCGCTGTTGTTCCCCTTGACATTCTCCAGGCCTTGTTACATAACGCTACTTCACAACAGCAGATAGATGTATTATTCCAACCTTGCTGAGGAATGGATGTGTGTGTGTTTTGAAGAATGGTTTGCTTCCGGCAATGAGAATATGCGGTTAATAATTCAACAGTTTTGATCTCCTCCAAAGGAGACGTCGTAACTCGTGTGGTGGATATTTACATTTTTGGGAGAAAAAGAAGAATACATCTCTTTAGTTCTGCTGTAGTGGCTAGGTCTATGTTCCAAATGGAGCAAGTTTCCCCTGTATAGTGCACTCCTTTTGACCAGGGCCCATAGTGAACCATTCTTTCTTGGAGACTTGCCTAAATATGGAATAGGGTGCCATTTGGGACACAGACCATCTATTCAGTTGTGCTGTAATTGCTAGGTCTCGTGGCTAGATCCACTATACTCCTTGTGTATAAAATATATTTTTCAAAAGACACGCTCGGTTGCAAAATATGTGGCCTGAGTCCCAAATGGCACCCAATTCCCTATATTCCCCCTATGGGCCCTGGTCAAAAGTAGTGCACTAAATAGGGAATAGGGTCCCATTTTGGAGTTAATATCCAAAAGATACGCTCATGTAGTCGCTAATTCTATTTGTCTTTGAAGAGTCATCGCCAACTGAGATTATGCCAATAACCAATTTTATTTTAATCGCCAGGCAAAGCTTGTTATGCTATATCTATTTTATTTCCAAATGGCCTGAATAGTTTAGCATTGGTTACCTTTACAGAAATAATGTTTGTTTGCGTCCCAAATGGCACCCTGTTCCCTATATAGTAGGGCCATAAGGCTCTGGACAAAAGAAGTGCACTGTATAGGGAATAGGGTGCCATTTGGGACTCAAACTCTGTGGTGTTGGTTCCCTTCCTGGACTTATTTAACAAAAGCGAGAGCTCGGTCTCTGTAAACCAGCAAGTTTACTGCTGCATTTGAGCTAGTTGTCATTTTTACCTCTGTAAGGCTATTTCTAAAAGCTTCTCCTCCCTTCTCTCTCCTTTCTCCCCCCTCTATCCATTTCTCTCTCTATCTGATTATATTGTTGCCAGAATTGACTCCCCTCTGCTTGCCAGCATACAGGATAGGGGTGTGTGTGTGTATGTCTGCTCGTGCTCGTGCATGGCTACTTAGTTAAGTCCAACCGTCTACCCGAGGGCTCAGGGAAACGGTGAAACTATTACTATCCCTCCATACTCTCTCGCTTTCCCTCCACACATTTCTTATTTATTTTCCCAGGTAAAGTCGTAGTGTCATTCAGAGGCTGTTCTGTCTTGGCCTGTATCTCCTCACCTCATTAGTAAGACTGTGAGTGGCCAGCCAGCCAGCCAGTCAGCCACAGGGTAATGCATAGATCGCATCCCTAATGGCACCCTATACCCTATGAACTGCACTACTTTGGACCAGGACCCACACACACCCACCCACAGGGCTCTGGTCAAAAGTAGTACCCTATATAGGGTATAGGGTGCCATTAGGGACGCAGCCTGATAATGGAAACCTAGGGTAGAGAGAGGCTACTTTGGCTCGTCTTCGGTCTCACAGAGAAGAAGTGGGCAGTTGACCAACAGGAGCACTATACTATTAGCTGTTTGACCTTCAGCTGGAGTAGATGGTTGATACTTATTCAAAAAGACTAGGCGTTCATCCAAAATGACACCCTATTCCCTACATAGTTTACTACTTAGTGCACCTATGAGCCCTATGTGGTCAAAAGTAGTGCACTATGTAGGGAATAGGGTGCCATTTGGGACATATACTTTGAGGGTTTCTATGCACACGGGGATTGAAGTACGTAATGATGTTCATTTGAGTAGGCTGAAGTGTGTTCGTGTGCATCCCAAATGGCACCCTATGGGTCCTGGTCAAAAGTAGTGCACTATAATAAGGAATAGGGGATCATTTGGGACTCTACGTGTTTGAATGGATTCTTTACAGAGACACAGTGAAAGAGCCTTTTGTCATTAGTTCTGTTTTGCAAGGTAATGGCACAGTGCTAGGAGACCATATTTCATGCTGTGTATTGTATTTTCAAAATGGAGATTAATGCTGTATGGATATAAGGATTTATCTTGTTTGTTCTTTACAGTGCATTTTTATTTTGTCAACTTTTAACATTTTGAAACGTTGTTGACTATGTCTCAAGGTCATTCACAGGTCATTAATTAAAGTGGTATTACATTTCTTCTCATTTAAAACCACAAAATATTCCCGGGACATTTCTAAATGTCTAACTCCATTTATGAATCAAATCAAATTCATTTATAAATATTGTTTTACGTCAGCAGATGTCACAAAGTGCATATACAGTATGACCCCAGACAGTTCAGTCCAAGCTAAGTGAGAAAGATGTTTTGTTTTTTTATTCACCAGACAGGGTCAGCCATAGTAATATAGTAATATAGTAATATGGCGCTCCTGGAGCAAGTTAGGATAAAGTGTCTTGCCTGGCTCAGGTATTTGAACCAGTGACCTTTTGGTTACTGACCCAACGCTCTAACAGCTAGGCTACCTGCTGCAGCCAGTTAGCTTTAACCGCTAGGCTACCTGCTGCAGCCAGTTAGCTCTAACTGCTAGGCTACCTGCTGCAGCCAGTTAGCTCTAACTGCTAGGCTACCTGCTGCAGCCAGTTAGCTCTAACTGCTAGGCTACCTGCTGCAGCCAGTTAGCTCTAACCGCTAAGCTACCTGCTGCAGCCAGTTAGCTCTAACCGCTAGGCTACCTGCTGCAGCCAGTTAGCTCTAACTGCTAGGCTACTTGCTGCAGCCAGTTAGTGTAATAGAACAGTCTGCAAAAACAGCCAGTCCTTTTTGCATCCCAAATCGAACCTTATTCCCTACATAGTGCACTACTATTGACCAGAGCTATATGGTCCCTGGTCAAAGCAGTGCACTACATAGGAAATCAGGTGCCATTTGGGACAAAGCCCTGGAGTCCTTGGTTTTCTCCTTTTTAGACCAGACAGATACCACGTCATGAATATGATGAATAAGATGAATATGAATGCTGTATGTCATTCACTAAGATTCCTTCCCAAATGGTACCTTATTCCCTATTTAGTGCACTACTTTTGACTAGAGCTCTGATCAATAGTAGTGCACAATATAGGAAATAGGGTGCCATTTGGGAAACAACCAAAGTCTTCTGTATCATAGAATATGATTCCAACAGAAATCACCCATCATAATGTACCTTGAGTCCCTTGTCAACGCTCAATCTGGAAAGAATTTGAATTGCATATCTGTTTGAAACTTTCCCAGGTTAGGGTAAGGCAAGGTCAGACTGTTTAAGAAGTCTCTTTACTGACTGGCCCATGGGTGTAAATGAGTCTTCCGCTATTAATTTGAATCCTTTCACTATTCATCAAGGGCAATGGGTCATAGCGTTGAAGAGCAGTCTCTCTAAGACAAACCTCTTCTCTGAAGTATGCTTCGGTCTCTCAGATGTGTTTCATTGCCTAATAATGTTTAAGTAACTCTTAAGTAACTGTTTTGAAATCTATTCTCAAGTGTGAAGCTAATGGAGACTCCAGACAGAGGCTAGGGACCACTGGAAAGTATTTCACAAATGAACCCATGCTTACCTAACCAGCCTTTCCAATCTCTCCAATCTCAGTCTCCCATTTGCTCATCCAACCCCTCTTCTCTCCAACTAAACTCTTTCTCTATGTGAATGTGTCCTCAATCAACCTAATAAAGTTGAATAAATACTAAACCCTATAGAGGTTCCAACATCCCACTGGTCACCCAGAGTCCCTGGTCAGGTAACCAGTCTCAACATCATTCTCCCATTGGTTTATTCAACCCGTCTCCAATACAACTCTTCCACAAGTCGTTGCAGTGTGAGATTGTGTCCTCAACCAACTTACCAACTGCTGTGTCCTCTAACACTTAAAGCCGTTGCAGATGGAAGAGTGCCAGTTTCAGTGCTCCGTTCCTGACAGTGGGGAATCTCTACCTGGAGGGTTCAATGTGGATGGATCACTGTGATAGACATCGCTGTAATTACTGATGCTATACACACACACACACACACACACACACACACACACACACACACACACACAGGAGACTGTCTGACTGAATGACTAGGGTGTACTTACAGACGGGTTAGACAGGTTATGGACTCACAGACAGACTTGTTAGACATTGGTGATGCTACTGGAGTAAGAGAGACTGACGTTTCGGTGACATTCTGTGTGTTTGCGCGTGTGTTTGCCTATGCAACTGTGCATGCGATCGCACTCGTGTCTGTGTGCGTGCGTCTGTGTGAACGCAGGTGTTCTGGTGTCTGACAGGGTTTAACTCAGAGTGGCTGAGTTGCTTTATTTCCCCCCTGTACTCTAGTATCTGCAGACTCAGAACAGAACACTACAGTAACAACATTAGTGCTGATCATACACCCCTCTGTGTGCTGATACAACTATCTCTCTCTCTCGCTCTCTTTCTTTCAATCGCACCTGCTCACCCCCAGCTACCTCATCTAACCCCCATCTATCTCTCTATTTCATCTCCTCACACCCAAGGCTACAAACCGCTGCTCGTTGGTTTTACCAATAAAGAAGTGTTTTAATTGACTTCCGCTGTCCTCCGGGTTCGCTGAATTTCCTTTGCATCTCCACCCACCAGGGGCACTTTCTTCTCCCATCCCCTCACACATCTTTCTCTCAACCCAGTCTGTGATCCTATCTCTCTCTCCTCCATCCTTCCATCTCCCTTTCCATCACTCTGCTCCCTCTACCTCCCCCTCCCCTCCTATAGATCTGAATGGACAGTACACAGCGGTATCTCGCACAGTGTCGGACCGAGCTGTACTGTATGACACCCCCTTAACCACCCAGCTTATTTATAGATGCTGTTAATGTAGAGGAAATGTTCAGGATTTACACCCAGGTGGCCTGCACGGTGACTAGTCACCCCAGGCCCTGATGGATAGATACAGTATATAGATAAAGGCCCATCTCTGCGTTTCACATGGCACCCTATTCCCTATGTAGTGTGCTATGGGCCTTGGTCAACAGTACTGCGCTATATATGGAATAGGGCGCCATTTGGAATGTAGACTATTTCTGACCTCTCTTGCTTTCTCTCTCTGGAGGAAAACTGCACATTAAACAACCAGCGGCAGCCGTGATTAAATCTGATTGATTCTCATCTCTGAGTCATGCCCGCATCCCTCGTCCCTCAGGCATTGGAGACATGTCGTCTTTGTCCTAAATGGCACTCTATTCCCAAACGTCTCTGGTCAAAGGTAGTGCACTATGTAGGGAATAGGGCGCCATTTGGGAGGCAGATATAAATGATGTGGCCTAGCCCCTCGGGCTCGTCTGGATGTACAAACGAGTCGATCCAACAAGGCCATGAGGGTCTAAAATACAGAATGGGGATGTTGGATCTCTTTTATCATAACTTTTAGCTGTTCTCCTGGGTCGGATGAGAGATGTGCGTTTCCACACCTGGTGCCCCAAGGCTGTCACTAAAGTTAAGTTGGAATTCAATGATTTGCTCAATTTCGACTCTCTACCCTTCTCCCGACATGTGCGTTCAAATAACCCCCTCATGGATTTAAAAGGAATTGACAAGTGTGAGAACTAAATAAAGAGGGCATATCCTGCATATCCTGCAGCCATGCTTCCACCAATCCAATGCTGTTAAATGCATTCGGAATGAAGAAGGGAGAAGGGTTGAGAATTCAGAACGCAGCAATTGGTTTCTACAATGATTTGAATTATGTTCAGAGTGTCTTTATGCATTGTGGATCAAGGTCTTGTGGAGCAGAATGGTTCAGTGATGCTGAAAAAAGTGTGATCTGAGAAAACAGCAGGAGATCATATAATATTTATGCTTTGAGGCCTGCTTGGTACAGAAACTCAGCAACAAAAGAAATGTCCCTTTTTCAGGACCCTGTCTTTCAAAGATCATTTGTAAAAATCCAAATAACTTCACAGATCTTAATTGTAAAGGGTTTTAACACTGTTTTCCATGCTTGTTCAATGAACCATAAACAATTAATGAACATGCACCTGTTGAACGGCTGTTAAGACACTAACAGCTTACATACGGTTGGCAATTAAGGTCACAGTTATGGAACTTAGGACACTGAAGAGGCCTTTCTAATGACTCTGAAAAACACCAAAATAATGATTTCCAGGGTCCCTGCTCATCTGCATGAACGTGCCTTAGGCATGCTGCAAGGAGGCATGAGGACTGCAGATGTGGCCAGGGCAATAAATTGCAATGTCTGTACTGTGAGACGCCTAAGACAGCACTACAGGGAGACAGGACAGACAGCTGATCGTCCTCGCAGTGGCAGACCACGTGTAACAACACCTGCACAGAATTGGTACATCTGAACATCACACCTGCGTGACAGGTACAGGATGGCAACAACAACTGCCAGAGTTAAACCAGGAACGCACAATCCTTCCATCAGTGCTCAGACTGTCCGCAATAGGCTGAGAGAGGCTGGACTGAGGGCTTGTAGGCCTGTTGTAGGCAGGTCCTCACCAGACATCACCGGCAACAGCTTCGCCTATGGGCACAAACCCACAGTTGCTGGACCAGACAGGATTGGCAAAAAGTGCTCTTCTCTGAGGAGTCGTGGTTTTGTCTCATCAGGGGTGATGGTGATATCTATGTCTACCTAATGGCTTGCTGGAATTGATGATTCTGATATGTCTTTCAGGGTGCGAGAGTTCAGAATTCTGCCAAGAACCTGGGAGTGAGAGACCGCACTCCGTCATCTGTACCTAGGTAAGCTGAAACCCCCCTACCCTATCCACACCTACACAACACCATAGAGTAGTAATCTGCACCAAGGTAAGCTTATACACCTCATCCACATGCTACTAGACACAACACCACAGAATAGCTTGATGATACAGTGCCTTCAGGAAGTGTTCATACCCCTTGACTTATTCCACATTTTGTTGTTACAGCCTGTCACTGTCTTCTTGGTAAGCAACTCAAGTGTAGATTTGGCCTTGTGTTTTAGGTTGTTGTCCTGCTGAAAGGTGTATTCATCTCCCAGTGTTGGGAGGAAACCAGGTTTTCCTCTTGGATTTTGCCTGCGCTTAGCTCTATTCTGTTTTTTTTGTCCTGAAAAACTCACCAATCCTTAACGATTACAAGCATACCCATAACATGATGCAGCCACCACTATGCTTGAAAATATGGAGAGTGGTACTCGGTAATGTGTTGTATTGGATTTGCCCCAAACATAACACTTTGTATTCAGGACATTTTTTGCAGTATTACTTGAGTGCCTTGTAAACAAGATGCATGTTTTGGAATAGTTTTAGTATGTACAGGCTTCCTTCTTTTCCCTCTGTCAATTAGGTTAGTATTGTGGAGTAACTACAATGTTGTTGATCCATCCTCAGTTATCTCCTATCACAACCATTAAACTCTGGAACTGTTTGAAAGTCACCATTGGCCTCATGGTGAAATCCCTGAGTGGTTTCCTTCCTCTCCGGCAATTGAGTTAGGAAGGACGCCTGTATCTTTGTAGTGACTGGGCGTATTAACTGTAATTAATAACTTCACCATGCTCAAAAGGATTATTATTATTTTTGTATATTTTTTTACTCATCTACCAATAAGTGCCCTTCTTTGTGAAGCATTGGAAAACCTCCCTGGTCTTTGTGTTTGAATCTGTGTTTGAAATTCACTGCTCGACTGAGGAACCTTACAGATAATTGAATGTGTGAGGTACAGAGATGAGGTAGTCATTCAAAAATCATGTTAAACATTATTACTGCACACAGAGCGAGTCCATGCAACATATTATGTGACTTGTTAAGCACATTTTTACAATTTATTTAGGCTTGCCATAACAAAGGGGTTTAATACTTATTGACTCAACACATTTCAGCTTTTCATTTCTAATTAATTTGTTAAAACATCTTTAAAAATAATTCCACTTTGTGTGTAGACCGGTGACCCCCCAAAAAATCAACATTTAATCAATTTTAAACTCCGGGTGTAACAAAACAAAATGTGGAAAAAGTCAAGGGGTGTGAATAATGTGTGAGTACTGTGCTACTGTATAGTGCTACCGTTCAAGTGCTAGAATGCTTTTATGCATATTTGTGTGTTGATACAGTGGGGCAAAAAAAGTATTTAGTCAGTCACCAATTGTGCAAGTTCTCCCACTTAAAAAGATGAGAGAGGCCTGTAATTTCCATCATAGGTACACGTCAACTATGACAGACAAAATGAGAAAAAAAAATCCAGAAAACCACATTCTAGGATTTTTTATTAATTTATTTGCAAATTATGGTGGAAAATAAGTATTTGGTCACCTACAAACAAGCAAGATTTCTGGCTCTCACAGACCTGTAACTTCTTCTTTAAGAGGCTCCTCTGTCCTCCACTTGTTACCTGTATTAATGGTACCTGTTTGAACGTGTTATCAGTATAACAGACACCTGTCCACAACCTCAAACAGTCACACTCCAAACTCCACTATGGCCAAGACCAAAGAGCTGTCAAAGGACACAAGAAACAAAATTGTAGACCTGCACCAGGCTGGGAAGACTGAATCTGCAATAGGTAAGCAGCTTGGTTTGAAGAAATCAACGGTGGGAGCAATTATTAGGAAATGGAAGACATACAAGACCACTGATAATCTCCCTCGATCTGGGGCTCCACGCAAGATCTCACCCCGTGGGGTCAAAATGATCACAAGAACGATGAGCAAAAATCCCAGAACCACACGGGGGGACCTAGTGAATGACCTGCAGAGAGCTGGGACCAAAGTAACAAAGCCTACCATCAGTAACACACTACGCCGACAGGGACTCAAATCCTGCAGTGTCAGACGTGTCCCCCTGCTTATGCCAGTACATGTCCAGGCCCGTCTGAAGTTTGCTAGAGAGCATTTGGATGATCCAGAAGAAGATTGGGAGAATGTCATATGGTCAGATGAAACCAAAATATAACTTTTTGGTAAAAACTCAACTCGTCGTGTTTGGAGGACAAAGAATGCTGAGTTGCATCCAAAGAACACCATACCTACTGTGAAGCATGAGGGTGGAAACATCATGCTTTGGGGCTGTTTTTCTGCAAAGGGACCAGGACGACTGAACCGTGTAAAGGAAAGAATGAATGGGGCCATGTATCATGAGATTTTGAGTGAAAACCTCCTTCCATCAGCAAGGGCATTGAAGATGAAACGTGGCTGGGTCTTTCAGCATGACAATGATCCCAAACACACCACCCGGGCAACGAAGGAGTGGCTTCGTAAGAAGCATTTCAAGGTCCTGGAGTGGCCTAGCCAGTCTCCAGATCTCAACCCCATAGAAAATCTTTGGAGGGAGTTGAAAGTCCGTGTTGCCCAGCAACAGCCCCATAACATCACTGCTCTAGAGGAGATCTGCATCAAGGAATGGGCCAAAATACCAGCAACAGTGTGTGAAAACCTTGTGAAGACTTACAGAAAACGTTTGACCTCTGTCATTGCCAACAAAGGGTATATAACAAAGTATTGAGATAAACTTTTGTTATTGACCAAATACTTATTTTCCACCATAATTTGTAAATGAATTCATTAAAAATCCTACAATGTGATTTTCTGGATTTTTTTTCTCTAATTTTGTCTTTCATTGTTGAAGTGTACCTATGATGAAAATTACAGGCCTCTCATCTTTTTAAGTGGGAGAACTTGCACAATTGGTGGCTGACTAAATACTTTTTTGCCCCACTGTATGTGTATGCGTTGTATTGTTTCTATGAGAACAGAAAACGGCAGCCTCTCCCACCCAGCCCCCCTGCAGAGTCGATGATAGATAAGAATAGGGGATAGGGGCTGTCACAGCCAATTGGCTTTGACATATCCTTTTGTGACATGCAGCCCTTTTGAACCTTTTAGTGGGATTGACAAATGCAATTAAGTGGGGCTGTGATTAGTGTTGAGCTGTGCTGGCCGCAGGGGGAAATTTCTGCGCTCTCACTGGGTTTGTCATAATAGGTGCGGCGTTAGTGACTGCTCCTTAGACGCTCTGAGGGTGCTTGCCAAACAACACCCTATTCCCTACATACACATAGGGCTCTGGTCAAAAGTAGTTCACTAAAAAGGGAATAGGGCGCCATTTGGGACGCAGGCCGTGCGACTTTGAGACAGGTCTGTGAGAGGGTTGATTACTGATGGAGAATTGCGGTGAGGCTAGGGCAGCTTGTTGTGTTGTCTTAGCATTCTACGCTTTGAGAACTTACAGTAGGAAACAGGACATTTGTGTTAATGTGCATTTTGAAGGCAGGCACTCGCATTGCCTCATGGCTGAATGGGTGCAGAACTAAGAACGCTGTGTGTGTGGGTTTGGGGGGTGGGGGCGGGTGTGTGTGTGTGCGTGCGTGCGTCTGTCTATGCCGTGCTATGTGTACACCTTAATCTCTAACTGTAGCAAACAGTGAGCCCCTTTCCTAATTGTATGTACGTGTGTTTTCCCCACCAGACTGTATAAGCTGTGCCAGCCTCCACCCCCAGAGGGGGATTCCTAATTCCCTAGGTCCTGTATGGAGCTGTCCAGTCCAGCGAAGCTCTGCTCACCCTTCTTCCTGATCCATTCCTTAGAAGACTTCTCTCTTTCTACCACTGAGGAATCAACCTAGGGATGTGTCCCAAATGGCACCATATTCTCTATTTAGTGCACCACTTTGGACCAGGACCCAAAATGCTCACACTCGTGAGTTCAGTGGGTTCCAATAGGGCTCTGGTCCAAAGTAGTGCACTATATAGGGTATAGGGTGCCATATGGGACATAGACCTGGAAACAGAACATTTTCTCTCATCGACAGCCAGCTTGCCTTTTCAAAATGCCCACACTCAGTCACTCAACAGTGGGCTCAGTGGGTTCACAATTTGTAAATAGTGAATTTTTAATACTCTATTTCTCTCTCCGCTATTGTGCTGTACTTTATAGCTGATTTTAAAATGGATTTATATATTTGTCTTGCGTCCAGCTACATTGCATCTCATTTAACATTAATAGTGTTTTATAATGGAACAACAACAGAGCCTGAGATTGGTGCCTTGAGGCTGACGTCCAACCAGCCAACTGAAATGGAATGCAGCCTATCCATCGATGTTCTTTCTTTCTGCAAATAACTATCATGGAATGAAAATGAGCTGTTTTGTTATCACAAAGTTCAGGAAATGACCATTCCATGACCTGACTGATGTTGTTTGATATTTGTTTGGATATGGTGTGAAAATGGAATGAGATTATATGAGTTGTGGGGCAATATTGCTGTGCCCCATTTGCACAGTAATTTATTTTCCTTTCTCTCCAACTTGCTCATTCCAGATAATGCATTCATGGCCATGTTGATAACCATGCAAATGTTGTTGTAACATTGATCATAGCGATACTGTAAAATGACGTGTAGATATGCAGGTATGACACCTTGAACACTACCATGTAGCCATGTAGACACTCTAGTTTCATACCTTCTCTAGAGTCCCAGGCCGCATTCCAATCTAAATCAGCACCTTTGCCTCCTCCCTTCGCTTGGAGTGAGCCCTCCAGTGACGTGTCTATGACGTTTCCCCGAGGGAGTGGAGTGGAGGAGGGAAGGGATCACAAGTGAAGTGGATTGAGACGCACCTAAAGATTAGTAAGGGACCACTGAAAGGTGCAGTGTAGCTCGTGTGTTTTCCATTCTGCAGTCTCTGTGCCTTAATGATGGTATATTACAGATATGAACATGATCATCTGTACACACATGAAGTAACCCCCTGATATGAAGAGGTTCCTACATGAACCATCAGTATTAAAACAGCACTCCAAGCTTATGTAAGTAGAGCTATGAAATATATATAAATATACTTAAATATTGTATATTGCCAGTACTCAGGAGCTAAGTATTATTCTGTATTTAGGTATTACTTACAGTATCATTGCTATATTGGTAGCAACATTATAGAGTTGGTTAATTACAAACATGGAATATCAAACTGCATAGATGAGCTTGGATACACTCCAAATGGCACTCTATTCCCTATTTAGAGACCTATGGAGCCTGGTCTAAAGTAGTGCACTGTATAGGAAATAGGGTGCCATTTGGGACTCGGCCTTCTGTTTGACAGCTGTCCCCATATATCTCTCAATGTCTTACTGTAAACACATAGTGTTTGAAATATGTACCTTTTCTAATATTGCATAATGAAGGTGCCTGTTTGCCATATAGCAGCTTATAATGTGTTGAAGAGAAAACACATTAAAAGAAAGAGAAATGTAAAGATGCAACTGTAAAAAAAAAAAAGATAAACACCAATAGCCATGTTTGTTTGTTTGACTGAAAATTACTGTAATTTATTTTCTTATTATGAGACTGACCCTCCATAGTTGCCATATACACAATGTACTTTCTCTCGTTTGAAACCAATTTTCTCTGTATTACTTTTAAATATACAATGTTACGCTGTAGTCCATTAATTTCAATTAAACCAATTTAAAGGAGACATCCGGAAGGATTGTATTTTACACTTTGTTTCTACTTGCAGATTGCTGTGAAAATCAAATCAAATTTGACATGTCACGTACACAGTTTACAGCGTGTATGAACGGTGGCGTGAAACGCGTGCTAGGCTAGCTCCCTCAACGTTGCGGTATAATAGTCAATAATAAAAAATTTAAAAAAGTCTAATCGAACATAAGTAATTAGACGAAGATAGGATGCAGCCTACATTATAAGATCGTCTTAAGACTCGTAAAGAGGGTATTGCAATACGGCACTGTCTTAACTGTTCTGTCTTTGCAGGTGGTTCGCTTAGCAAGTGCTCTCTCTAGATCCCTGTCTGTCTACCCTTCTGGAAAAAACCACATGCTGTTTTTGGAGCACTTCACATGTGATGATATTTCACATGACGTTTCACGTGGATTTTCACAACCTATCACATGTGGATTTAAATGTTCACATGAAATCTCACAGGTGATGCCCTACAAACAAAAAGGTGGCGTTGTGATACCCACAGTGCTTTTAACTTACACGTTTAACAACACTTTGACCTACATGACTACATTGTGTATGTTTATTTATACATGAATTATTATTCAACATGTCCTTATCTAAGATTTGAACTCACAACCTCTTGATTCACGGCATTCCGATCTTTCTGCTACGCCACCAGTAGTTGATTTCACCTGTATTCCTACACTTTGGACTTCAAAGTACATTTCAGCTTTATTCAAATGTACACACATTTAAGGAAAACTATTTATATTTCTGATAGTTTATGATAGTTATACAGTACATTACTACAGTAATAGGATACTTACCGTAATAGTGTTTTGCTAGATATTTACTTTCAATCTCAATGCATTTGGGTACTTTTTTGATACGTCCTGCAATTACATTTAAACCTATAGGATACTTTAGATGCGGTTATGGCACAAACTGTTTTTTTAAATCACGGTCATTTTATGGTAAGTTACCGGCTACTGAGTTGCGGTGAGAACATATGTTAATGTCTTTCTACAGCTGCACTGTATTTTCTCAGTAAATACACAACAACTATATTCAGGAAGAACACATCAATTCTAATTCAATTATTTAAATAGCGGAAAGTTAAGAATTATAATTTGGTTTACTTTTTGATTTGACTGGAACTTAAATGGAATTGACCTCAGCATTGGTTGGCACACATGGGACGCTACCACACCCGGGAGTTGAACTACCTCTTAGATGACAGCAACCTGAATTTCCTGCTTCGCCACCAGGTCTGTGGCCATGACAGAGATCGGCCACAGATTTATTGGCAAGAATACATTCCTGTACTTTTACTAATCAAATCAATAATTGTGTGACTATCTGACAACACCAACTAAAAAGTAGCAGTGCTCAGGGACACAACATTAAGGCCTAGATTAAATCAGATCAAGCATAAACACGTGAAAGCCGACACCTGCATAGCTGGTGTTTTGGTGGTATCGCAGGTGTAACTGTGTTCGAGCTTTCAAATGGGTGAGCAGCTGCTCGTGTGGTCATTGTCACAAAGCCACAGCCATCCTACTCTCGTTAGAAGCTCAGAACGAGAAAGTGTAGGCTATATAGAAACAATGACACTCAAATTGAAAATCATTAAAGCAAATAATAAGAATTTCTATCAGCCTTATCGTGGTGTAGATTACGTATCACATTCCAATGTTCCAAATAGTAAACAAGGCTGCATGGGATTCCTCTTAATGCAGCTCCGTACAGCCAATGGCTATTTCCACTCCAGATATAATGACGGGAGATGGTTGTGGATTTGACAGCGCTAACGCAGTTTCACCTCCAAAATGATACTAATTTCCCTCTAGTAATTACCAGTTGGAGGGCCGCTCAAGTGGATTTTTCCCACTTCCCACTTGGTTACGAATGTAGCATTAGGTACAATTGTTACTGCACTTTGAAACATCGGTGCAGGCAATGTGCTGGTGGGGGCTCATTAGCATATATGGGGGCATGGTCTAAAATATATTTGTGCCAACCTTCACTGGAAATGTTGTAGCAGTTTAAGTGGTTTTATCATTATGTTGTTTAAAGTAGAGCACCTCTTGACATTGTCAGTACTGCAGTTTTTTTTTTAATAAGAACTTGTGACAATCAAGAGCCACACTATTAAGAGGTTACTGTGCATTTTCCAGTAGCTCAATGGCAGCTGGTTCACAGGGAGTTCATGTTTAATTTTCAATCATTTACTCTCAACTATACTGAACAAAAATAAATATGCAACATGTTCCATGAGATGAAATAAAAGATCCCAGAAATTGTCTCTCTAATGTTGTGCACAAATTTGTTTACATCCCTGTTAGTGAGCATTTATCCTTTGCTAAAATAATCCTTCCACCTGGCAGGTGTGGCATATCAAGAAGCTGATTAAAAAGCATGATCATTACACAGGTTCACCTTGTGCTGGGGGCAATAAAAGGCCTCTCTAAAACGTGCAGTTTTGTCACACAACACAATGCCAAAGATGTCTCAAGTTTTGAGGGTGAGTGCAATTGGCATGCTGACTGTAGGAATGTCCACCAGAGCTATTGCCAGATAATTTGTCAGTACGTCCACCTGGCCTCACAACCATGCCAGCCCAGGACCTCCACATCCAGCTTCTTCACCTGCAGGATCATCTGAGACCAGCCAGTCTGGCTATTTTAACAAATGTGTGCTCGTCGTCCTCACCTGTATCTTGACCTGACTGCAGTTCGATATCGTATGTCACCTTCGATGGCCACTGGCATGATGGAGAACTGTGCTCTTCACGTATGAATCCCCGTTTCAACTGTACCGGGCAGATGGAGTCGTATGGGGTCGTGTGGGCAAGCGGTTTGCTGATGTCAATGTTGTGAACAGAGTGGCTGAATGATGTTTGTGGGGTTATGGTATGGGCAAGGATAAACTACGGACAGCGAATAGAACCGTGTTTTAATGATGGTTATTTAGATGCACAGATATACTGTGACGAGATCCTGAATCCCATTGTCGTGCCATTCATTTGTCGCCATCACCTCATGTTTCAGCATGTCGCAAGGATCTGAACACAATTCCTGGAGGCTGAAAATGTCCCAGTTCTTCCATGGCCTGCATACACACCAGACATTTCACCGGTTGAGCATGTTTGGAATTCTCTGGATCGATGTGTACCACATCGTGTTCCAGTTCACGCCAATATCCAGCAACTGTGCACAGCCACTGAAGAGGTGTGGGACAACATTCCACAATCAACAGCCTGATCAACTCTATGCGAAGGAGCTGTGTTGCGCTGCATGAGGCAAATGGTGGTCACACCAAATACTGACTGGTTTTCTGATCCACGCCGCTATCGTTTTTTTAAACTACCTGACACCAACCGATGCAGATCTGTAATCCCAGTGATGTGAAGTCCATAGATTAGGGCCTATTGAATGAATTTATTTCAATTGACTGATTTCCTTATATGAACTGTAACTCAGTCAAATGTTTGAAATTGTTGCACGTTGCGTTTATATTTTTGTTCAGTATACAGTAGTTACAAGTGGATTATTGTAAAATTCACAGTGAGTTACTGTAGCTAATCAATTACACTCAGTGACCTGATGGTCTGGGAGGAAAGTGAGTAGTACAATTACATGGTTACTAGCTATTAGTGATGGGTCGTTCACGAACGAGTCGGCTCTAAGAGCCGGTTCTTGTAGGTGAATGTTGGGAGGCGGCTCGCATATCAGACGATCCAATTCTATTTATAAAAATACAAAAAAATGAAGATATGAATAATCAAAAGATATAAATGAATAGAATTAACTAATTTAAAGAATAGTATAGAAAAAAGTATAGGCCTAAATGCTCAAGCGCACACATTTGTTCTGACTGTCTGCTCAGATTAACAGCCTCACCTGTTGTTCATGTCAATCAGACATGCAGTGTCAACCAATGAACCAAAGATGCGTGAGGGAGGGCCGAGCCAACTCACTCACAGTCACACAGTTAGCAGCCGAGGAGAGAGAAAGAGGACAGCTGTGAAGACAACAGCTGGAAAATGAGTCGGAAGCACAGTAGCATTTGGATGCATTTTAATAATGTAGACAATGTTAGAGCACAGTGTAGAATTTGCAAAAACAAAATCTCATATAAAGCTGGTTCTACACACAACCTACACCGGCATATGCGAACTGTGCACCCAACTGTGAAGTTAGCTGTAGCAGAGCTTCGAGAAACTAGCGGGCCTGCTAGTGACAGTGGTGGAGCCATCCACTCAGTCAAGTAGGCCTACTCTGTGACCCACAGCAGCGCAGTCTTCTATGGACCAGTTTATGCTATGTCTGTAGCAAAACAAGGCCAAATTGATATTGCATTGGCTAAAATGATTGCCACCGATTTCCAGCAATTTTCGATTGTGGAGGACAGAGGTTTTAGAAATTATAGCAAAAGTCTAAATCCAATGTACACAATTCCAAGCAGGAAAACCCTTTCAAACATCACTTATTCCACAACTGTACAAGAGCACACAGGGTTCAGTGCGGGAAAGAGTTCAAAAAGCTACTGCAGTTTGCCTTACCACTGACTGCTGGACATCAAGGGTAACCACTTCTTACATGTCGGTTACATGTCACTTCATTGAAGATTTTTCAATGTCTAGCTGTCCTCTGGACTGCTTTGAGTTCACCGACAGACACACCTCAGAGAACTTGGCAGAGGAACTGTTGAGAGTGGCCAGAGAATGGCAAGTAGATGGAAAAGTGCTCTGTTGTGTTAGCGACAATGCAGCTAACATAAACAAAGCCATGAAAATGTTACAATGGACCCGTCATCCATGTCTTGCCCACACAATCAACCTGATTTGTAATAGATGCTCTGAAGGTGATACAGTCCACTGTGGACAAAGTGAATACAGCTGTGGAATACTTCCACAGGAGCACAGTAGGTGCTGAAAAACTAAAGTCTACACAATGCCAGATGGGAATACCTGAGTTGAGGTCTAAACAAGACTGCACTACAGGGTGGAATTCAACATTTTATATGTTGAAGCAGTTTCTTGAGTCAAATTATTTTATGGTTATTTGGTGTCAGATATAGAAATGTCAGCTTTTAACAAGGCTGCAGAATGTTTTAAATGATTATGAACAGACCAAATTAACTGGGATGACATTCCCTATTATGGGAGACCAAATAAAATAGCTGGAAGCCACGCCTAGAATAAGCCACGCCTAAAATCTTCTGATAGGCTGCCCTGTTAAAGTATGCTGCCATTCAGTAACCAATGTGCATGTTGCCAACAGATGAGTCAGAGAAGGTTCAGTAGGTTACTGGTAAGATTGCTAATGGCAGCAAGTGTCCCATAGGTTACTGACATTTTGCATCTCTTTTACGCTCACAGAAGCTGGTGTTGTAGCTGCACCGTAGCAGGACATTTCAGATTGCTAGCGACCAAGAGTTTATGAGTTCACATCCCATTTAAGGCTGTGTGATCACAGTACAAATGTATACAAGATTTATTTACACTTATTGAAATTCTAATACAGCAGCAAACTGTAATTTTATAGAAAACATCTTTGAGTTGGGCCTCCCGAGTGGCGCAGCATTCTAAGGCACTGCATCGCAGACCGGGAGACCCATGAGGCGGCGCACAATTGGCCCAGCGTCGCCCGGGCTAGCGGAGAGTTTGTACGGCCGGGATGTCCTTGTCCCATCGTGCTCTCCCGACTCCTTGTGGGCCGGGCACCTGCAAGCTGACTTCTGTCGCCAGTTGTACGGTATTTCCTCCGACACATTGGTGCGGCTGGCTTCCGGGTTAAGCGAGCAGTGTGTCAAGAAGCAGTGCGGCTTGGCACGGTTGTGTTTCCAAGGACTCATGGCTCTCGAGCTTCGCCTATCCTGAGTCCGCACTGGAGTCGCAGAGATGGGACAAGACTGTAACTACCGATTGGATACCACGAAAAAGGGGTAAAAATACAAACACTATCAAGTTGTTGTGTACATGTACTTTATTTTTACTGCAACTTTAGGCGAAGTGCAGAAATGTATTCTTGAGCCTCCCGAGTGGCACAGTGGTCTAAGGCACTGCCTCACAGTGCTAGCGGTGCTACTAGAGATTATGTGTTTGAGTCCAAGCTCTGACACAGCCGGCCACGACCGGCCGCAGCCGGCCACGACCCATGGGTTGGCGCACAATTGGCCCAGCGTCGTCCGGGTTAGGGGAGGGTTTGGCCGTCAGGGATGTTCTTGTCCCATCGTGCCCTAGCGACTCCTGTGGCGGGCCGCAATGCACGCTGACACAGTTGCCAGGTGTACAGTGTTTCCTCTGACACATTGGTGTGGCTGGCTTCCGGGTTAAGCGAGCAGTGTTTCAAGAAGCAGTGTGGCTTGGCTGGGTTGTGTTTCGGAGGACGCATGGCTCTCGACCTTCGCCTCTCCCAAGTCCATTAGGGAGTTGCAGCGATGGGACAATACTGTAACTACCAATTGGATACCACAAAATTGGGGAGAAAAGAGGGTAAAACAATTAAATACATTTTGTAAAAATAAATGTATTCTTGCCAATCCCCATAATGTCTACAGACCTGGTGGCACAGCAGGAACTTCCAGTAACTAGAAACCAAGAAGTTGTGAGTTCAAATCTCCAGAGTGGTTCATTCCCAAATTACAGCAATATTGTCCATTAACAGCAAAATGTTGCTTTAAAAAAATGCACTAACTAGTTTTTGATTTACCATATTTTCATCGCAACTAGACAAAAGCCTCCAGAGAATCATGACATAACATTCTAAGTACGTCCTTGGGGACACCCCTGGAACAAACGGGAACTAGACAAAACCTGCAGGGGACCATGACTGTGTAAATTGAATTAATGTCAATTATGCCTTACAAAATAAAATATTCTAAATGACATTTGACAGCTGGGATTTCACGTGCTCAAATGTCACGTGTAGTGTCATGATATCACATATTGACATTTTGCATCCCATTTCACGAGATCGTGTTCTCACGTGCTAAAATGTTGTCACGCAGTTTTATGTTTTCACATGTTGCTTTACATATTGTCACATGTTATCACATTAACTTCACATGAGATCATGTGTTCACATGTGAAATTCATGTGATTTTTCTGTAATGGTATCACTGTTTCTCAGTCTCTCTCTTTCCCCCACAAACACACTCTGTTTGTCTGTCTGCTTCTCTGTCTCTGTCAATGCAGTCTGCAGCAGACTTCCCAGGATGAATTCTTCTTCCTAGACCACAGATCACCCAGTTTTCTCATTGCCTGCCCAACAAAAGTCCAGGCAGAGGCTTGTCCCAAAGGGCACCTATTGTTTCAAACACAAAGTCTCACCACAAACAACACACTGCCGGCCTGGTGCCTTTCCACAATCTTCCAAGGATCTCAGTCCACCCACATAAATATACATGGCATTGGCAAGCAATTAGGCTGGTGACATCTGTTTCCCACTTATGCATAAGCATGTGCAAAACATTTGTAGGTTACATGACAGGAGGCGTGCGCACCAGCGCATTTTACGAACTAACTATGCGAATCATGCCCCGGCCAAACTTTGAACAAGCACACCTGTGTAGCCCTAGCCTGAGCCTACAGTCAGTACAGCTGCGCGAAAAACCGCACTGTCCTGTTTCTCACATCTGTCTTCCGTCCGGACCTTTAAATACTGCGAGATAGGTAAACAATCTGGAGGAGGGACCCTCTCATCCACTGATACCACTCTCAGCCAATGAGCGAAAGATCCCTAATCACTGTCAAGTAACTATCATTGCCATTGGCTTGGAGCATGAAGCGGTCGCTAGGGAGCCACTCAAGCGTCGCGCTGAGCATGGTCCGGTGCTACTGTGTAGTAAACCAAGTAGAGCGAAGCGCAGCGCGAGAGTACCTGCTACTTTCCACTTGCTACTTTCCACTATGCGCGGTGCGGTGAAGCAAACCCACCGCTCTTGACGCCCCTACTGTATATCTGTTGCGGTTATCCATCGCTGTGTGCACTTGGCTACAGTTGTAGTTCTTAAAGGTGTTTGAATTCGACTCTCGTATAGGCTACCCATTTTAATGAATGTATGGGATTGCCCCAACGTTTATTTTCAAATAATTTACGTTTAATGCAAGACGTATAGTTTCTTCATGGCGTCTCAACAGCAGTCAAGAATTCAGTCGTATCTGGAGAAAAATAAAATTGGACCGCTGTTTGAGGTTAGTGCATTCTTCATTTCAACTAGCATATTTCACCTGTGCATGGCATTGAATGGGACACGCATGTTTTGCTGCAAGCCTGCAATTTATCAGCATCATAAGGCTATGCTTTGGTTTCAATGTAGAAACTTAGATTGATAAAATAGCCTACATGAAAGCGCGTACTATTAAATATAAAAACTAGGTTATACATGTATGGAAATTGCAAGACCCTCTCCCTGCAGTGAATTGGGAAATACAGAGAGCGCACCCCTTTCTGCCCGATAACGATCATCATCACAGATTCGATCTGCCTGCAAGATTGTACTACGAAACCCACTCTCTGTAAATGTAGCTATTGGAAAATATCATTATAAGGTAGCCAGTAGTGGTTGTCTTGTCGCATACTTTCCCTGGCTACCAAGCATGCATGTCCTGGTCGTAGGCATCCACCCCCCTATGATTAGAAAGAGAGAGATGTTTCTGAAAGGTCCCGACGGGTTTACAGGCAGCACAAAGTGGGCAATATCATTCTGTGGAGCTCTAGGTAAAAGCGGTCGGGATAAACTGAGGTATCACACTGACACTGTGCTTGGAGGTTCCAAGCGGCACAAATGTTCACTGAAGAGAAGCAATAATGCTTTGTTTTTTTAATAGCCAAAAGCACTATTAAAAGTGAGACATAGTCTAATAGAATGGAAGGATACATTATTAGGTAAAACAATGTAAATCATCTCACTCATCCTTCATCACAAAATGATCATTGCATTTCATCTGCTACAGTAATGTTTGACTTGAGATCATTGCCTGTTCTACCGTCTGACCATATTAAAATAGTGTACTGCATCTATATGGCTGTTTGGCTGGAGAGTGTTGTTCTCTACCTAGCTACCGTTCTGTTTGTGTAGGGAGTTAATGTAAGTGCTATCGTACAGTATATAGGCTGAGTTGGAACATGCAGATGTGCAGAATAAAGAGAGAATTGCTGCAAGGCATCTGCCTGAAGGTGTACTGATTTAAGTGTGTGGGAAGGTTTGCATGTCTGTGGGAATCTGTTGTCTTCTGGTTTTCATTGACGTCTGTTTGAATGTTGTGTATCAGTCTGAGTTAATGACAGTATTGACTACCACAGCTATACAGCTACAGATACAGTTTTACAGTAGCGCATATAAACTACCCACTAGGCAAAACTGGTTGAATCAACATTGTTTCAATGCCATTTCAACCAAAAAATTCAATGTGATGAATTTTCACCCAATTTTTTAACTAAATCCAATGACATGGTGAAATGTTTTGTTGATTTCACGTTGAATTCACGTTAGTTGACAACTCAACCAAAATGAAATCAAAATGACGTCTGTGCCCAGTTGGTAGCAGCATAATAACTGGTTTTATTCTGGTAAATTCCTCCTTTAAATGTATCAGTCTGAGTTACTATAACGACAGTTGTGCTTACCACACCCCATCATGTTGGTATGATAAAAAGGGTCAGTCATGCTTGTTTGCTTCCCAAATGGAACCCTATGTAGCAGAGATGGTGCCATTTGGGACACATTGGCTGTTTCTCTAGACTGTGTTGGTATGATATCCCAGCTAGAAGAGTCAGTCATGCCTGTTTGCATCCCAAATGGAACCCTATGTAGCAGATATGGTGCCATTTGGGACACATTGGCTGTTTCTGTAGACTGTGTTGGTATGATATCCCAGCTAGAAGAGTAGGTCCTGCTGGTTGTGTAGACGGTAGAGTCATATCTAATTAGAGGGTCAGATGGGGAGATTAACCCTCAGATGCTAGGGAGATACCGACGCCGCACAAACACAGACTGTTTCTCCCGAGGCTCCTCCACACACACACATACACCATCTGCGATAACAAAACTGAGTGTGTGTTGTGTTGCGCCGGGACATGTTTTTGTGGGAGGTTAAGAGAGAGAGAGAGCGAGAGAAAGAGATACAGATAGAGAGAGACGTAGAAAGACAGAATGAGAGACAGAGAGCAATGCTTGAGCGTGTCTGCAAGTATGTATATCTGTGTGTGGTGGTTGTACATGCACTGTGTGTGTGTGTGTGTGTGTGTGTGTGTCCTCATGCAGGTGTGTCACAAACTTCTGATCAGGTCGTCCTTTCCACTGAGCTGCGAATGTAGCAACACACACACATCACACTGCATGTTAATCAGTGCTGGCTAGTATCAAAGAGTGGCCCGGGCCAGCCAGCCCAGCACAGTGGACAGCTGCTAACGTAGCGACTATAGCTCTATAAACTCACATCACTGCTCCCTGCTAGCGTGACTATAGAGCTATAAACTCACATCACTGCTCCCTGCTAGTGTGACTATAGAGCTATAAACTCACATCACTGCTCCCTGCTAGTGTAATGACTATAGAGCTATAAACACACATCACTGCTCCCTGCTAGCGTGACTATAGAGCTATAAACTCACATCACTGCTCCCTGCTAGCGTGACTATAGAGCTATAAACTCACATCACTGCTCCCTGCTAGCGTGACTATAGATCTATAAACTCACATCACTGCTCCCTGCTAGCGTGACTACAGAGCTGTTAACTCACATCACTACTCCCTGCTGGTGTGGCGGCAAAATACCTGTAAACTAGATTAGCAACTATAGCTCTGTACACTCACATCACTTCTCCCTGCTAGCGTAGCGACTCTAGCACTGTACTCTCACATCAGTTCTGACTGCTAACGTAGTGACTATAGCGCTGTACACTAACATCACTGCTTCCTGCTAGCGTAGCAACTCTAGCACTGTACTCTCAAATCAGTTCTGACTGCTAACGTAGTGACTATAGCGCTGTACACTCACATCACTGCTTCCTGCTAGCGTAGCAACTCTAGCACTGTACACTCACATCACTGCTCACACTCGCATCACTGAAGTCGGAAGTTTACATACACCTTAGCCAAATGCAGTTTTCACAATTCCTGACATTTAATTCTAGTAAGAATTCCCTGTTTTAGGTCAGTTAGGATCACCACTTTATTTTAGAATGTGAAATGTCAGAATAATAGTACAGAGAATGATATATTTCAGATTTTATTTCTTTCATCACATTCCCAGTGGGTCAGAAGTTTACATACACTCAATTAGTATTTGGTAGCATTGCCTTTAAATTGTTTAACTTGGGTTAAATGTTTCGGGTAGCCTTCCACAAGCTTCCCACAATAAGTTGGGTGAATTTGGGCCCATTCCTCCTGACAGAGCGGGTGTAACTGTGTCAGGTTTGTACACGCTTTTTCAGTTCTGCTCACAAATTTTCTATGGGATTGAGGTCATGGCTTTGTGATGGCCACGCCAATACCTTGATTTTCTTGTCCTTAAGCCATTTTGCCACAACTTTTGAAGTATGCTTGGAGTCATTGTCCATTTGGAAGACCGATTTGCCACCAAGCTTTAACTTCCTGACTGTCTTGAGATGTTGCTTCAATATATCCACATCATTTTCCGGTTGGGATGGCTTCACGGTTGGGATGGTGTTCTTTGGCTTGCAAGCCTCCCACTTTTTCCTCCAAACATAACAATTTTCATTATGGCCAAACAGTTCTGTTTTTGTTTCATTAGACCAGAGGACATTTCTCCAAAAAGTACCATCTTTGTCTCCATGTGCAGTTGCAAACCGTAGTTTGGCTTTTTTTATGGAGGTTTTGGAGCAGTGGCTTCTTCCTTGCTGAGCGGCCTTTCAGGTTATGTTGATATAGGACTTGTTTTACTGTGGATATAGATACTTTTGTACCTGTTTCCTCCAGCATCTTCACAAGGTCCTTTGCTTTGTTCTGGGATTGATTAGCACTTTTTGCACCCAAGTACGTTCATCTCTAGGATACAGAACGCGTCTCCTTCCTGAGTGGTATTACGGCTGCGTGGTCCCATGGTGTTTATACTTGCATACTATTGTTTGTACAGAAGAACGTGGCACCTTCAGGTGTTTGGATATTGCTCCCAAGGATGAATCAGACTTGTGGAGGTTTACATTGTTTTTCCTGAGGTCTTGGCTGATTTCTTTAGATTTTCCCATGATGTCAAGCAAAGAGGCACTGAGTTTGAAGGTAGGCCTTGAAATACATCCATAGGTACACCGCTTCTAAAGCCATGTCATCATTTTCTGGAATTTTCCAAGCTGTTTAAAGGCATAGTCAACTTAGTGTATGTAAACCTCTGACCCACTGGAATTGTGATTTATAAGTGGAATAATCTGTCTGTAAACAATTGTTGGAAAAATGACTTGTGTCATGCACAAAGTAGATGTCCTAACCGATTTGCCAAAACTATTGTTTGTTAGCAAGAAATTTGTGGAGTGGTTGAAAAACAAGTTTTAATGACCCCAACCTAAGTGTATGTAAACTTCAGACTTCAACTGTACATTCTGACACTCGCATCAATTCTGACTCAGACAAACAGACCTGCCTGGTTGTCATTATGAGAGACACCCTCTCTCGGTCTCTTTGCATTTTTTCTCTTTCTTCTTTATCTTTCGTTCTGTTCATCTCTCCCTTTACCTCTTCATCTCTGTTTCTTGCCTCTCGTTTTCCATCTCTCTGTTTCTCTACCCTCTTTGCTCTCTCTCACTCTCTGTGACATGATGAGTGAATATAGAGTTCATATGCAGTGAAGGAAGGAAGACATGAAACCCAGGGTAGCTATCAGAAATGATTAAAGAGATGAGTATGTGTCTAGGTGTTTGCACCCTTAACGGAGTTGCCAACAACCGGATGTATCCGGTTTTCAAGGATACAGCTAATTCAATCTAGCTTCCTTTTCTCCTGGATACCGGATGTGCCAACTCTGCTCAGGCGTTTATTTTGTGCCTGCTACCTTAGGTTAAGGGGTTTGTAGCTGATTCCCTTGAAAGCTGAGTTTGTAGCTGATTCCCAAACAAGCTTTTGTCATATGGGTCCCCCAGTGTTCAGTAAAATGCATCTACGACTGAGGATGCGTACCAAAATGGCACCCTATTCAAATCTAATTTTATTGGTCACATACACATATTTAGTAGATGTTATTGCGGATGTAGCAGAATGCTGGTGTTCCTAGCTCCAACAGTGCAGTAGTATCTAACAATTCACAACAATACACACAAATCTAAAAGTAAAATAATGGAATTAGGAAACAGATAAATATTAGGGCTAGCAATGTCTGAGTGGCATTGACTAAAAAACCGTATATACATATGAAATGAATTAAACCGTATGTAAACATTATTAAAGTGACCAGTGATTCCATGTCTATGTACATAGGTCAGCAGCTTCTAAGGTGCAGTGTTGAGTACCTGGGTGGTAGCCGGCTAGTGATTGCAATTTAACATTCTGAGGGCCTTGAGATAGAAGCTGGATGATGTCGGAGTGTACAGGCCGTGCCTCGGGTGATTGATGTCCTTGATGATTGCGGGCGGTGCAGTTGCCGTACCAGGCGGTGATACAGCCCGACAGGATGCTCTCAATTGTACATCTGTAAATGTTTGTGATGGTCTTAGGGGCCAATTAGAATTTCTTCAGCCTCCTGAGGCTCTGTGTGGGTGAACCATTTCAGACTGTCAGTGATGTGTATGCCGAGGAACTTGAAGCTTTTCACCTTCTCCACTGCAGTCCCGTTGATGTGAATAGGGAGGTGCTCTCTCTGTTGTCTCCTGAAGTGCACGATCAGCACCTTTTGTTTTGTTGACTCTGAGGGAGAGGTTATTTTCGTGGCACCACTCGACCAGGGCCCTCACCTCCTCCCTGTAGGCTGTCTTGCCATTGTTGGTAATCAGGCCTACTACTGTTGTGTCATCTGCAAACTTGATGATTGAGTTGGAGGCGTACGTGGCCACGCAGTCATGGGTGAACAGGGAGTATCGAAGGGGGCTGTGCACATACCCTTGTGGGGCCCCTGTGTTGACGATTAATGTAGTGGAGGTGTTGTTTTTTACCTTCTCCACCTGGGGGCGGCCCGTCAGGAAGTCCAGGGCTTAGTTGCGCAGGGCGGGGTTCAGACGCAGGGTCCCGGGTTTAATGATGTGCTTGGAGGTTACTATGATGTTGAAGTCAATTAACAGCTAAATGCCTTTAATGATCGCTTTGAGGCAAGCAACACTAAAGCATGCATGAGATCACCGGCTGTTCCGGACGACTGTGTGATCACGTTCTCCGTAGCTGATGTGAGCAAGACCTTTAAACAGGTCAACATTCACAAGGCTGCGGGGCCAGACAGATTACCAAGACGTTTACTCAGAGCATGCGTGGACCAACTGGCAAGTGTTTCTTCACTGACATTTTCAATCTCTCCCGAGTCTACAATACTTACATCTTTCTAGCAGACCACCATAGTCCCTGTGCTCAAGAACGCAAAGGTAAACTGCCTAAATGACTATCGCCCCTCAATCACACTCCACACTCCACTCCCTTTCCCACCTGGACAAAAGGAACACTTACGTGAGAATGCTGTTCATTGACTGCAGCTCAGCGTTCATCTCCATAGTGCCCACAAAGCTCATCACTTTCTAAGGACCCTGGTACTAAACACCTCCCTCTGCAACTGGATCCAGGACTTCTGGACGGGCCATCCCAGGATGTAAAGGTAGGCAGCAACACATCTGCCAGGCTGGACTACAGGAAAAGGAGGGCGGAACAGGCCTCCATTAACGTTGATGGGGCTGTAGTGGAGCGGGTCCAGAGTTTCAAGTTCCTTGGTGTCCACATCTCCAACAAGCGATCATGGTCCGAACACACCAAGACAATCATGAGTGGACGACAACACCTTTTCCCCCTCAGGAGAAAAAAAAGAGATTTGGCATGGGTCCACAGATCCTCAAAAGGATTATACAGCTGCACCATCGAGAGCATCCTGAGTGGTTATATCACCGCCTGGTACAGCAACTGCTCGGCATTCGACTGTAAGGTGCTACAGAAGGTAGTGCATTCGGCCCAGAACATCACTGGGACCAAGTTTCCTGCCATCCAGGACCTATATACTAGGTGGTCTCAGAGGAAGGCCCAAAAAATTGTAAAAGACTCCAGTCACCCAAGTCATAGACTTTTCTCTCTGCTACAGCATAGCAAGCGGTACCAGAGCGCCAAGTCTAGGTCCAAAAGGCTCCTTAATATCTTCTAGCCCCAAGCCATAAGACTGCTGAACAATTAATCAAATGGCCACCCGTATATCTACATTGATTGCAATTGCATCATCTGTGGATCTATTGGGGTGGTATGCAAATTTAAGTGGGTCTAGGGTGTCAGGTAAGGTGGAGGTGATAAGATCCTTAACTAGCCTCTCAAAGCACTTCATGATGACAGAAATGACTGCTACGGGGCGATAGTCATTTAGTTCAGTTACCTTTGCTGTATAGCTTTGGTCCAAAGTAGCACTATTATATCGACAATAGGGTGTGGTCATTCCACGATAATGGAATTACGCTGAGAATCCGATTGTTCCCTTTAAAAATGTAATGCTAAACAAACACATCTGTAGACATTGAAATCAAGGCCGGTCTGGACCGCCCAAAAAACAACGCCTGTGGATGTTGAAATCAAGGCCAGGGCTGACAAAAGGCCAGGGCTGACAAAAGGCCAGGGCTGACAAAAGGCCAGGGCTGACTGACAAAAATGTGACCACTTTTCAACGTCCATGGACGTCCGGTGTCGGTCGGTGCTCAGTGGGTGAGGATGCTGGTCACAGTAAATGGGAAGAGAGGGGGCTTATGGGTAGGTGTCAGTAAGAGCCCGGAGAGGTAACATAACTGGACAGAGATAATAGAGGCAGAGAGAGGGAGGTGTTTTCCAGATTGTTTATTAAACACGCACGCTTTGACCGCCAGACGACAGAAAGAGAAAGAAATCAGTTATCAGCTGAGCATAACAGTATGCCAGTGGAAGGGAGGACAGTAGCCTGTGGTTTGTGACTATTATGATTTCCCATTGTAGCGTATTAAATTGCTGTAATTTCATTACAGATGTTTCAGTAACTCTGTTAACGATTTAGTTACAGAATTACAAGTTTTAATCACTTAAAAAATTATTCATAAAACATTTTATATCAGTAAAAACACTAACTAATTGGCAGGTCTACCTTTACGTGTCACTTCTGTGAACTTTCATTTTCCTCCCTCATGGTGAGGGAGAGACATTAGAAAATATCTTAAAGCCAGGTGGGTTTTTGGTGGCAAAATTAAAAGGTAGGAAGCAATGTTCTTTAAACTTAAAAAAAGCTAATAATTTCTCCAAAACTAAATATACGTGTTGACATTAGTTGACAGGTATTTACTTCAACATTATTGTGTGTTGAAGTATCTCTAATACCTTTTAAATGCTATTTCTGGTAGATGTTAATTACAATGTTTAAAAATGTTTGCCTTCATTTTCCCAAAATATAGACTTTTTTTGACACCCAATTTGATATACTCCTATGAACTTCACATGTTGGTGCTCATGGGTACATTTACATGGACATGACCAGTGCCATTTGGGACATATGCTTCTTGATCATATCAGAGTCTATGTCATGTTAACACACCTTACAGAATCCTGTGAATATAGTGCATGAGTACATGTGTGTCTGCGTGTGTGTGTCGGCTTGGGTCTTTGCGGTGTCGCATAGCACAGAATGTATCTGACTGGCATTTTGATGAGAAAGCCTATCTCTATTTCACTACTGTTGTTTCATTGTTATAAATGGTTTTCTTCAGGAAGACTCCTGTCCTGGCTCTCTACAGTAACATGTTAATGGCACAACCTTAACAAGACAACAGTGCCATTTTAACCATGTCTGTTTGCAGGACATTGCACAACTTATTGATTGTGACTTGCCGTTCTAGGAGGGTATTTCATGACATAAAGACTTGGTTTTATGTCTCTTTTAGGTGTGTTGTTTCTGCCTCTCTCTGTTTCTCTCTCTGTTTCTCTCACTCTCTTTGTGTGTTCCCTCTCTCTGTGTTTCCCTCTTTCAGAACATTGGACTTTACTGTGCCCAGGGAATCCAGGGTATTGATTGTGGCTTGCAGGAGGGTATTTCATGATAAGGGCTGGTTGGTTTCGTGTCTCTCTGAGTTGTGTGTGTGTGTGTGGCTCTCTAAGGTGTGTTGTAGGAATATGACCCACCCCCCCTCCTCCTTGGTCTCCACGTCAACCCCACAATGAGGTCATCCTGCGTTCAGTATGCATGTACAGTAGGCAGTAGACTCCACCTGAAAGATGGTCCCCGCCTTCATTGTTCTCTTTCTCCCTCCCTCTCTCGTTCTTTCTCTCCCTCTCTCACTTTCTTTCATTCTCTTTCTTTCTCTATCTCTCTCTCTCTTCTTCACCCCCTCTCGCTATCTTTCCCCCTCTCTCTCTTGCTCTCTCTCTCCCCCTTCCTCCCTCTTTCTCTCACCCTTTCTCTCTCTCTTTCAATGAAATTCAATTTGCTTTATTGGCATGACGTTACAACGTACATATTGCTAAAGCTTACTTTGGAGATTTACAATGTTAACATAATTCAAATAACAATAATCAATGTTGTCAACGGGACAACAGTAACAACAATCTCTTTCAGAGTAGATGTTGGAGAAGTGCAGTGATATTATAAACGGTCATTTATCCACCTCTACCCTGTCAAATCAATGGCTGTAACTAGTGGTACTGTATGTACTCTATGTAATCCACCTGCGTCATGATTCAAATATGTGTCCCAAATGGCCACCTATTTCTTATAGAGGGCTCTGGTCAAAAGGAGGTCATTATATATGGATCAAGGTACCATTTGGGACACATCCCCAAGTGTCCCTTTCAAGGTTATTAAAGAACGTTTGGAGTATGTGTGATATTATGGACATAACACTCTGACACAATCATCAGAGCTCTGACATGTCAATGACTGAGCTCATCTGGCAAATCTAGCGCTATAGGAATGGCAAGGTAGATGAGCAACGTTCATTGAGCTATAACTGTGTAGGCCTGTGTGTCAGTTTCAATATTTGTGAGTCAACTCATCGGTATTTGCTCTCAACTAATAAAACGGTTACTTGAAATGACCCTGTCAACCGTATAATTTAATATTACACTAAGATATTGAAAAGAGAGAAGGTATTTGTCTAAACAATACCTTCCAAAACTTGGAGCTCCACTCCAGAATAATTGTGGAAATTCAACTATTAATTATATGCCATGGCATATTCCCTGCCTGTCCTTTGGGAGAATGAGCTACTAGTCTCTTCCAATCAAACACCTACTCTTCCCAATTATTTAGCAGTCACTAAAAACTCTGTCCTTTTTAATGTTCTCTCAGAGCTCTTATATGACACCCACTGTTATTTCTATTTCCACTGTACAGTATAATTGATGCATGAACAGGAAAAGGGCCAACTGTATATGAAGGTTAAGTTCCAAATGTCACCCTGTTTCATATATAGTGCACTACTTTTGACTAGATCCCTATTGGCCCTGGTCAAAAGTAGTGCACTGTTAGGGAATAGGGTGCCAATTAGGTGGCAGAGTAAGTAGTGAAATGGGAGGGTGGATAAAAGGTGTTAGGCTTTGGTTCTGTGTGTCTGAAACTTGGAATTATAATAGTTCCTACCATGATCTGTCAATCAAATCCATCCAATTAGGTCACCTCGGGTTTTGTGTTTGAATAGAGGGATTGTTATAAATAGATGATACAATAGAGGAAACAGAAAGCACTGAACATAGCCAATTCCCCAGAGAACGTTGGCTTTGCCTCTTAGTTTGTTTCACTGGTGAAGTCTTCTTAATGAGATAAACTGTACATGTTTCAGTGGATGGGATTTAGCTGTGAGCTTTAGTGTGTGTCCCAAATGGCACGCTATTCCTTTTCATAGTGCACTACTTTTGACCAAAGCCCGTGGGGAATAGGGTGCCATTTGAGACACAGCCTACAGTTCTGTTCAGTTCTCCCCAGGAGGAAGAGCCTGCTTAATGAATGACTGTGTTTATCAGGGAAAGTTTTACTAGCCTCAGGACACGGACAATGCAAATGTGTAGCTGACAGAAAACTTGAATCTTTTGGAAATAAATACTTAATTATCTATCGAGAACTAAAGTCTCGTTCTGTTCATTGTTGAACTCGCGATGAGCGTTCACACTTTCCACTGACTTCCCATTTTTCATTTCCTTTTTAGATGATTTAATGTATTGAATTGTGATGCATTGCAGTAGATTCTACAATATCAGCATTATAGCAACCCATGAACACGAGTAGCATAAGTATGAACCACACACACACACACACACACACACACACACACACACACACACAGTAAACAACATGTAGCATTAACTGTATTGCATGTGGATTTGATCCTACAGTAGTTTGCAGTTCCCAAGAAAATAGTGTACCCACATCCCTGACAGGGTTCATGGGATTCGATACTCTCATCTCCACTCTAACCTCATCTACGTTCAGTTGTACTACATTGTGTGTGTGTGTGTGTGTGCTCAGCATCTCCAGGGTCTCAACAAACACAGCTCTATAAAGAGGTCACTCAGAGTAACAGCATCAGTCTCTGACCTCTATTGATCTTCTGCTTTTCTGGGTAACTGATAGGAGGCAGAGAGACTGAGTGTGTGTGAGAAAGTGGGTTGGGCTGTGAAGCCCACAGGTTGTACTTTATGCTGCTTATGCTACACTACACTCTGAGAAAAAGGGGATATCTAGAATCTGAAAGAGTTCTCTGGCTGTCCCCATAGGAGTACCCTGTCCCCATAGGAGTACCCTGTCCCCATAGGACTACCCTGTCCCCATAGGAGTACCCTGTCCCCATAGGAGTACCCTGTCCCCATAGAAGTACCCTGTCACCATAGGAGTACCCTTTTGGAACCCTTTTTTCTAAGAGTGTACTCTGTTAGTGATCCATAGCATAGACTGATCAGTCACTAAGTAAGTTTACATGCACAGTAATACTTTGATATTAATCTGTTTATGGCAGTAGGCAGATTATGCAATAGTCATGTAAACACCTTACTCTGCTTATCTTAATAAATGTGTCACTAGTCACTTTATACAATGGCACTTTAAATAATGGCACTTTAATAACGTTTACATATCTTACATTACTCATATCACATGTATATACTGTATTTTATACCACGTATTGCACCTTGCCTATCGCTCATCCATGTACTTAAATGTACATATTCTCATTCACCCCTTTAGATTTGTGTGTGTTAGGTAGTTGTTGGGGGAACTGTTAGATTACTTGTTAGATATTACTGAACTTTCGGAGCTAGAAGCACAAGCATTTTTTTCTACACTCGCATTCAAATCTGCTAACCATGTGTATGTGACCAATGCCATTTGATTTGATCGGCGTACGGTCAAAATCGAAGTAAGCATCAAAGTAAGCATCGGAGTAAGCATCGAAGTAAGCATTCCAGCGGTGTATTTGATCTGTGAATGTGCCAGCACCAGCCGAGGGAGCCTCTCTCATTAGCGCCAATGAAGTGAGTTCGGAAGAACTGAACGTCTTAGAAGAAGTTTTCACATAGAAACTGTATATGTTCAAACTCAGAATCAAATATGCTTCCCAAAAATAACATGATCCCTGTAGTAGAACGTTTGTTTTGATTGCCGATTTCCTGCATTTACCAGAGTCCCATCGGGTAGCCTGATTTCAGATGTGTCCATGTAAACAGCATTATTAGGGACATCGTTCTTCTTGCAAAGTATGTAAACGTTTTAATGTAACTATTCAATTCATTGGCATGGAATCATACTCACTGTGTGAGTTAGTGGGACAAGAGTCGGGATTGGATATGCGGTACTCCTCATCGATAGAGGTTGTTTATGCTGCCTACTCTTCACACATTTGTTGCTGATCCGTACTGTTTGTGTTCGGGGAAAGAGGTTGGCAGTAAATTGGGATCGGGGTAGGAGAGATGTTCCAGTACCTTTTTGGATGAATAACACACAATCAGACATTGGCCATAGAAGATTTAATTCATAACTGCGTGACTGCATGGCCAGGCACGACTCCAACACCATCACCAGGACAACAACCTCTCCCTCAATGTGAGCAAGACAAAGGAGCTGATCGTGAACTACAGGAAAAGGTGGGGCTGTAGTGGAGTGGGTTGAGAGTTCAAGCTTTTTGGTGTCCACATCACCAACGAACTATCATGGTCCAAACATATCAAGACAGTTGTGAAGAGGGCACGGCAAAACCTTTTCCCCCTCAGGAGACTGAAAAGATTTGGCAGGTCCCCAGATCCCTAAAGGGTTTTACAGCTGCACCATCGAGAGCTTCCTGACCGGTTGCATCACCGTCTGGTATGGCGACTGCTAGGCATCTGAACGTAAGGCCTATATACTAGGCGGTGTCAGAGGAAAGCCCATAAAATTGTCAGAGACTCCAGTCACCCAAGTCATAGACTGTTTTCTCTGCTATCGCACGGCAAGCGATCCCGGAGCGCCAAGTCTGGGACCAAAAGTCTCTTCAACAGCTTCAACCCCCAAGCCATAAGACTGCTGAACAATTAATAAATCGCCACCGGACAATTTACATTGACCCCCCCATATCTATGCATAGTCACTTCACCCCCACCTACATGTACAAATTACCTCAACTAACTTGTACCCCCGCACACTGACTCGGAACTGGTGCCTCCTGTATATGGCCTCGTTATTGTTATTCTAATTGTGTTACTTTTTATTATTACTTTTCATTTTAGTCTACTTGGTGAATATTTTCTTAACCCTTCTTGAACTGCACTGTTGGTTAACTTCTTGCGGATCATTGGGACACTACCGTCCCACCTGACCAACATCCGGTGAAAGCGCCAAATTCAAATGACAAAAATCGTAATATTAAACATTCATGAAAATGCAAGTGTTATACATCAGTTAAAAGCTTACCTTCTTGTTAATCCAGCCGCTTTGTCAGATTTCAAAAAGGCTTTACAGCGAAAGCACACTACAAAACAAATGGTCCTTTTGTTCGATAAAGTCCTTCTTTATATCACAAAAAAGTATATTTCATTGGCGTGCTTGAGTCAGTAATCCACCGGTTTCCCTCGTTCAAAATGCATACAAATGAATCCCACAAGTTACCAATAAACTTCTTCCAAACATATCAAACAACGTTCCTAATCAATCCTCAGGTACCCTAATATGTAAATAAATTATCAAATTTAAGACGGAGAATACCGGAGACCATTACCGGAGATAAATAACGAAGTGCACACCCTCACTGAAACGCGCAACAAACACTACAGCCAAAATGGGAGCCACTTAGAAAAACTACAAATTCTAGCTTATTTTTCAAAAAACAAGCTGAAACTCTTTCTAAAGACTGTTGACATCTAGTGGAAGCCCTAGGAACTGCAATCTGGGAGGTCTTCCTTTTATATTCCCATTCCCAGCCATTGTAATCAGTGGTGAGCTGATTACAATGGATCTGGATGGATTGTCCTTGTGTTTTCACCTGCCATATCAGTTTTGTTATCCTCATAGACATTATTTTAACAGTTTTGGAAACATGCATATCCTAGCTTCTGGGCCTGAGTAACAGGCAGTTTACTTTGGGCACCTCATTCATCCAAACTTCCGAATACTGCCCCCTAGCCCGAAGAAGTTAAGGGCTTGTATGTAAGCATTTCATGGTAAAGTCTACACTTGTTGTATTCGGCGCATATGACAAATAAAGTTTGATATGATTTGATCATCAAGTTTGCCGATGACACAACAATGGTAGGCCTGATCACCAACAACGATGAGACAGCCTATAGGGAGGAGGTCGGAGACCTGGCCGTGTGGTGCCAGGACAACAAACTCTCCCTCAACGTGATCAAGACAAAGGAGATGATTGTGGACTACAGGAAAAGGAGGACTGAGCACGCCCCCATTCTCATTGACGGGTCTGCAGTGGAGCAGGTTGAGAGCTTCAAATTCCTTGGTGTCCACATCACCAACAAGCTAGAATGGTCCAAACACACCAAGACAATCGCGATGAGGGCACGACAAAGCCTATTCCCCCTCAGGAGACATAAAATATTTGGCATGGGTCCTCAGATCCTCAAAAAGGTTCAACAGCTGCGCCACCGAGAGCATCCTGAGTGCTTGCATCACTGCCTGGTATGGCAACTGCTCAGCCTCCGACCGCAAGGCACTACAGAGGGTAGTGCATACGGCCCAGAACATCACTGGGGCCACCCAGAACCTTTTTTCTTAAAATGTGATTTGATTTTTTAACATAATCCTGGACAGTCAATTTATTTTTTAAAGATTATCATAATTTGGAAGATATCTCTGTAAATGTAATCCCATGTCGTGGTATGTTGGATGCAGGGTCCACTGAGGGATCAAGTAACATGGTATGTTGGATGCAGGGTCCACTGAGGGATCAAGTAACATGGTATGTTGGATGCAGGGTCCACTGAGGGATCAAGTAACATGGTATGTTGGATGCAGGGTCCACTGAGGGATCAAGTAACATGGTATGTTGGATGCAGGGTCCACTGAGGGATCAAGTAACATGGTATGTTGGATGCAGGGTCCACTGAGGGATCAAGTAACATAGTATTTTGGATGCAGGGTCTACTGAGGGATCTAGGAACATGGTATGTTGGATGCAGGGTCCACTGAGGGATCTAGGAACACGAACACGTTAACCCAGAGTTATTGGAATCATATTGATATATATTCACAATAACCACTTGGGAGAGAAGGTTGGGATACTGCATCTCATAGTAGAGAGTAGTGAATAACCTTGAGAAGTGAGTCTATCCAAACGTGCTTCAGTCCCCCCACCCCACCAAGGCTCTCCAGTAAAGGGGGTAGTTTGTCATTTAGCCTAGACCCAACCTCCCAACCAATTTGTTTATTCATTCACCCATCTATTTAAATCTACACCTCGATACAAGGTCTACGGCTTTGTCCCGAGTGGCACCCAATTCCCTACTTTTGTCCGGAGCCCTATGGACCCTGGTCAATAGTAGTGCACTATATAGAGTATAGATTGCCATTTGGGACAGACACAACATCAATGAATAGAACATGAGAAGGTGCTCTCCTTCAGCACTTAGCTGACCACTGACCATTGATTATACAAGACAGTGATGTTGTGTGTGGATGGGTTTGTAAGTCTCCGTATTATACAGGACAGTAATGGATTTACCGTCACATGGGAAGGTGACCTATTGCTTACGTCCTACAAGATAGCAAGGCCAAATAGAGAGGGAGAGAGTAAAGGCCATGTATATGGAGGTAGTTAATTAGTTTGACTCGTTAGTCACCTTGGTAAAGACAATGGATACGTCCCAAATGGCACCTTATTCCCTTTATAGTGGACTACTACCCATGGGCTCTGGTCAAAAGTAGTGCACTACATAGGCAATAGGTTGCCATTTGGAACCATGCATAGTTAGTGGTCACAGTGCAGCAATGTAATATAGTTCATGATGGGGGGAGTCTCCTATGCAGAAAAACCCTGTGACCCCAGTCTTTATGTTGGTATATATCTATCCTTCATTTGGACAGACTGAAACAGGAGCAGAGGAGGCTGGAGAGGGAAGGATGGCTCATAATAATGGCTGGAGTGAATGGAATGATTCCATTAATTCCATTTCAGGTGTCTGGTAACATGACCGAATACAAACAGTGCAGCTATTCCCTCCGCAAGGCTATCAAACAAGCTAAGCGCCAGTACAGAGACAAAGTAGAATCTCAATTCAACGGCTCAGACACAAGAGGCATGTGGCAGGGTCTACAGTCAATCACGGACTACAGGAAGAAACCCAGCCCAGTCACGGACCAGGATGTCTTGCTCCCAGGCAGACTAAATAACTTTTTTGCCCGCTTTGAGGACAATACAGTGCCACTGACACGGCCTGCAACGAAAACATGCGGTCTCTCCTTCACTGCAGCCGAGGTGAGTAAGACATTTAAACGTGTTAACCCTCGCAAGGCTGCAGGCCCAGATGGCATCCCCAGCCGCGCCCTCAGAGCATGCGCAGACCAGCTGGCCGGTGTGTTTACGGACATATTCAATCAATCCCTATACCAGTCTGCTGTTCCCACATGCTTCAAGAGGGCCACCATTGTTCCTGTTCCCAAGAAAGCTAAGGTAACTGAGCTAAATGACTACCGCCCCGTAGCACTCACATCCGTCATCATGAAGTGCTTTGAGAGACTAGTCAAGGACCATATCACCTCCACCCTACCTGACACCCTAGACCCACTCCAATTTGCTTACCGCCCAAATAGGTCCACAGACGATGCAATCTCAACCACACTGCACACTGCCCTAACCCATCTGGACAAGAGGAATACCTATGTGAGAATGCTGTTCATCGACTACAGCTCGGCATTCAACACCATAGTACCCTCCAAGCTCGTCATCAAGCTCGAGACCCTGGGTCTCGACCCCGCCCTGTGCAACTGGGTACTGGACTTCCTGACGGGCCGCCCCCAGGTGGTGAGGGTAGGCAACAACATCTCCTCCCCGCTGATCCTCAACACTGGGGCCCCACAAGGTTGCGTTCTGAGCCCTCTCCTGTACTCCCTGTTCACCCACGACTGCGTGGCCACGCACGCCTCCAACTCAATCATCAAGTTTGCGGACGACACAACAGTGGTAGGCTTGATTACCAACAACGATGAGACGGCCTACAGGGAGGAGGTGAGGGCCCTCGGAGTGTGGTGTCAGGAAAATAACCTCACACTCAACGTCAACAAAACTAAGGAGATGATTGTGGACTTCAGGAAACAGCAGAGGGAACACCCCCCTATCCACATCGATGGAACAGTAGTGGAGAGGGTAGCAAGTTTTAAGTTCCTCGGCATACACATCACAGACAAACTGAATTGGTCCACTCACACAGACAGCATCGTGAAGAAGGCGCAGCAGCGCCTCTTCAACCTCAGGAGGCTGAAGAAATTCGGCTTGTCACCAAAAGCACACAAACTTCTACAGATGCACAATCGAGAGCATCCTGGCGGGCTGTATCACCGCCTGGTATGGCAACTGCACCGCCCTCAACCGTAAGGCTCTCCAGAGGGTAGTGAGGTCTGCACAACGCATCACCGGGGGCAAACTACCTGCCCTCCAGGACACCTACACCACCCGATGTCACAGGAAGGCCATAAAGATCATCAAGGACATCAACCACCCGAGCCACTGCCTGTTCACCCCGCTATCATCCAGAAGGCGAGGTCAGTACAGGTGCATCAAAGCTGGGACCGAGAGACTGAAAAACAGCTTCTATCTCAAGGCCATCAGACTGTTAAACAGCCACCACTAACACTGAGTGGCTGCTGCCAACACACTGACACTGACTCAACTCCAGCCACTTTAATAATGGGAATTGATGGGAAATGATGTAAATATATCACTAGCCACTTTAAACAATGCTACCTTATATAAATGTTACTTACCCTACATTATTCATCTCATATGCATACGTATATACTGTACTCTATATCATCGACGGTATCCTTATGTAATACATGTATCACTAGCCACTTTATACTATACTATGCCACTTTGTTTACATACTCATCTCATTTGTACATACTGTACCCGATACCATCTACTGTATCTTGCCTATGCTGCTCTGTACCATCACTCATTCATATATCCTTATGTACATATTCTTTATCCCCTTACACTGTGTACAAGACAGTAGTTTTGGAATTGTTAGTTAGATTACTTGTTATTACTGCATTGTCGGAACTAGAAGCACAAGCATTTCGCTACACTCGCATTAACATCTGCTAACCATGTGTATGTGACAAATAAAATTTGATTTGATTTGATTTGATTACTGTGAGCCCATTCTCTAATTTAAAGTGCCACCAGCCACCACTGAACACGGGTATATTTTCAGTCGGACCAAACTAAGCAATACTTCAGTAGCTCGCAGACAATTGTGATCTTTATTAGTTCTCTCTAATAGAATCTGTGGAGTGACAAATTGAATGCTGCGGATGCACACAGAGATGTCAATAAAATCAATTTTTAGAAGAAGGATTGTGTTTCCCTGGTCGTAATTGATAATGACTACATGACAGCAGAATTGAAACCGTAGCCCATTTAATCAACGGGTCTTGTCTCTGAGGAGGAAGGGAGGAAGGGAAGAGCTATTGATGCAAGGACTGTCCATCCATGTTATCAAATATATAGTTTTAACCATGGGCTCTATTCCATCCGTGTCATCAAATATATCGTTTTAACCATGGGCTCTATTCCATCCGTGTCATCAAATATATAGTTTTAACCATGGGCTCTATTCCATCCGTGTCATCAAATATATAGTTTTAACCATGGGCTCTATTCCATCCGTGTCATCAAATATATCGTTTTAACCATGGGCTCTATTCCATCCGTGTCATCAAATATATAGTTTTAACCATGGGCTCTATTCCATCCGTGTCATCAAATATATAGTTTTAACCATGGGCTCTATTCCATCCGTGTCATCAAATATATCGTTTTAACCATGGGCTCTATTCCATCCGTGTCATCAAATATATAGTTTTAACCATGGGCTCTATTCCATCCGTGTCGCGGACGTTCAGCATTTCAGCGTGATGGAAATTTAAGGGCAACGTTCCCACGTTTGTGGAGACTGCATTCACGGGTAAACGCTGCATGATAGGAAGTAACCTTTACATTTCTATCACACAATCTGTAATACCTCAGCGACACAGATTGAATAGAGCCCCATGTTTTAAGGCTATACAGTGTTTTTTTTTTTTTTTTTAGGGGGGCGGGGGGGAATCAGTTTTAATATTGCAGATAGATTGTGGATTCCATCAATGTAATTGTCTGCATCATTTCCAATCCTCCATATATTTTTTTGTAAATATATATATTATGTTCTCCTAAACCTACCACACCTCCCTTAACTAGAGTAAACTAATGGACAACAACACTTAGGCTTTTACTTCCATACTATATACATTTTACAGACACAGTATATTTTACATTAGTTATTGTTTGTTTGTTCTTAGTCCCATCCGTCATCTATATTTGCATTGTTTACAAACATTGGAGTTAAACAAGCTTATATTTTTGGTTCTGATGGTGTACGACAGTTGAACTAAACTCATTAGGCATTTCTAACCTATATTCTTTAAGAATCAATGGGCATATATCATTCATTTATAAGTCCAAAGATGGATGTAGTAACTAAGGATGCTAGTTTTAAATACTCGTATAAGACAGGGTTAACACAGGTCCCCTGCAGCCAGACACTATTAGTGTAATTACTGTAGAGAGCTGAACACACAGCCTTAGGCCTGCCATCCACCGTCCTGGGAGGATAGAGGAGAGAGGGAGAGAGGGACTGGGGGAGAGATGGAGGGAATTAAGAGCATAGAGGAAGGATATAGATCAGAGCGAGAAAGGAGATAGATTGAGGAGACAGACCGAAGAGAGAGCAAGTGGGAGAAAGAGAGACATAACGAGAGAGCGAGAAGGCAGTCAGGCTGTGCACCACGGATGTCTGCCGTTATCATTGGCCCGCTGTAGCCTGCAGACCCGGCCTACGTCCCAAATGGCACCCCATTCCCTTTATAGTGTACTACCCTTTATTATTTAAATGTTTAATTTTACCCCTTTTTCTCCCCAATTTCGTGGTATCCAATCTTGTCTCATCGCTACAACTCCCGTACGGGCTCGGGAGAGATGAAGGTTGAAAGTCATGCGTCCTCCGAAACACAACCCAACCAAGCCGCACTGCTTCTTAACACAGCACATCCAACCCGGAAGCCAGCCGTACCAATGTGTCGGAGGAAACACCGTGCACCTGGCGACCTTGGTTAACGCGCACTGCGCCCGGCCCGCCACAGGAGTCCCTGGTGTGCGATGAGACAGGGACATCCCTACCGGCCAAGCCCTCCCTAACCCGGACGACGCTAGGCCATTGTGCGTCGCCCCATGGGCCTCCCGGCGCTGCAGTACAGCGCCCTTAACCACTGCGCCACCCGGGAGGCTTAGTGCACTACTTTTGACGAGGGCCCATAGGGTTTCTGGTCAAAAGTAGTGCACTATATAAGGATTAGGATGTCATTTGGAACATATCCCATGCTGTAACATAACATGCTGCAACGAAGGACCCTACTGGCTAATACTGGGATTGATGGAATGGTCTTATTCATGTTCCGTAAGATGAACTCCATTGATATGGAGACCCGTGACAGTCACCTCATGGAGGCTTGTCTGACCAGAGAAGCAGAGGGAGTGTATGGGTGGCTGTTTGTGCATGTGCCCATGCAGGGCCAGTTCCCTAAACGGTTGCTTAGGGCCCCATGGCAAAATGTGTAGAATTATAGGAATTTCACTTTAAAACAAAATGTTTTTTCTCTCTTCTGTCAAAAGGGGGTCCGCTAAAATGTTTTTTTAACAAGGTGAGGGGCCACCCAACCAAATCTCGCCCCCAAAAAGCTAAAGCTGGCTGTATATATGTGTGTGTGTGTGTGTGTGCCCACTCCACAGTGTGTCCCCTGGCACTGACAGTCTGGTGGCTGTGCCCTCTCTCCCACGTTCCCCCTGTTTTCCTCTCTTCCGCACGATCTCCCCTTCTCTCGTCTGCCTGCTGATTCAAGGTCTGGAATTTCTCCAGAGAGTCCTATCCCTAGCTCCTCTCCTCCGTCCTCCACCAAAACAGTCCCATGCATCACTCATTCATTCTTGTCTTCCTCCACATCCCCTGTTCCCAGCCCCTCTTCTATTAATGAAGCTACTTTAGTGATACAGCAACAACAACACGGTCTGCATCAGGCTACTGGAATAGAAAAATAGAGTGAGTGAGATGAACAACATATGGAGGGAGAGAGAGAGACTTACAGAGAGAGATATAAGTGCTGTGTGTTTTTCTGTCACCATATAGCAGTGTACCTTTGGGAGTCCTTGAGAGCTGGGTAGGGCAAGAAGGTGGTCTTTCTCCCTCTGTCTTTCTCTCTCTTGGCTAGCTGACAGCTTGTCTATTAGTGCCAACAGACTGCTGAGGGACAGTGCTGAGCTATCAGGAAGTATTGGGCACACACACACAACTGCATGGTCACTTTGTCTAGCACATACACACACACACATACACCGAGCCCCCCATATTGAATGCTATTGTGCTGATGTACATCAATCCCTATCTAACCCTAACAGTGTTAATGTCTACTCCTGTGAGACAGAGTTGTTGACCCAAATTCATCAGTACATCAGAGGGTTGCTCCCCCCCGTCAGGAGAAATGTGATCACCAATCAACGTGTGGTTATGAGATGAGGCGTCACGCTTTATTTAAAGCACCTCATTACCATACTAAGTGAATGTGTCAGTTCCGGTTGCTTTGCCTGCTGCAATAGTATGTTTGTGACATACAATACGCTGTGTATTACTGCTGTAGTACACAGAAACTGAAACACACACACACACACACACACACACACACACACACTACATCCTTTTCTCGCCGCAGAAAATGTTTACTCCTCCTCAGGAACACCGGGGTATTTAACAACACGCTGCTGAATTGGCTTCCTGAACACGTGTGTGTGTGTGTGTGTGTGTGTGTGTGTGTGTGTGTTGGCTTCCTGAGCAAAACCATAAATTATAGGCTTTACTTTATAGACTTCCTGTTGCTAGGTTAGTTTAATTACCAACTAGAGCCACATACACACACACAAACAGGCACACACAGAGCTACTAAACACTAATTATAACTGTTACATCCCACCACTGCTAGTGGGTCTTTAATTCACTTTAGTAGTTGTATGGCACACGCCTTTTGATCTAAGCACCCCCCCACCTCTCTCTCTCTCTCGGTCAGTGTGTATCAATAGGAAACAGTCTTAGTGTGTGTGTGTGTGTGAGTTCGGGTGTGTGTGTGTGCTTACCTACATGAGCGTGTCAGTGTCTTAGTAGCTAAATCATCCAGCTTTAACATATAGAATGTGGTAAGATTATCACTGTAGCTGCAGGGGAAATCTAATCCTCTGCTTATCAGGGGATTTTGATTCCTCAGCAATACTGCTTTTTTAAGACATCACCTGTATGAGGCAGAGCATCTCGTGTCAGTGAGTTTGGAATTGAATTTTGGAATTGAATTCATGCGCTGTATCTCCCTCCCTCCCTCTCTCTCCCCCCATCTCTCTCTCTCTCTCACACACACACACTCACACACGGTGGTTGACATATACTGTAGCCTACTGCTGCTGCTAGGTGGCATTAAGCTTCTCTATATAGACAAGAAGGGCCAGGCAGGCAGGAATATCCCCCTGACCAATTACCAATTACAGGAGGACTTCTCTCTGCACAGCCAAGACCAGTCTCGCTGACTAAGGTATTCATTAGACACTGAAACACAAACGCATGCACACACACATAGGAACACACACACCCAAGCTCACACATGCACGCACACACACGCAAAAACAAGAAATGGCTTTTGTCTTTTTTGAACGCAGAGGCACGGTAATGATATAATTGCCCACCTCAGCTCTGGCACTGGGTCTATGCTGAGTACTGTAGGTGCCACCAGCCCACCCGTGTGTGTGTGTGTGTGCGTGTGTGTGTTTGTGTGTTGCTCTAAGCTGGGTAGGGGCCACCCAGACCTGTACTGCATTGTGGCATTTCTGGTGTAAGCAGAGTTCACAAGTTCATCCCCATAGCCCAGATATAAAACACACACACGGGTGGGCTGGTGGCACCTACTCAGCATAGACCCAGAGCCAGAGCGCACACAACCCACCGGAGCTACGAAACACTAATTAGAACTGTTACATCCCACCATCATTAGTGTGTTTATAATTGAGTGCTGCGCGTACAGCAGAAATTCACTTTAGTACTTGAGTGGCAAATGCCTTTTGATCTGAGCACAATGATCCCCCCCCCCCCTCTTTGTGTTTCAATAACAAGTAGTCCGTGTGTGTGTGTATGTGCTTGCAGGTAGAGTATATGTGAGCTTCTGCACTTGACAGTGTTTCAGTAGTGAAGCAGCCTGAGTAGCTAAATCATCCAGCTTTAACATGTGGAGAGATTGTCTCTTAACGTGGAGAGATTGTCTCTTAACGCGGAGAGATTGTCTCTTAACGTGGAGAGATTGTCTCTTAACGTGGAGAGATGATCTCTTAACGTGGAGAGATTGTCTCTTAACGTGGAGAGATTGTCTCTTAACGTGGAGAGATTATCTCTTAACGTGGAGAGATTGTCTCTTAACGTGGAGAGATTGTCTCTTAACATGGAGAGATTATCTCTGTAGCTGCAGGGGATTTGGATTCCTCAACAACACTGCTTCTTTTAAGACATCACCTTTTTTGGGGGCAGAGCATCCCATGTTATTGAGTCTTTTGGAATTGAATTTGTGAGGTTTCTCTCTCTCTCTCTCACTGGTTGAGATGTACTGTAGCCTACAGCTGTTGCCATTAAACTGCTCTGCACAGACCTGCACAAAGGCCAGGCAGGCATGTCCCACTGACCAATGACCTACTGTACTCTCTGCACGGTCAAGACTAGCGTAGCTGACTAAGGTATTACACACGTTCTCGCACAGAAACACAAACATACATTTTAGTAGAAGCTCTTATCTAGACCAATTTACAGGTGTGAGATCATAAATTTTTTATACTGGTTCCACGTGGGAATGGAACCCACAACCCTGGCGTTGCAAGCGCCATGCTATACCAACTGAGCCACATGGGACCTGGGTTGATGGCACTGAGTCAGTGGACCCAGCACGGGGTGCATGCTGGGTAGGTGCCACCAGCCCAGCCCTCTACTGCATTTCTGGTGATAGCTTCAGCTAATCTGACTGAGTTTCAAGCAGAGTTCATCCCCATAGCCCTGATCACACACACACACACACACACACACACGCACACACACACGCAGACGCAGACGCACACACACACGGAAATCTAATCAGGTTAAGTTCCACATGATTTTCTTCTCTGCGTGAAGCTGTCATGACTAAAATGCATGTATTTCTGTACTGAGCTCATATTTCATGGGAATGCAAATGTTCTTGTTCATGATCCCTTTTTGAACAACATGTTGGCTGTCATGGTTTGGCTTGTCAAGGATTGTGGTTGTACCCTCAAATGGCACCCTATTCCCAGTAGTGCACTATCTAGGGAATAGGGTGCCATTTGGGACGCAGGTACTGTATCTAATTAGGCATGTGGCAGATCAGAACGCGAATACCCATCAGACAGTCTGTCAGAGCAGCATGCCAAGTCAGGTGACCTCAACCCCTGCTACCTCTCTCTTTAACTTCTGTCGTCTTTCCTCTGTTCTCTCTATCTTTCTCCCTTCTCTCCTTTTCCTTCTGCTTTCTGTCCAGATCTTTCTCTTCTTCATCTCGTCTTCATCACCTTCTCCTTTACCTGTTCTCCTTTCTCTCCACTCCTCCTCCTACGTTTCCCCATCTTAGTCATCTCTATCATCTCTGTCATCTCTCTTTCTCTATTTCCTCTTCCTGTATCTCCCTCTGCCCTTGTCTGTCCAGCCGCCTGTCTGATTTTTTCTACCTCTCTCCTTCCTCCCTACAGCTTCACCTCTCCTTCTCTCCATCTCTCTCCCTCTCCCCAGTCTGTTCGTCCGTCTGTCTGGCTGCTCTCTGTTCGGCCCTCCTTCCTCAATCTCTCTCTCTCTCTCTCTCTCTCTCTCTCTCTCTCACTCTCTCTCTCTCCCTCTTTATCTCCCTCGCACTCTCCTCCCCAATTTTGTCAGTCTGCCTGAGTGCTACCTGTTCTGCCCTCTCTTTTTTCTCCCTCGGAATTCATCCCACGCTCACCTTCTCATCTCCTCCGTCTGTCTAACTGTTTTCTATTCTCCCCATCTATATCTCCTTCTCTCTCTCTCGCTCTCTCTCGCTCTCTCTCTCTCTCTCTCTCTGTCTCTCTGTCTCTCTCTCTCTCTCTCTCTCTCTCTCTCTGTCTCTCTCTGTCTCTCTCTCTCTCTGTGCCTCTCTCTCTTTCTCTCTCTGTGTGTCTCTGCGTCTCTCTCTTTCTCTCTCTCTCTCTCTGTGTCTCTGCGTCTCTCTCTTTCTGTCTCTCTCTCTTTCTCTCTGTGTCTATCTCTGTGTCTCTCTCTCTCTCTCTCTCTCTCTCTCTCTCTCTCTCTCTCCATCTCCTTCTCTCTCTGTCTATTAGTGTCTCTCTCTCTCTTTCTCTCTGTGTGTGTCTCTCTCTCTTTCCCCCACTCTTAATTCCCCCTCTTTCTTTCTCTCTCTCCTCCCCTGTCTCTCTGTCTATCTGTCTGACGTGTCTTTTGTTCTGTCTTGATAGGAGATGATGACCAGTCTGATAAGCGAGACCCCAGATCACCCTATTCCTTTTCTCATCAATCACCTGCAGACCAAGCAAGGCAGCCCCGGCAAGCTGCACAGGACACTGTCGGGCTCCGCCGCACTGTGGGCCCAGAGCTCTGCAGGTAGGAACACACACACACACACACAGACCCACACGCAAATGCTCACATAATGTGCTATATTATAAGTACATGCATATGCACACAATCACGCACACATGTACCACACATACATTGCATTCAGTCTCTTTCACTTGTTCCCCATTTTATTACATTACATGTATAAAAACTGAAATATCACATTGACATACAGTACCAGTCAATGCATGTGATGCATCACTCTCCTTCTTGGTCAAATAGCCCTTATACAACCTGGAGGTGTGTTTGGGTCATTGTCCTGTTGATAAACACATGGAAGTCTATCACTGCAGAATGCTGTGGTAGCCATGCTGGTTAAGTGTGCCTTGAATTCTAAATAAATCACTGACAGTGTCAACAGCAAAGCACCCCCACACCTCCTCCTCCATGTTTCACGGTGGGAACCACACGTCGGGAGATAATCCGTTCACCTACTCTACGTCTCACAAAGACACGGCGGTTGGAACCAAAAATCTCAAATTTGGACCAAAGGAGTTCTTTACATTTTTTTCTGGATTGACTGACCTTCATGCCATGAAGCTGGTTGAGAGAATGCCAAGAGTGTGGAAAGCTGTCATCAAGGCAAAGGGTGGCTATTTGAAGAACATCAAATATAAAATATATTTTGATTTATTTAATACTTTTTTGGTTACTACATGATTCCATATGTGTTATTTCATAGTTTAGATGACTTCACTATTATTCTACAAGGTAGAAAATAGTAAAAATAAAGAAAAACCCTTGAATGAGTAGGTGTGTCCAAACTTTTGACTGGTACTGTAAGTATTCAGACCCTTTACTCAGTACTTTGTTGAAGCATCTTCGGCAGCGATTACAGCTTTGAGTCTTCTTGGGTATGACGCTACACGCTTGGCACACCTGTATTTGAGGAGTTTCTCACATTCTTCTCTGCAGATCCTCTCAAGTTCTGTCAGATTGGATGGGGAGCGTCGCTGCACATATTAGATCTGGTTTAAGTCCGGCCTCTGGCTGGGCCATTCAAGCCACTCCTGCGTTGTCTTGTCTGTGTGCTTAGGGTTGTTGTCCTGTTGGAAGGTGAACCTTCACCCCAGTCTGAGGTCCTGAGCGCTCTGGAGCAGGTTTTAATCAATGATCTCTCTGTACTTTGCTTTGTTCATCTCCTCCCAGCAGAGAGTAAAGGACGTCGTGACTTCAGGAGTTATGAGAAGCCCTGGCAGATCCATCCTAAGAAACCCAAGAAGTCTAAGAGTGATCTGGCTGTGTCTAACATCTCCCCTCCCTCACCAGAGTCCAAGTCCCGTGAGTGTATCTGCATTTGAATGCTGTGTATCTGTGAGAGCCTCTGTATCTCCCTTCTCTAGTCCAACAGACTGTAGTAGAGGTTCGGATAGGAACCGTTCACCCTTTACGTTGATACCTGCTGTACCCTAAGCATTCACCTCATTGCTTTCAGTCTTCCCTTTTATACACCTATATAACCTTTAACAGTCCTGTCAGTACCTCTGTCATTACAAATTGATGTCGGGAACCTCTCGGCAGTAGATGTAGCAGGTGCCAATCCTGCCAGTCTTTTCTGAACAAAGTCCACCGACAGTAATACAAACACCAGGAAGCTTCTTTGCTTTCGGTGTGACAGACAGACACATCAGGTCTTAGTGAAGGTGGTGTCACGGCACAGCGCTTACAATCTCCCCTAAACTCCAGCAAGCTGAGCTGCAGGTTTGAGTAGGAACCGTTCGTCCATTGCATTGATACCTGTTGTACCCCAATTATTCACCTCATTAGTTTCAATCTCCCCTTTTAATTGGATGTAATTTCCCATTCAATTAGTCATGGTTAACTGTGCTAGTGCCAGATGGGTACACTACCGGAGGGTCTATAGCACAGATAACTGGGGGGATGGAATCTGAACGAGAGAGAGAGAGAGATGGGTCAGAGAGAAAAAAAGATGGAGAGAGAGAGAAACCTCAATAATTCAGTATTGCTCTCTGTCTCTGCCAGTCCCAGGCTATTTCAGGCTGTGGTCAGACCATTGCTCAGGAGGAAATTAATGTGAGAATCTGTCTCTATCTCTGTGTCTGTGTGTCTACCCTGGTGGCCCTGATTGTGACGCTTTCCAATATTACACACACCCTAACTGGCAGCAAAGAGACAGAACTGTGCTCCTCTCAAAGCTGCACCAGAATATAATGGGAGATGTTTTTGAAACATCTATTGGCGGCCCCAGCGGGAATCAAACGGACAATCCTGACATTTCAAGCTCCTTACTAACTGGGCCACAATGGACCACAGGATACCTTCTCATACGATGTGCATTTCAGTCATGAAACATACCCTGAGTGTACAAAACAATATGAACACCTGCTTTTTTTTCTCTCCCAATGACGGATTGACCAGGTCAAAGCTAAGATCCCTTATTGACGTCACCTGTTAAATCCACTTCAATCAGTGTAGATGAAGGGGAGGAGACATGTTAAAGAAGTATTTTTAAGCCTTGAGACGATTGAGAGATGGATTGTGTGCGCGTGCCATTCTGAGAGTGGATGGGCAAGACAAAAGATTGAAGTGCCATTGAGTTGGGGGGGTGGGGGGGGGGGGGGGTCTGTAAAATGTATACAGGTTCAGAACTTTTGTGAAATAGCACAGTTACAAATATATGGCAAGTCAAACAGGATGGACAACAGAAATAGAGGAAGGCGAGGACAAAAACCAACATAATATAACTATTGTAAAATACATTGTGTCTAAAATGTATATAGTATGTATAAGCTGGAAGTAGAAGCCTCAGTGTTGTTGACCATTAGTTTACTCCAATTAGGGGAGGGGTGGTAGGGTTAGGGGAAAATATATTTCAAAAAGATAGGTATATTTATGTATGTATATGTTTGTGTTTATATATATGCATGTTTATATATGTATATGTGTATATATGTTAAGGGTGTGTACTGGAGGCGAGGTCAGGTGCAGGAGAGCGGAGTGTAGTGAACAGGCGCACTTTTTATTCCCAAACACGGAACATAGACAAAAAGTATGGCGCGTAACAATACCCACATGACATAAATACAATTTCACACAAAGACATGGAGGGAAACAGAGGGATAAATACATGCAGTGTGATTAGGGAATGAAAACCAGGTGTGTATGGAACAAGACAAAACAAATGGGAATATGAAAAATGGTGCGGCGATGGCTCAAAAGCCGATGACGTCGATCGCCGAACGCCACCCGAACAAGGAGAGGAGCCGACTTCGGCGGAAGTCGTGACAGTATATGTACAGTCATGGCCAGGTTTTGAGAATGACACAAATATTAATTTTCACAAATTCTGCTGCCTCAGTTTGTATAATGGCAATTTTCATATACTCTAGAATGTTATGAAGAGTGATCAGATGAATTACAATTAATTGCAAAGTCCCTCTTTTCCCTGAAATGAACTGAATCCCCAGGGCTACATTGCAGCCCTGCCACCTCCGTCAGCCATGGTTACCTGCAAGGAAACACGTGCCGTCATCATTGCTTTGCACAAAAAGGGCTCCACAGGCAAGGATATTGCTGCCAGTAAGATTGCACCTAAATCAACCATTTATCGGATCATCAAGAACTTCAAGGAGAGCAGTTCAATTGTTGTGAAGAACGCTTCAGGGCGCCCAAGAAAGTCCAGCAAGCGCCAGGACCGTCTCCTAAAGTTGATTCAGCTGCGGGATCGAGCCAACACCAGTACAGAGCTTGCTCAGGAATGGCAGCAGGCAGTTGTGAGTGTATCTGCATGCACAGTGCGGCGAAGACTTTTGGAGGATGGCCTGGTGTCAAGAAGGGCAGCAAAGAAGCCACTTCTATCCAGGAAAAACATCAGGGACAGATGGATATTCTGCAAAGGGTACAGGGATTGGACTGCTGAGGACTGGGGTAAAGTAATTTTCTCTGATGAATCCCCTTTCCGATTGTTTGGGGCATCCGGAAAAAAGCTTGTCCGGAGAAGACAAGGTGAGCGCTACCATCAGTCCTGTGTCATGCCAATAGTAAAGCATCCTGAGACGATTCATGTGTGGGGTTGCTTCTCAGCCAATGGTACCAACACATCCTCCGAGAGCAACGTCTCCCAACCATCCAGGAACAGTTTGGTGACGAACAATGCCTTTTCCAACATGATGGAGCACCTTGCAATAAGACAAAAGTGATAACTAAGTGGCTCGGGGAACAAAACATCAATATTTTGGGTCCATGGCCAGGAAAATCCCCAGACCTTAATCCCATTGAGAATTTGTGGTCAATCCTCAAGAGGCGGGTGGACACACAAAATCCCACAAATTCTGACAAACTCCAAGCATTGATTATGCAAGAATGGGCTGCCATCAGTCAGGATGTGGCCCAGAAGTCAATTGACAGCATGCCAGGGTGGATTGCAGAGGTCTTGAAAAAGAAGGGTAACACTGCAAATATGGACTCTTTGCATCAACTTCATGTAATTGTCAATAAAAGCCTTTGACACTTATGAAATGCTTGTAATTATACTTCAGTATTCCATAGTAACATCTGACAAAGATATCTAAAGACACTGAAGCACTGAATAATTGTGTCATTCTCAAAACTTTTGACCACGACTGTAAATATATAAATATATATATTTACCCCAAAAATATATGGGGAATTGGAAATGATGCAGACAATTACATTGCTGGAAGCAACAATCTATCCGCAATATTAAAGTTGACCCACCCCTTAAAACAAAGACAGTGAGCAAGAGAGAGAGAGTTTGAGGAGGAGGGTGGAAACTGTTTAGTCTCCCCTCTCATCCTTATATGAACCTTGATCATGTGATATCCTGTATGACGGGAAATGAAACTTAAAAGCAGACCCTCATTCGTTTGCATAACGACACACCCTTGTCATAACTTCCTCTAGAACTGTTCTAAAGTAATCTGTTGAATCACTCTTACCTTACCTGTACCCTGAGATCAACATCACCTAGACAACATTAGGTAAGTACTTTATCCATCTAATCGTGATCATACTTCCTAAGTGTCATAAGTTTGACATTTTGGTTTCAATATTTCAACTCTGCATTTTGGTTATTTTTGGAATCTGTAGATGAGCAATTTGTTTAGGATGTCCTTTGCCTTGACTATGCTAAGTCTCTTATATCCTCTCTGTAAAATGTGCATATGATCAAAGACTAGGTCACCAACAAAGAAGCGAAACAATTGAATGAAAGCATACCATGACATTTTCATGGAATCGTTTTGCACCTTACGGTTTTTGTTTATAATGTTGTGAAAAGAATGGAGGTTTGTTACTGTCCCCCATAGAAGTTAAGCTACTACATAGAAGTTAAGCTACAGATGTAGGATCTTAATTTGAGACAGTTTGCTACAGCAGGAAAATAATCCTGCAGCAATGGGAAATGTGAATTATTATGTGGATTATAATAATTGGACAATTTTGTAGGTGTCGATAAATGTTTTGTTAGGGGAAATCTAGTCTGAAATGTCAAAGTGGAAATTACAAACTTTAGATGCCTTTTTAAAACTCAAATACACTACAAGTTTACATTTTCTGCGGTGAAGGAAAATTCTCAGCAACAAAGAAGTTATTAAACTAAATCAAAATGTTGTGTGGACAGACCTTTGATGGGGGAGATGCTCAAGGTAAAAAAAAAAAAGCCACACTCACTCATCACACATTGTAGGGTAAACAAGCTAGAACCACAGATGAAAGGGAGGAAGTAAAATGATCTTTGCTAGAACCACTACTGTGGTGGTCTGGATCAGCTGATCATCCCAAATGCAGATGAATCAGCTAGTTAGTTATGCTTCCAAAACAAGCTAACTAGTCTTTACTTGATTTAAATCTGTTCTGCTACTGACAGTCAAACTGCAGTTGCCCCTTTTCCTGTCCCTGATCCTGAGACGAGACATGCTAGCAACCCTAAGTAACCAACTACTGGCAGTATTCATTTCAAACTCACCACCCAGCGCTGTAGATCACTCCATGCAGGTTGAAGGGTTGGGGAGGGGACTTGTTTCAAGATTCATGAGTTCATGAGAACATCTAGTTTGATGGGCAATTTGTTAAAATTAAAGTAACAAGAGAGAAAATAAATAAGTTTAAAAAACACCACCAATCAAAAGGGCACTGTTTTAATAGTAGGGACAAAGGGCAGGTTCTCCAGTACCCCTAGGACTCTATCTGAGCATGTGCCTGACTGGCCATATCATTAGGGTGTAGTAGATCTCTCACATCACTGACAGTCCTGTCTTCTTTACAGCAGCATTTACACAACCATGTGGGCAGAAGATGACTTCTCTCTTCCCTCTGGGGTAGTGCGACTGGGCCAATCTGAACCACAAGATGGCTATACCTACATCATGTACCACGGCACCACTAAGCAGGCCGCAAATCAAATCCTGAACACTGGTTTTCGTCAGTCTGCTGGTGGTATGTTGGGGCGTGGAGTGTACCTCAGCCGAGACCTGCAGAAGGCAAGCAGGTACCCCCTGGATCATCCTGAAAATCAGAGGGTTGTCATTCGAGTCAAAGTCAATGTGGGCAAGGTGAAAAGAATTGACAGTCAGTATCATGCTCTGCGGACAACCTGGCATGAGAACGGTTACGACACCGCCTGGGTTCCTCCTAACTGTGGTATGGTGAAGAGTGGTCTAGAAGAGGACTGTGTCTGGGATCCAAACCGCATCACTGTCTTAGATTTCATCCAGCCTAAAATGCAACAGCCCCAGTGTCATTCACGCTGGTGATGAAGGGTGGATAATGTGTAACAATATGAAGAGAAAAATACATTGAATGTATTTCAACAGAATGTCATTTAGTCTCATTGACTAAAACAACAGCTGATTTTGACCAATAAATTGTTACAACAATAAACCGTCATCTCTTGTTATGTCATTGATCTACATTCCATTCTCATGACTTTTCCTACGTCATGACAGAGAGAACATTTACAAGAAAACGAAACTACAGTAGCTCGCCTTTTCTCCTGACTGCAGGGTGAGGTGTCAGAGATCAAGATAAAAGCAGATAATCTATATGTAAATATACTGTAGATACAATGATTATGGGTGAATCACTCTATTCATTTCAACAAACAACAAAACAATTAACATTTTGTGAATATAATAGTTGTACCTATTGCTTATTTTGAGCAATGAAATATGTTAAACAGCAGAAAAGCCTGAATAGATTTTTTCTCTCCATAGAAAGACAAGTAGTGTGTGTTTGTTATGTATGTTGTGGGTTAGAGTTTGCTGCATGGTAACCGTGCACTTCAAAACAAGTTAGAAAGCATGACCATTATTACGCCACCACAATCTCATCTTTTATATTAATATTTCATAGCTTCATCGCCCAGGTAATAAAGGCATCAACATACAGTTTACATACATGTCTATTGTTATTCAACATTCTGTTAACATACAGTACATGTGTCATATGTCATTTCCCGTTTGTTTCTAGTCTTTCTGTGCCACTGTTACAGTTGACCATTACAATGGAAAGAAGGAGAAATATAGAGAGAGGAAGGAAGGAAGGAAAGGGAGGAGAGGAAAGAACAGCAAAGACTAAACATGCCTCTGTTAACATGTATGTTAAGACACCGTGTGACTCATGCAGTAAATTCATTCACACTAAATAACAACAGATAAAATCATCTTATTCTTCCTCAAAACAAACTGTCAAAAAGGTAGATTACGTACCTGTGTACTCGCCAGTGTTGCCCATACTGTAGAATACTTCTAGTAATCCGGTATATTTCAGTCATGAAACATACTGTACATGAAACATGCATAACACATGGTATCTCTGTATCTTTGTAGATCACGTCTAGTACTGTACTTTACACAGATGGCTGATGAAATTCAAAGTAGTCATCCATACAGTAGTGATGTTCAGAGATACAGCACAGTACAAATCATACAACAGGTAGACCTTACAGTGAAATGCTTACTTACAAGCCCTTAACCAACAATGCTTTAAGAAGTTTTAAGAAAAATAAGTGTTAAGTAAAAAAATTGAAAGTAAAAGTAAAAGATAATTCAACGGCAGCAGTAAAATAAAATAGTGAGGCTATATACAGGGTGTTACGGTACAGAGTCAATGTGGAGGCTATATACAGGGTGTTACGGTACAGAGTCAATGTGGAGGCTATATACAGGGTGTTACGGTACAGAGTCAATGTGGAGGCTATATACAGGGTGTTACGGTACAGAGTCAATGTGGAGGCTATATACAGGGTGTTACGGTACAGAGTCAATGTGGAGGCTATATACAGGGTGTTACGGTACAGAGTCAATGTGGAGGCTATATACAGGGTGTTACGGTACAGAGTCAATGTGGAGGCTATATACAGGGTGTTACGGTACAGAGTCAATGTGGAGGCTATATACAGGGTGTTACGGTACAGAGTCAGTGTGGAGGCTATATACAGGGTGTTACGGTACAGAGTCAATGTGGAGGCTATATACAGGGTGTTACGGTACAGAGTCAATGTGGAGGCTATATACAGGGTGTTACGGTACAGAGTCAATGTGGAGGCTATATACAGGGTGTTACGGTACAGAGTCAATGTGGAGGCTATATACAGGGTGTTACGGTACAGAGTCAATGTGGAGGCTATATACAGGGTGTTACGGTACAGAGTCAATGTGGAGGCTATATACAGGGTGTTACGGTACAGAGTCAATGTGGAGGCTATATACAGGGTGTTACGGTACAGAGTCAATGTGGAGGCTATATACAGGGTGTTACGGTACAGAGTCAATGTGGAGGCTATATACAGGGTGTTACGGTACAGAGTCAATGTGGAGGCTATATACAGGGTGTTACGGTACAGAGTCAATGTGGAGGCTATATACAGGGTGTTACGGTACAGAGTCAATGTGGAGGCTATATACAGGGGGTACCGGTACAGAGTCAATGTGGAGGCTATATACAGGGGGTACCGGTACAGAGTCAATGTGGAGGCTATATACAGGGTGTTACGGTACAGAGTCAATGTGGAGGCTATATACAGGGGGTACCGGTACAGAGTCAATGTGGAGGCTATATACAGGGTGTTACGGTACAGAGTCAATGTGGAGGCTATATACAGGGTGTTACGGTACAGAGTCAATGTGGAGGCTATATACAGGGTGTTACGGTACAGAGTCAATGTGGAGGCTATATACAGGGTGTTACGGTACAGAGTCAATGTGGAGGCTATATACAGGGGGTACCGGTACAGAGTCAATGTGGAGGCTATATACAGGGGGTACCGGTACAGAGTCAATGTGGAGGCTATATACAGGGTGTTACGGTACAGAGTCAATGTGGAGGCTATATACAGGGTGTTACGGTACAGAGTCAATGTGGAGGCTATATACAGGGTGTTACGGTACAGAGTCAATGTGGAGGCTATATACAGGGTGTTACGGTACAGAGTCAATGTGGAGGCTATATACAGGGTGTTACGGTACAGAGTCAATGTGGAGGCTATATACAGGGTGTTACGGTACAGAGTCAATGTGGAGGCTATATACAGGGTGTTACGGTACAGAGTCAATGTGGAGGCTATATACAGGGTGTTACGGTACAGAGTCAATGTGGAGGCTATATACAGGGTGTTACGGTACAGAGTCAATGTGGAGGCTATATACAGGGTGTTACGGTACAGAGTCAATGTGGAGGCTATATACAGGGTGTTACGGTACAGAGTCAATGTGGAGGCTATATACAGGGTGTTACGGTACAGAGTCAATGTGGAGGCTATATACAGGGTGTTACGGTACAGAGTCAATGTGGAGGCTATATACAGGGTGTTACGGTACAGAGTCAATGTGGAGGCTATATACAGGGTGTTACGGTACAGAGTCAATGTGGAGGCTATATACAGGGTGTTACGGTACAGAGTCAATGTGGAGGCTATATACAGGGGGTACCGGTACAGAGTCAATGTGGAGGCTATATACAGGGGGTACCGGTACAGAGTCAATGTGGAGGCTATATACAGGGTGTTACGGTACAGAGTCAATGTGGAGGCTATATACAGGGGGTACCGGTACAGAGTCAATGTGGAGGCTATATACAGGGTGTTACGGTACAGAGTCAATGTGGAGGCTATATACAGGGTGTTACGGTACAGAGTCAATGTGGAGGCTATATACAGGGTGTTACGGTACAGAGTCAATGTGGAGGCTATATACAGGGTGTTACGGTACAGAGTCAATGTGGAGGCTATATACAGGGGGTACCGGTACAGAGTCAATGTGGAGGCTATATACAGGGTGTACCGGTACAGAGTCAATGTGGAGGCTATATACAGGGTGTTACGGTACAGAGTCAATGTGGAGGCTATATACAGGGTGTTACGGTACAGAGTCAATGTGGAGGCTATATACATGGTGTTACGGTACAGAGTCAATGTGGAGGCTATATACAGGGTGTTACGGTACAGAGTCAATGTGGAGGCTATATACAGGGTGTTACGGTACAGAGTCAATGTGGAGGCTATATACAGGGGGTACCGGTACAGAGTCAGTGTGGAGGCTATATACAGGGGGTACCGGTACAGAGTCAATGTGGAGGCTATATACAGGGGGTACCGGTACAGAGTCAATGTGGAGGCTATATACAGGGTGTTACGGTACAGAGTCAATGTGGAGGCTATATACAGGGGGTACCGGTACAGAGTCAATGTGGAGGCTATATACAGGGGGTACCGGTACAGAGTCAATGTGGAGGCTATATACAGGGTGTTACGGTACAGAGTCAATGTGGAGGCTATATACAGGGGGTACCGGTACAGAGTCAATGTGGAGGCTATATACAGGGTGTACCGGTACAGAGTCAATGTGGAGGCTATATACAGGGTGTTACGGTACAGAGTCAATGTGGAGGCTATATACAGGGTGTTACGGTACAGAGTCAATGTGGAGGATATATACAGGGTGTTACGGTACAGAGTCAATGTGGAGGCTATATACAGGGGGTACCGGTACAGAGTCAATGTGGAGGCTATATACAGGGGGTACCGGTACAGAGTCAATGTGGAGGCTATATACAGGGGGTACCGGTACAGAGTCAATGTGGAGGCTATATACAGGGGGTACCGGTACAGAGTCAATGTGGAGGCTATATACAGGGGGTACCGGTACAGAGTCAATGTGGAGGCTATATACAGGGGGTACCGGTACAGAGTCAATGTGGAGGCTATATACAGGGGGTACCGGTACAGAGTCAATGTGGAGGCTATATACAGGGGGTACCGGTACAGAGTCAATGTGGAGGCTATATACAGGGGGTACCGGTACAGAGTCAATGTGGAGGCTATATACAGGGGGTACCGGTACAGAGTCAATGTGGAGGCTATATACAGGGGGTACCGGTACAGAGTCAATGTGGAGGCTATATACAGGGGGTACCGGTACAGAGTCAATGTAGAGGCTATATACAGGGGGTACCGGTACAGAGTCAATGTGGAGGCTATATACAGGGGGTACCGGTACAGAGTCAATGTGGAGGCTATATACAGGGGGTACCGGTACAGAGTCAATGTGGAGGCTATATACAGGGGTACCGGTACAGAGTCAATGTGGAGGCTATATACAGGGGGTACCGGTACAGAGTCAATGTGGAGGCTATATACAGGGGGTACCGGTACAGAGTCAGTGTGGAGGCTATATACAGGGGGTACCGGTACAGAGTCAATGTGGAGGCTATATACAGGGGGTACCGGTACAGAGTCAATGTGGAGGCTATATACAGGGGGTACCGGTACAGAGTCAATGTGGAGGCTATATACAGGGGGTACCGGTACAGAGTCAATGTGGAGGCTATATACAGGGGGTACCGGTACAGAGTCAATGTGGAGGCTATATACAGGGGGTACCGGTACAGAGTCAATGTGGAGGCTATATACAGGGGGTACCGGTACAGAGTCAATGTGGAGGCTATATACAGGGGGTACCGGTACAGAGTCAATGTGGAGGCTATATACAGGGGGTACCGGTACAGAGTCAATGTGGAGGCTATATACAGGGGGTACCGGTACAGAGTCAATGTGGAGGCTATATATAGGGGTACCGGTACAGAGTCAATGTAGAGGCTATATACAGGGGGTACCGGTACAGAGTCAATGTAGAGGCTATATACGTACCGGTACAGAGTCAATGTGGAGGCTATATACAGGGGGTACCGGTACAGAGTCAATGTGGAGGCTATATACACGGGGTACCGGTACAGAGTCAATGTGGAGGCTATATACACGGGGTACCGGTACAGAGTCAATGTGGAGGCTATATACAGGGGGTACCGGTACAGAGTCAATGTGGAGGCTATATACAGGGGGTACCGGTACAGAGTCAATGTGGAGGCTATATACAGGGGGTACCGGTACAGAGTCAATGTGGAGGCTATATACAGGGGGTACCGGTACAGAGTCAATGTGGAGGCTATATACAGGGGGTACCGGTACAGAGTCAATGTGGAGGCTATATACAGGGGGTACCGGTACAGAGTCAATGTGGAGGCTATATACAGGGGGTACCGGTACAGAGTCAATGTGGAGGCTATATACAGGGGGTACCGGTACAGAGTCAATGTGGAGGCTATATACAGGGGGTACCGGTACAGAGTCAATGTGGAGGCTATATACAGGGGGTACCGGTACAGAGTCAATGTGGAGGCTATATACAGGGGGTACCGGTACAGAGTCAATGTGGAGGCTATATACAGGGGGTACCGGTACAGAGTCAATGTGGAGGCTATATACAGGGGGTACCGGTACAGAGTCAATGTGGAGGCTATATACAGGGGGTACCGGTACAGAGTCAATGTGGAGGCTATATACAGGGGGTACCGGTACAGAGTCAATGTGGAGGCTATATACAGGGGGTACCGGTACAGAGTCAATGTGGAGGCTATATACAGGGGGTACCGGTACAGAGTCAATGTGGAGGCTATATACAGGGGGTACCGGTACAGAGTCAATGTGGAGGCTATATACAGGGGGTACCGGTACAGAGTCAATGTGGAGGCTATATACAGGGGGTACCGGTACAGAGTCAATGTGGAGGCTATATACAGGGGGTACCGGTACAGAGTCAATGTGGAGGCTATATACAGGGGGTACCGGTACAGAGTCAATGTGGAGGCTATATACAGGGGGTACCGGTACAGAGTCAATGTGGAGGCTATATACAGGGGGTACCGGTACAGAGTCAATGTGGAGGCTATATACAGGGGGTACCGGTACAGAGTCAATGTGGAGGCTATATACAGGGGGTACCGGTACAGAGTCAATGTGGAGGCTATATACAGGGGGTACCGGTACAGAGTCAATGTGGAGGCTATATACAGGGGGTACCGGTACAGAGTCAATGTAGAGGCTATATACAGGGGGTACCGGTACAGAGTCAATGTGGAGGCTATATACAGGGGGTACCGGTACAGAGTCAATGTGGAGGCTATATACAGGGGGTACCGGTACAGAGTCAATGTGGAGGCTATATACAGGGGGTACCGGTACAGAGTCAATGTGGAGGCTATATACAGGGGGTACCGGTACAGAGTCAATGTGGAGGCTATATACAGGGGGTACCGGTACAGAGTCAATGTGGAGGCTATATACAGGGGGTACCGGTACAGAGTCAATGTGGAGGCTATATACAGGGGGTACCGGTACAGAGTCAATGTGGAGGCTATATACAGGGGGTACCGGTACAGAGTCAATGTGGAGGCTATATACAGGGGGTACCGGTACAGAGTCAATGTGGAGGCTATATACAGGGGGTACCGGTACAGAGTCAATGTGGAGGCTATATACAGGGGGTACCGGTACAGAGTCAATGTGGAGGCTATATACAGGGGGTACCGGTACAGAGTCAATGTGGAGGCTATATACAGGGGGTACCGGTACAGAGTCAATGTGGAGGCTATATACAGGGGGTACCGGTACAGAGTCAATGTGGAGGCTATATACAGGGGGTACCGGTACAGAGTCAATGTGGAGGCTATATACAGGGGGTACCGGTACAGAGTCAATGTGGAGGCTATATACAGGGGGTACCGGTACAGAGTCAATGTGGAGGCTATATACAGGGGGTACCGGTACAGAGTCAATGTAGAGGCTATATACAGGGGGTACCGGTACAGAGTCAATGTGGAGGCTATATACAGGGGGTACCGGTACAGAGTCAATGTGGAGGCTATATACAGGGGGTACCGGTACAGAGTCAATGTGGAGGCTATATACAGGGGGTACCGGTACAGAGTCAATGTGGAGGCTATATACAGGGGGTACCGGTACAGAGTCAATGTGGAGGCTATATACAGGGGGTACCGGTACAGAGTCAATGTCGAGGCTATATACAGGGGGTACCGGTACAGAGTCAATGGGCGTGGGCACCGGTTAGTCGAGGTAATTGAGTTAATATGTACATGTAGGTGGAATTGAAGTGACAATGCATAGATAATAAACAGAGAGTAGCAGTAGCGTAAAAGAGGGGTCTAGGTAGCCCTTGGATTAGCTGTTTAGGAGTCTTATGGCTTGGGGGTAGAAGCTGTTAAGAAGCCTTTTCGACCAAGACTTGGCCCTCCGGTACCGCTTGCCGTGCGGTAGCAGAGAGAACCGTCTATGACTAAGGTGGCTGGAGTCGTTGACAATTTTTAGGCCTTCCTCTGACACCACCTGGTATAGAGGTCCTGGATGCCAGGAAGCTTAGCCCCAGTGATGTACTGTACGCACTACCCTCTATAGTGCCTTGCGGTCGGAGGCCGAGCAGTTGCCATACCAGGCAGTGATGCAACAGGTCAGGATGTTCTCGATGGTGCAGCTGTAGAACCTTTTGAGGATCTGAGGACCCATACCAAATATTTTCAGTCTCCTGAGGGGGAATAGGTCTTGTCATGCCCTCTTCATGACTGCCTTGGTGTGCTTGGAACATGTTAGTTTGTTGGTGATGTGGACGCCAAGGAACTTGAAGCTCTCAACCTGCTCCACTACAGCCCCATCGATGAGAATGGGGGCACGCTCAGTCCTCCTTTTCCTGTAGTCCAAAATCATCTCCTTTGTCCTGATCACGTTGAGGGACAGGTTGTTGGCCTGGCACCACACGGCCAGGTCTCTGACCTCCTCCCTACAGGCTGTCTCATCATTGTCGGTGATCATGCCTACCACTGCTGTGTTATCGGCAAACTTAATGATGGTGTTGGAGTCGTGCCTGGCCGTGCAGTCAAGAGTGAACCGGGAGTACAGGAGAGGACTGAGCACACACCCCTGATGGGCCCCCGTGTTGAGGATCAGCTTGGCAGATGTGTTGTTACCTACCCTTATCACCTGGGGGCGGCCCGTCAGGAAGTCCAGGATCCAGTTGCAGAGGGAGGTGTTTAGTCCCAAGGTCCTTAGCTTAGTGATGAGCTTGGAGGGCACTATTGTGTTGAACTCTGAGCTGTGATGTTTGCAGGAGCAGCACTCACTTCTCAGGACATAGAAGGGCAGAATCCATCATACTATTTTGTGCATAACATAACATAACAAAAACAAGGTTGATTTGCAAAAATCTTATTTGGATAAGCAAGTCTCTATAATGTTAAAATACTGGATTTCACCAGTAATATATGGTTGTTTGTTTGTTTACGTGTGAAATTATGAAAATAAAAATACATTGAATGTATTGCCAAAGTATGTAATTTAGACAAATTTACTAAAACAACAGTTGATTTTGGACAATAAATTGTTTGAACGATAAACCGTCATCTCTTGTTATGTCATTGATCAACATTCCATTCTCATGACTTTTCCTACGTCATGACAGAGAAAACATTTACAAGAAAACGAAACTACAGTAGCTCGCCTTTTCTTTTCCTGACTGCAGGGTGAGGTCTAAGAGCTCAAGATAAAAGCAGATAATCATTGTACCTACAGTATATTTATAGATTATGGGTGAATCATTTTAACAAACAGCAAAATAAACCAAATATAAAATAATATTTGTACCTATTGCTTACGTTGAGCAATGAAATATGTTAAACAGCAGAAAAGCCAGAATAGATTTTTTCTCTCCATAGAAAGACAAGTAGTGTGTGTTTGTTATGTATGTTGTGGGTTAGAGTTTGCTGCATGGTAACCGTGCACTTCAAAACCGGTACCGAGTCAATGTGGAAGCTATATACAGGGGGTACCGGTACAGAGTCAATGTGGAGGCTATATACAGGGGGTACCGGTACAGAGTCAATGTGGAGGCTATATACAGGGGGTACCGGTACAGAGTCAATGTGGAGAATATATACAGGGGGTACCGGTACAGAGTCAATGTGGAGGCTATATACAGGGGGTACCGGTACAGAGTCAATGTGGAGGCTATATACAGGGGGTACCGGTACAGAGTCAATGTGGAGGCTATATACAGGGGGTACCGATACAGAGTCAATGGGCGTGGGCACCGGTTAGTCGAGGTAATTGAGTTAATATGTACATCTTGGTGGAATTGAAGTGACAATGCATAGATAATAAACAGAGAGTAGCAGTAGCGTAAAAGAGGGGTCTAGGTAGCCCTTGGATTAGCTTTTCAGGAGTCTTATGGCTTGGGGGTAGAAGCTGTTAAGAAGCCTTTTCGACCAAGACTTGGCGCTCCGGTACCGCTTGCCGTGCTGTAGCAGAGAGAACCGTCTATGACTAGGGTGGCTGGAGTCGTTGACAATTTTTAGGGCCTTCCTCTGACACCACCTGGTATGGAGGTCCTGGATGCCAGAAAGCTTAGCCCCAGTGATGTACTGTACTCACTACCCTCCTTTGTCCTGATCACGTTGAGGGACAGGTTGTTGGCCTGGCACCACACGGCCAGGTCTCTGACCTCCTCCCTACAGGCTGTCTCATCATTGTCGGTGATCATGCCTACCACTGCTTTGTTATCGGCAAACTTAATGATGGTGTTGGAGTCGTGCCTGGCCGTGCAGTCAAGAGTGAACCGCGAGTACAGGAGAGGACTGAGCACACACCCCTGATGGGCCCCCGTGTTGAAGATCAGCTTGGCAGATGTGTTGTTACCTACCCTTATCACCTGGGGGCGGCCCGTCAGGATGTCCAGGATCCAGTTGCAGAGGGAGGTGTTTAGTCCCAGGGTCCTTAGCTTAGTGATGAGCTTTGAGGGCACTATTGTGTTGAACGCTGAGCTGTGATGTTTGCAGGAGCAGCACTCACTTCTCAGGACATAGAAGGGCAGAATCCATCAAACTATTTTGTGCATAACATAACAAAAACAAGGTTGATTTGCAAAAATCTTATTTGGATAAGCAAGTCTCTATAATGTTAAAATACTGGATTTCACCAGTAATATATGGTTGTTTGTTTGTTTACGTGTGAAATTATGAAAATAAAAATACATTGAATGTATTGCCAAAGTATGTAATTTAGACAAATTTACTAAAACAACAGTTGATTTTGGACAATAAATTGTTTGAACGATAAACCGTCATCTCTTGTTATGTCATTGATCAACATTCCATTCTCATGACTTTTCCTACGTCATGACAGAGAAAACATTTACAAGAAAACGAAACTACGGTAGCTCGCCTTTTCTCCTGACTGCAGGGTGAGGTCTAAGAGATCAAGATAAAAGCAGATAATCATTGTACCTACAGTATATTTATAGATTATGGGTGAATCATTTTAACAAACAGCAAAATAAACAAAACATTAAATAATATTGGTACCTATTGCGTACTTTGAGCAATGAAATATGTTAAACAGCAGAAAAGCCTGAATAGATTTTTTTTCTCCATAGGAAGACAAGTAGTGTGTGTTTGTTATTTGTCTTGTTGGTGAGAGTTTATTGCAGGGTAACCGTGCACTTCAAAACAGGCTAGAAAGCATGAACATCACAGCACCACGATCTCATCTTTTATAATAATATTTAATAGCTTCATCTCCCAGGAAATAAAGGAATCAACATACAGTTTACATACATGTGTCTATTATTACTATTCAACATGCTGTTAAAATCAAATCAAATGTTATTGGCCACATACACGTGTTTAGCAGATGTTATTGCGTGTGTAGCGAAATGCTACTGCTTCTAGCTCTGACAGTGCAGTAGTAACCGTCATTTCTTGTTATGTCATTGATCTACATTCCATTCTCATGACTTTTCCTATGCCATGACAGAGAAAACATTTACAAGAAATCGAAACTACAGTAGCTCGCCTTTTCTCCTGACTGCAGGGTGAGGTCTAAGAGATCAAGATGAAAGCAGATAATCTATATATAAATATACTGTAGGTACAATGATTATGAGTGAATCACTCTACTCATTTCAACAAACAACTAAATAATAATCATTTGTGTAAATCATATTTGTGCCTGTTGCGTACATTGAGCAATAAAATATGTTCAAAACAGGCTAGAAATCATGACCATTACGGCAGCACAATCTCGTCTTTTATCATAATAATTAATAGCTTAATCTCCCAGGAAATAAAGGCATCAACATACAGTTAACATACATGTGTACTTTTATTCAACATACGGTTTACATACAGTACATGTGTGATATGTCATTTCTCGTTTGTTTCTAGTCTTTCTATGCCACTGTTACAGTTGACCATTATAATGGAAAGAGGTAGGAAGGCGAAGAGAAAAATAGATAGAGGAAGGAAGGAAGGTTTATAAATGTAACATGGACATCCCCCTACTGTAGAACACTTCCAGTGTATTTCAGTCATGAAACATACATGAAACATGCATTACACATGGTATCCACAGATACCCTTATCCTATGTGGAGTCCATTCTTTGTGTCTTAGTGGATTTCACTCATGAAACATACATAGGATCTCTGCATCTGAGAGAGAGAGAGAGAGAGAGAGAGAGAGAGGAGGATGTAAACTGTTAGTAAATCTGCCGCCTTTCATCCTTATATGTACCTTGGTGATGTGATAACCTGTTTGATGGGAAACAAAATGTACAACTAGAACCTCATTTGTTTGCATATTCACTGCACAACACGCCCTTGTCAAATCTTCCTTTAGAAGTGGTATAAAGTCATCCGTTGAATCACTCTACCTTACCTGTACCCTGAGATCAACGTCAGCTAGACATCCAGCTCTGTCATTAGGTAAGTACTTTATCCATCTAATGTTGATCAAACCTGCTAAGTTTTACATTTTGTTTCTGACATTCCAACATTTCCTTTTGCTTATTATTTGGAATCTGTTGATGAGCAGTTTGTTTAGGATGTCCTTTGCCTTGACTATGTTAAGTCTCTTATATCCTCTCTGTAAAATGTGCATATGATCAAAGAGTAGGTCACCAACAAAGAAGCTAAACAATTACTACCCGGCATAATAATGTCGACCAGCCACAGGGTCGTGAACAGACCTTTAAGGTGATCAAAGTAAAAACAAAGCCACACTCACTCATCACACATTGTAGGGTAAACAAGCTAGAACCACAGATGAAAGGGAGGAAGTAAAATGATCTTTGCTAGAACCACTACTGTGGTGGTCTGGATCAGCTGATCATCCCAAATGCAGATGAATCAGGTAGTTAGCTATGCTTCCAAAACAAGCTAACTAGTCTTTACTTGATTTAAATCTGTTCTGCTACTGACAGTCAAACTGCAGTTGCCCCTTTTCCTGTCCCTGATCCTGAGACGAGACATGGTAGCAACCCTAAGTAACCAACTACTGGCAGTAATCATTTCAAACTCACCACCCAGCGTTGTAGATCACTCCATGCAGGTTGAAGGGTTGGGGAGGGGACTTGTTTCAAGATTCATGAGTTCATGAGAATATCTAGTTTAATGGGCAATTTGTTAAAATTAAAGTGACAAGAGAGAAAATAAATTAGTTTAAAAATCACCACCAATCAAAAGGGCACTGTTTTAATAGTAGGGACAAAGGGCAGGTTCTCCAGTACCCCTAGGACTCTATCTGAGCATGTGCCTGACTGGCCATATCATTAGGGTGTAGTAGATCTCTCACATAGCTGACAGTCCTGTCTTCTTTACAGCAACATCTACACAACCATGTGGGCAGAAGATGACTTCACTCTTCCCTCTGGGGTAGTGCGACTGGGCCAATCTGAACCACAAGATGGCAAAACCTACGTCATGTACCATGGCACCACTAAGCAGGCGGCAGGGATAATTAGGGCCTCTGGTTTTCGTCCGTCTGCTGGTGGTATGTTGGGGCGTGGAGTGTACCTCAGCCGAGACCTGCAGAAGGCAAGCAGGTACCCCCTGGAGCTTCCTGAAAATCAGAGGGTTGTCATTCGAGTCAAAGTCAATGTGGGCAAGGTGAAAAGAATTGACAGTCAGTATCATGCTCTGCGGACAACCTGGCATGAGAACGGTTACGACACCGCCTGGGTTCCTCCTAACTGTGGTATGGTGAATAGTGGTCTAGAAGAGGACTGTGTCTGGGACCCAAACCGCATCACTGTCTTAGGTACCATCCAACCACAAAGGCAGCAGCCCCAGTGTCCTTCACGCTGGTGATGAAGGGTGGATAATGTGTAACAATATGAAGAGAAAATTACATTGAATGTATTTCAACAGAATGTCATTTAGTCTCACTGACTAAATCAACAGTTGATTTAACCAATAAATTGTTACAACGATAACCTGTTATCTCTTGTTATGTCATTGATCAACATTCCACTCTCATGACTTTTCCTACGTCATGACAGAGAGAACATTTACAAGAAAACGAAACTACAGTAGCTCGCCTTTTCTCCTGACTGCAGGGTGAGGTCTAAGAGATCAAGATAAAAGCAGATAATCTATATGTAAATATACTGTAGATACAATGATTATGGGTGAATCACTCTACTCATTTCAACAAACAACAAAATAAACAAAACATAAAATAATATTGGTACCTATTGCTTACTTTGAGCAATGAAATATGTTAAACAGCAGAAAAGCCTGAATAGATTTTTTTTCTCCATAGGAAGACAAGTAGTGTGTGTTTGTTATTTGTCTTGTTGGTGAGAGTTTATTGCAGGGTAACCGTGCACTTCAAAACAGGCTAGAAAGCATGAACATCACAGCACCACGATCTCATCTTTTATAATAATATTTAATAGCTTCATCTCCCAGGAAATAAAGGAGTCAACATACAGTTTACATACATGTGTCTATTATTACTATTCAACATGCTGTTAAAATCAAATCAAATGTTATTGGCCACATACACGTGTTTAGCAGATGTTATTGCGTGTGTAGCGAAATGCTACTGCTTCTAGCTCTGACAGTGCAGCAGTATCTAACAAGTAATAGTTTCACAACGTATTCCCAAAATACACATACATCTGAGTAGGAATGGATTAAGAATATATACATATATGTCAGAGCGGTATTGAACTAAGATACAGTGGCATTGTATAGAGTACAGTATACACATATGAGATGGATGATGCAATATTTACAAACAATTGAAGTGACTAAGATACCATAGAATAGTGTTGAGTACAGTTTACACATATGAGATGAGTAATGCAAGATACAGAGACGTTATTAAAGTGTCTAGTGTTTCATCTCCTTAAAGTTATTACTGCAGATGTCGGATCTTTACTTGATCATATTTTTGTCGCTGAGAATTTTCCTGCTGCATCAGAAAATTCAAATGAGCCCCATGAGTCCCTGAAAAAGAGCACTTCTCCTTCTCTCCATGCTGGGCATTCGAGTTAATAGGATCACGGTTCACCCTCAAATAAATGTTCTCTCTTGCTCACTCCAACTTTAGGCCAAGGTCCTATTTCTGTAACATTCAAATGTACAAAAATGTATCTGAAAAGCAGCCACAAATCATCTGTCATTTTACATAGCTTAATAACAATATAGATATTGGTTTCCACTAGGTTGTGACGTTCAAGTGTGAAGTGTATGGTACGGTTAGAATTAAGTTCAATTGTGGCCTTCACTCTTCTGTTTTTCTCTCAGTTCCTGAAGCTTTTCCAGTATCAACACTATCTCAACTGCCAGTTTGGCATTGAAGAGACAGAGCTGTGCTCTTCTCTGCACCGGAATATAATGGGTTGAGAAACACCTTTACAGGCTCTTGCCATTTAGCAGATGCTTTTTTCTGTGCAAATATTGGTATTGGTGGCCCAGCAGGAATCAAACCCACAATCCTGGCGTTCCACGTGAAACGCCCTACATGACCACAGGATACCCTTATCCTATTTGGAGTCTTTTGGTTGTGTCTTAGTGGATTTTAGTCATGAAACATACATAGGATCTCTGCATCTGAGAGAGAGAGATAGGAGGATGTAAACTGTTAGTAAATCTGCCCCCTTTCATCCTTATATGTACCTTGGTCATGTGATAACCTGTTTGGTGGGAAACAAAAATGTACAACTAGAACCTCATTCGTTTGCATATTCACTGCATGTCCTTGTCATGACATCCGTTGGAAGTGGTATAAAGTAATCCGTTGAATCACTCTACCTTACCTGTACCCTGAGATCAACGTCAGCTAGACATCCAGCTCTGTCATTAGGTAAGTACTTTATCCATCTAATGTTGATCAAACCTGCTAAGTTTTACATTTTGTTTCTGACATTCCAACATTTCCTTTTGCTTATTATTTGGAATCTGTTGATGAGCAGTTTGTTTAGGATGTCCTTTGCCTTGACTATGTTAAGTCTCTTATATCCTCTCTGTAAAATGTGCATATGATCAAAGAGTACGTCACCAACAAAGAAGCTAAACAATTGACTGAATGCATACCATGACATTTTCACATAAAAATGAATTTGTTTACAATGTTGTGAAAATAATGGGTATTTGTTACTGTCACCCATGAAAGTTAAACTTGTCCCTCAGACATAATAATAATGTCGACCAGCCACAGGGTCGTGAACAGACCTTTAATGGGGGAGGAGGTGATCAAAGTTTTTTTTAAAGCCACACTCACTCATCACACATTGTAGGGTAAACAAGCTAGAACCACAGATGGGAAAGGGAGGAAGTAAAATTATCTTTGCTAGAACCACTACTGTGGTGGTCTGGATCAGCTGATCATCCCAAATGTAGATGAATCAGCTAGTTAGTTATGCTTCCAAAACAAGCTAACTAGTCTTTACTTGATTTAAATCTGTTCTGCTACTGACAGTCAAACTGCAGTTGCCCCTTTTCCTGTCCCTGATCCTGAGACGAGACATGCTAGCAACCCTAAGTAACCAACTACTGGCAGTATTCATTTCAAACTCACCACCCAGCGTTGTAGATCACTCCATGCAGGTTGAAGGGTTGGGGAGGGGACTTGTTTCAAGATTCATGAGTTTATGAGAAATAATGTAGTTTGATGGACAATTTGTTACAATTTAAAGTAACAAGAGAGAAAATAAATTAGTTTAAAAAACACCACCAATCAAAAGGGCACTGTTTTAATAGTAGGGGCAAAGGGCAGGTTCTCCAGTACCCCTTGGACTCTATCTGAGCATGTGCCTGACTGGCCATATCATTAGGGTGTTGTAGATCTCTCACATAGCTGACAGTCCTGTCTTCTTTACAGCAGCATCTACACAACCATGTGGGCAGAAGATGACTTCACTCTTCCCTCTGGGGTAGTGCGACTGGGCCAATCTGAACCACAAGATGGCAAAACCTACGTCATGTACCATGGCACCACTAAGCAGGCGGCAGGGAAAATTAGGGCCTCTGGTTTTCGTCCGTCTGCTGGTGGTATGTTGGGGCGTGGAGTGTACCTCAGCCGAGACCTGCAGAAGGCAAGCAGGTACCCCCTGGATCATCCTGAAAATCAGAGGGTTGTCATCCGAGTCAAAGTCAATGTGGGCAAGGTGAAAAGAATTGACTGTCAGGATCATCCTCTGCGGACAACCTGGCATGAGAACGGTTACGACACCGCCTGGGTTCCTCCTAACTGTGGTATGGTGAAGAGTGGTCTAGAAGAGGACTGTGTCTGGGACCCAAACCGCATCACTGTCTTAGGTACCATCCAGCCTAAAATGCAACAGCCCCAGTGTCATTCACGCTGGTGATGAAGGGTGGATAATGTGTAACAATATGAAGAGAAAAATACATTGAATGTTTTTCAACAGTATGTCATTTAGTCTCATTGACTAAAACAACAGCTGATTTTGACCAATAAATTGTTACAACAATAAACCGTCATCTCTTGTTATGTCATTGATCTACATTCCATTCTCATGACTTTTCCTACGTCATGACAGAGAGAACATTTACAAGAAAACGAAACTACAGTAGCTCGCCTTTTCTCCTGACTGCAGGGTGAGGTCTAAGAGATCAAGATGAAAGCAGATAATCTATATGTAAATATACTGTAGATACAATGATTATGGGTGAATCACTCTATTCATTTCAACAAACAACAAAACAATTAACATTTTGTGAATATAATAGTTGTACCTATTGCTTATTTTGAGCAATGAAATATGTTAAACAGCAGAAAAGCCAGAATAGAATCTTTTCTCTCCATAGAAAGACAAGTAGTGTGTGTTTGTTATGTATGTTGTGGGTTAGAGTTTGCTGCATGGTAACCGTGCACTTCAAAACAAGCTAGAAAGCATGACCATTATTACGCCACCACAATCTCATCTTTTATATTAATATTTCATAGCTTCATCGCCCAGGTAATAAAGGCATCAACATACAGTTTACATACATGTCTATTGTTATTCAACATTCTGTTAACATACAGTACATGTGTCATATGTCATTTCCCGTTTGTTTCTAGTCTTTCTATGCCACTGTTACAGTTGACCATTACAATGGAAAGAAGGAGAAATATAGAGAGAGGAAGGAAGGAAGGAAAGGGAGGAGAGGAAAGAACAGCAAAGACTAAACATGCCTCTGTTAACATGTATGTTAAGACACCGTGTGACTCATGCAGTAAATTAATTCACACTAAATAACAACAGATAAAATCCTCTTATTCTTCCTCAAAACAAAATGTCAAAGGTAGATTACGTACCTGTGTACTCGCCAGTGTTGCCCATACTGTAGAATACTTCTAGTAATCCAGTATATTTCAGTCATGAAACATACTGTACATGAAACATGCATAAGACATGGTATCTCTGTATCTTTGTAGATCACGTCTAGTACTGTACTTTACACAGATGGCTGATGAAATTCAAAGTAGTCATCCATACAGAAGTAATTTTCAGAGATGCAACGCAGTACAAATCAAATCAAATTGTATTTGTCACATGCGCCGAATACAACAGGTGTATTACAGTGAAATGCCTACTTACAAGCCCTTAACCCAACAATGCTTTAAGAAGTTTTAAGAAAAATAAGTGTTAAGTAAAAAAATAGAAAATAAAAGTAAAAAATTATTCAGAGTCAATGTGGAGGCTATATACAGGGGGTACCGGTACAGAGTCAATGTGGAGGCTATATACAGGGGGTACCGGTACAGAGTCAATGTGGAGGCTATATACAGGGGGTACCGGTACAGAGTCAATGTGGAGGCTATATACAGGGGGTACCGGTACAGAGTCAATGTGGAGGCTATATACAGGGGGTACCGGTACAGAGTCAATGTGGAGGCTATATACAGGGGGTACCAGTACAGAGTCAATGTGGAGGCTATATACAGGGGGTACCAGTACAGAGTCAATGTGGAGGCTATATACAGGGGGTACCGGTACAGAGTCAATGTGGAGGCTATATACAGGGGGTACCGGTACAGAGTCAATGTGGAGGCTATATACAGGGGGTACCGGTACAGAGTCAATGTGGAGGCTATATACAGGGGGTACCAGTACAGAGTCAATGTGGAGGCTATATACAGGGGGTACCGGTACAGAGTCAATGTGGAGGCTATATACAGGGGGTACCAGTACAGAGTCAATGTGGAGGCTATATACAGGGGGTACCAGTACAGAGTCAATGTGGAGGCTATATACAGGGGGTACCGGTACAGAGTCAATGTGGAGGCTATATACAGGGGGTACCGGTACAGAGTCAATGTGGAGGCTATATACAGGGGGTACCGGTACAGAGTCAATGTGGAGGCTATATACAGGGGGTACCGGTACAGAGTCAATGTGGAGGCTATATACAGGGGGTACCGGTACAGAGTCAATGTGGAGGCTATATACAGGGGGTACCGGTACAGAGTCAATGTGGAGGCTATATACAGGGGGTACAGAGTCAATGTGGAGGCTATATACAGGGGGTACCGGTACAGAGTCAATGTGGAGGCTATATACAGGGGGTACCGGTACAGAGTCAATGTGGAGGCTATATACAGGGGTACCGGTACAGAGTCAATGTGGAGGCTATATACAGGGGGTACAGAGTCAATGTGGAGGCTATATACAGAGGGTACAGAGTCAATGTGGAGGCTATATACAGGGGGTACCGGTACAGAGTCAATGTGGAGGCTATATACAGGGGGTACCGGTACAGAGTCAATGTGGAGGCTATATACAGGGGGTACAGAGTCAATGTGGAGGCTATATACAGGGGGTACCGGTACAGAGTCAATGTGGAGGCTATATACAGGGGGTACCGGTACAGAGTCAATGTGGAGGCTATATACAGGGGGTACCGGTACAGAGTCAATGTGGAGGCTATATACAGGGGGTACCGGTACAATGTGGAGGCTATATACAGGGGGTACCGGTACAGAGTCAATGTGGAGGCTATATACAGGGGGTACCGGTACAGAGTCAATGTGGAGGCTATATACAGGGGGTACAGAGTCAATGTGGAGGCTATATACAGGGGGTACAGAGTCAATGTGGAGGCTATATACAGGGGGTACCGGTACAGAGTCAATGTGGAGGCTATATACAGGGGGTACCGGTACAGAGTCAATGTGGAGGCTATATACAGGGGTACCGGTACAGAGTCAATGTGGAGGCTATATACAGGGGGTACAGAGTCAATGTGGAGGCTATATACAGAGGGTACAGAGTCAATGTGGAGGCTATATACAGGGGGTACCGGTACAGAGTCAATGTGGAGGCTATATACAGGGGGTACCGGTACAGAGTCAATGTGGAGGCTATATACAGGGGGTACAGAGTCAATGTGGAGGCTATATACAGGGGGTACCGGTACAGAGTCAATGTGGAGGCTATATACAGGGGGTACCGGTACAGAGTCAATGTGGAGGCTATATACAGGGGGTACCGGTACAGAGTCAATGTGGAGGCTATATACAGGGGGTACCGGTACAGAGTCAATGTGGAGGCTATATACAGGGGGTACCGGTACAGAGTCAATGTGGAGGCTATATACAGGGGGTACCGGTACAGAGTCAATGTGGAGGCTATATACAGGGGGTACCGGTACAGAGTCAATGTGGAGGCTATATACAGGGGGTACCAGTACAGAGTCAACGTGGAGGCTATATACAGGGGGTACCAGTACAGAGTCAATGTGGAGGCTATATACAGGGGGTACCAGTACAGAGTCAATGTGGAGGCTATATACAGGGGGTACCGATACAGAGTCAATGTGGAGGCTATATACAGGGGGTACCGGTACAGAGTCAATGGGCGTGGGCACCGGTTAGTCGAGGTAATTGAGTTAATATGTACATGTAGGTGGAATTGAAGTGACAATGCATAGATAATAAACAGAGAGTAGCAGTAGCGTAAAAGAGGGGTCTAGGTAGCCCTTGGATTAGCTGTTCAGGAGTCTTATGGCTTGGAGGTAGAAGCTGTTAAGAAGCCTTTTGGACCAAGACTTGGCGCTCCGGTACCGCTTGCCGTGCGGTAGCAGAGAGAACCGTCTATGACTAGGGTGGCTGGAGTCGTTGACAATTTTTAGGGCCTTCCTCTGACACCACCTGGTATGGAGGTCCTGGATGCCAGAAAGCTTAGCCCCAGTGATGTACTGTACTCACTACCCTCTGTAGTGCCTTGCGGTCGGAGGCAACAGGTCAGGATGTTCTCGATGGTGCAGCTGTAGAACCTTTTGAGAATCTGAGGACCCATGCCAAATCTTTTCAGTCTCCTGAGGGGGAATAGGTCTTGTTATGCCCTCTTCACGACTGTCTTGGTGTGTTTGGACCATGTTAGTTTGTTGGTGATGTGGATGACAAGGAACTTGAAGCTCTCAACCTGCTCCACTACAGCCCCGTCGATGAGAATGGGGGCACGCTCAGTCCTCCTTTTCCTGTAATCCACAATTATCTCCTTTGTCCTGATCACGTTGAGGGACAAATTGTTGGCCTGGCACCACACGGCCAGGTCTCTGACCTCCTCCCTACAGGCTGTCTCATCATTGTCGGTGATCAGGCCTACCACTGTTGTGTTATCGGCAAACTTAATGATGGTGTTGGAGTCGTGCCTGGCCGTGCAGTCAAGAGTGAACCGGGAGTACAGGAGAGGACTGAGCACACACCCCTGATGGGCCCCCGTGTTGAGGATCAGCTTGGCAGATGTGTTGTTACCTACCCTTATCACCTGGGGGCGGCCCGTCAGGAAGTCCAGGATCCAGTTGCAGAGGGAGGTGTTTAGTCCCAAGGTCCTTAGCTTAGTGATGAGCTTGGAGGGCACTATTGTGTTGAACTCTGAGCTGTGATGTTTGCAGGAGCAGCACTCACTTCTCAGGACATAGAAGGGCAGAATCCATCATACTATTTTGTGCATAACATAACATAACAAAAACAAGGTTGATTTGCAAAAATCGTATTTGGATAAGCAAGTCTCTATAATGTTAAAATACTGGATTTCACCAGTAATATATGGTTGTTTGTTTGTTTACGTGTGAAATTATGAAAATAAAAATACATTGAATGTATTGCAAAATTATGTAATTTAGACAAATTTACTAAAACAACAGTTGATTTTGGCCAATAAATTGTTTGAACGATAAACCGTCATCTCTTGTTATGTCATTGATCAACATTCCATTCTCATGACTTTTCCTACGCCATGACAGAGAAAACATTTACAAGAAAACGAAACTACAGTAGCTCGCCTTTTCTTTTCCTGACTGCAGGGTGAGGTCTAAGAGCTCAAGATAAAAGCAGATAATCATTGTACCTACAGTATATTTATAGATTATGGGTGAATCATTTTAACAAACAGCAAAATAAACCAAATATAAAATAATATTTGTACCTATTGCTTACGTTGAGCAATGAAATATGTTAAACAGCAGAAAAGCCAGAATAGATTTTTTCTCTCCATAGAAAGACAAGTAGTGTGTGTTTGTTATGTATGTTGTGGGTTAGAGTTTGCTGCATGGTAACCGTGCACTTCAAAACCGGTACCGAGTCAATGTGGAAGCTATATACAGGGGGTACCGGTACAGAGTCAATGTGGAGGCTATATACAGGGGGTACCGGTACAGAGTCAATGTGGAGGCTATATACAGGGGGTACCGGTACAGAGTCAATGTGGAGGCTATATACAGGGGGTACCGGTACAGAGTCAATGTGGAGGCTATATACAGGGGGTACCGGTACAGAGTCAATGTGGAGGCTATATTCAGGGGGTACCGGTACAGAGTCAATGTGGAGGCTATATACAGGGGGTACCGATACAGAGTCAATGGGCGTGGGCACCGGTTAGTCGAGGTAATTGAGTTAATATGTACATCTTGGTGGAATTGAAGTGACAATGCATAGATAATAAACAGAGAGTAGCAGTAGCGTAAAAGAGGGGTCTAGGTAGCCCTTGGATTAGCTGTTCAGGAGTCTTATGGCTTGGGGGTAGAAGCTGTTAAGAAGCCTTTTCGACCAAGACTTGGCGCTCCGGTACCGCTTGCCGTGCTGTAGCAGAGAGAACCGTCTATGACTAGGGTGGCTGGAGTCGTTGACAATTTTTAGGGCCTTCCTCTGACACCACCTGGTTTGGAGGTCCTGGATGCCAGAAAGCTTAACCCCAGTGATGTACTGTACTCACTACCCTCCTTTGTCCTGATCACGTTGAGGGACAGGTTGTTGGCCTGGCACCACACGGCCAGGTCTCTGACCTCCTCCCTACAGGCTGTCTCATCATTGTCGGTGATCATGCCTACCACTGCTGTGTTATCGGCAAACTTAATGATGGTGTTGGAGTCGTGCCTGGCCGTGCAGTCAAGAGTGAACCGGGAGTACAGGAGAGGACTGAGCACACACCCCTGATGGGCCCCCGTGTTGAGGATCAGCTTGGCAGATGTGTTGTTACCTACCCTTATCACCTGGGGGCGGCCCGTCAGGAAGTCCAGGATCCAGTTGCAGAGGGAGGTGTTTAGTCCCAAGGTCCTTAGCTTAGTGATGAGCTTGGAGGGCACTATTGTGTTGAACTCTGAGCTGTGATGTTTGCAGGAGCAGCACTCACTTCTCAGGACATAGAAGGGCAGAATCCATCATACTATTTTGTGCATAACATAACATAACAAAAACAAGGTTGATTTGCAAAAATCTTATTTGGATAAGCAAGTCTCTATAATGTTAAAATACTGGATTTCACCAGTAATATATGGTTGTTTGTTTGTTTACATGTGAAATTATGAAAATAAAAATACATTGAATGTATTGCCAAAGTATGTAATTTAGACAAATTTACTAAAACAACAGTTGATTTTGGACAATAAATTGTTTGAACGATAAACCGTCATCTCTTGTTATGTCATTGATCAACATTCCATTCTCATGACTTTTCCTACGTCATGACAGAGAAAACATTTACAAGAAAACGAAACTACAGTAGCTCGCCTTTTCTTTTCCTGACTGCAGGGTGAGGTCTAAGAGCTCAAGATAAAAGCAGATAATCATTGTACCTACAGTATATTTATAGATTATGGGTGAATCATTTTAACAAACAGCAAAATAAACCAAATATAAAATAATATTTGTACCTATTGCTTACGTTGAGCAATGAAATATGTTAAACAGCAGAAAAGCCAGAATAGATTTTTTCTCTCCATAGAAAGACAAGTAGTGTGTGTTTGTTATGTATGTTGTGGGTTAGAGTTTGCTGCATGGTAACCGTGCACTTCAAAACCGGTACCGAGTCAATGTGGAAGCTATATACAGGGGGTACCGGTACAGAGTCAATGTGGAGGCTATATACAGGGGGTACCGGTACAGAGTCAATGTGGAGGCTATATACAGGGGGTACCGGTACAGAGTCAATGTGGAGGCTATATACAGGGGGTACCGGTACAGAGTCAATGTGGAGGCTATATACAGGGGGTACCGGTACAGAGTCAATGTGGAGGCTATATACAGGGGGTACCGATACAGAGTCAATGGGCGTGGGCACCGGTTAGTCGAGGTAATTGAGTTAATATGTACATCTTGGTGGAATTGAAGTGACAATGCATAGATAATAAACAGAGAGTAGCAGTAGCGTAAAAGAGGGGTCTAGGTAGCCCTTGGATTAGCTGTTCAGGAGTCTTATGGCTTGGGGGTAGAAGCTGTTAAGAAGCCTTTTCGACCAAGACTTGGCGCTCCGGTACCGCTTGCCGTGCTGTAGCAGAGAGAACCGTCTATGACTAGGGTGGCTGGAGTCGTTGACAATTTTTAGGGCCTTCCTCTGACACCACCTGGTATGGAGGTCCTGGATGCCAGAAAGCTTAACCCCAGTGATGTACTGTACTCACTACCCTCCTTTGTCCTGATCACGTTGAGGGACAGGTTGTTGGCCTGGCACCACACGGCCAGGTCTCTGACCTCCTCCCTACAGGCTGTCTCATCATTGTCGGTGATCATGCCTACCACTGCTGTGTTATCGGCAAACTTAATGATGGTGTTGGAGTCGTGCCTGGCCGTGCAGTCAAGAGTGAACCGCGAGTACAGGAGAGGACTGAGCACACACCCCTGATGGGCCCCCGTGTTGAAGATCAGCTTGGCAGATGTGTTGTTACCTACCCTTATCACCTGGGGGCGGCCCGTCAGGAAGTCCAGGATCCAGTTGCAGAGGGAGGTGTTTAGTCCCAGGGTCCTTAGCTTAGTGATGAGCTTTGAGGGCACTATTGTGTTGAACGCTGAGCTGTGATGTTTGCAGGAGCAGCACTCACTTCTCAGGACATAGAAGGGCAGAATCCATCAAACTATTTTGTGCATAACATAACATAACAAAAACAAGGTTGATTTGCAAAAATCTTATTTGGATAAGCAATTCTCTATAATGTTAAAATACTGGATTTCACCAGTAATATATGGTTGTTTGTTTGTTTACGTGTGAAATTATGAAAATAAAAATACATTGAATGTATTGCCAAAGTATGTAATTTAGACAAATTTACTAAAACAACAGTTGATTTTGGACAATAAATTGTTTGAACGATAAACCGCCATCTCTTGTTATGTCATTGATCAACATTCCATTCTCATGACTTTTCCTACGTCATGACAGAGAAAACATTTACAAGAAAACGAAACTACAGTAGCTCGCCTTTTCTTTTCCTGACTGCAGGGTGAGGTCTAAGAGCTCAAGATAAAAGCAGATAATCATTGCACCTACAGTATATTTATAGATTATGGGTGAATCATTTTAACAAACAACAAAATAAACAAAACATAAAATAATATTGGTACCTATTGCTTACTTTGAGCAATGAAATATGTTAAACAGCAGAAAAGCCTGAATAGATTTTTTTTCTCCATAGGAAGACAAGTAGTGTGTGTTTGTTTTGTATCTTGTTGGTGAGAGTTTATTGCAGGGTAACCGTGCACTTCAAAACAGGCTAGAAAGCATGAACATCACAGCACCACGATCTCATCTTTTATAATAATATTTAATAGCTTCATCTCCCAGGAAATAAAGGAGTCAACATACAGTTTACATACATGTGTCTATTATTACTATTCAACATGCTGTTAAAATCAAATCAAATGTTATTGGCCACATACACGTGTTTAGCAGATGTTATTGCGTGTGTAGCGAAATGCTACTGCTTCTAGCTCTGACAGTGCAGCAGTATCTAACAAGTAATAGTTTCACAACGTATTCCCAAAATACACATACATCTGAGTAGGAATGGATTAAGAATACATACATATATGTCAGAGCGGTATTGAACTAAGATACAGTGGCATTGTATAGAGTACAGTATACACATATGAGATGGATGATGCAATATTTACAAACAATTGAAGTGACTAAGATACCGTAGAATAGTGTTGAGTACAGTTTACACATATGAGATGAGTAATGCAAGATACAGAGACGTTATTAAAGTGTCTAGTGTTTCATCTCCTTAAAGTTATTACTGCAGATGTCGGATCTTTACTTGATCATATTTTTGTCGCTGAGAATTTTCCTGCTGCATCAGAAAATTCAAATGAGCCCCATGAGTCCCTGAAAAAGAGCACTTCTCCTTCTCTCCATGCTGGGCATTCGAGTTAATAGGATCACGGTTCACCCTCAAATAAATGTTCTCTCTTGCTCACTCCAACTTTAGGCCAAGGTCCTATTTCTGTAACATTCAAATGTACAAAAATGTATCTGAAAAGCAGCCACAAATCATCTGTCATTTTACATAGCTTAATAACAATATAGATATTGGTTTCCACTAGATTGTGACGTTCAAGTGTGAAGTGTATGGTACGGTTAGAATTAAGTTCAATTGTGGCCTTCACTCTTCTGTTTTTCTCTCAGTTCCTGAAGCTTTTCCAGTATCAACACTATCTCAACTGCCAGTTTGGCATTGAAGAGACAGAGCTGTGCTCTTCTCTGCACCGGAATATAATGGGTTGAGAAACACCTTTACAGGCTCTTGCCATTTAGCAGATGCTTTTTTCTGTGCAAATATTGGTATTGGTGGCCCAGCAGGAATCAAACCGACAATCCTGGCGTTCCACGTGAAACGCCCTACATGACCACAGGATACCCTTATCCTATTTGGAGTCTTTTGGTTGTGTCTTAGTGGATTTTAGTCATGAAACATACATAGGATCTCTGCATCTGAGAGAGAGAGATAGGAGGATGTAAACTGTTAGTAAATCTGCCCCCTTTCATCCTTATATGTACCTTGGTCATGTGATAACCTGTTTGGTGGGAAACAAAAATGTACAACTAGAACCTCATTCGTTTGCATATTCACTGCATGTCCTTGTCATGACATCCGTTGGAAGTGGTATAAAGTAATCCGTTGAATCACTCTACCTTACCTGTACCCTGAGATCAACGTCAGCTAGACATCCAGCTCTGTCATTAGGTAAGTACTTTATCCATCTAATGTTGATCAAACCTGCTAAGTTTTACATTTTGTTTCTGACATTCCAACATTTCCTTTTGCTTATTATTTGGAATCTGTTGATGAGCAGTTTGTTTAGGATGTCCTTTGCCTTGACTATGTTAAGTCTCTTATATCCTCTCTGTAAAATGTGCATATGATCAAAGAGTAGGTCACCAACAAAGAAGCTAAACAATTGACTGAATGCATACCATGACATTTTCACATAAAAATGAATTTGTTTACAATGTTGTGAAAAGAATGGGTATTTGTTACTGTCACCCATGAAAGTTAAACTTGTCCCTCAGACATAATAATAATGTCGACCAGCCACAGGGTCGTGAACAGACCTTTAATGGGGGAGGAGGTGATCAAAGTTTTTTTTAAAGCCACACTCACTCATCACACATTGTAGGGTAAACAAGCTAGAACCACAGATGGGAAAGGGAGGAAGTAAAATGATCTTTGCTAGAACCACTACTGTGGTGGTCTGGATCAGCTGATCATCCCAAATGTAGATGAATCAGCTAGTTAGTTATGCTTCCAAAACAAGCTAACTAGTCTTTACTTGATTTAAATCTGTTCTGCTACTGACAGTCAAACTGCAGTTGCCCCTTTTCCTGTCCCTGATCCTGAGACGAGACATGCTAGCAACCCTAAGTAACCAACTACTGGCAGTATTCATTTCAAACTCACCACCCAGCGCTGTAGATCACTCCATGCAGGTTGAAGGGTTGGGGAGGGGACTTGTTTCAAGATTCATGATGTTATGAGAACATCTAGTTTGATGGGCAATTTGTTAAAATTAAAGTAACAAGAGAGAAAATTAATTAGTTTAAAAAACACCACCAATCAAAAGGGCACTGTTTTAATAGTAGGGACAAAGGGCAGGTTCTCCAGTACCCCTAGGACTCTATCTGAGCATGTGCCTGACTGGCCATATCATTAGGGTGTAGTAGATCTCTCACATCACTGACAGTCCTGTCTTCTTTACAGCAGCATTTACACAACCATGTGGGCAGAAGATGACTTCACTCTTCCCTCTGGGGTAGTGCGACTGGGCCAATCTGAACCACAAGATGGCAAAACCTACGTCATGTACCATGGCACCACTAAGCAGGCGGCAGGGAAAATTAGGGCCTCTGGTTTTCGTCCGTCTGCTGGTGGTATGTTGGGGCATGGAGTGTACCTCAGTCGAGACATGAAGAAGGCAAGCAGGTACCCCCTGGATCATCCTGAAAATCAGAGGGTTGTCATCCGAGTCAAAGTCAATGTGGGCAAGGTGAAAAGAATTGACAGTCAGGATCATCCTCTGCGGACAACCTGGCATGAGAACGGTTACGACACCGCCTGGGTTCCTCCTAACTGTGGTATGGTGAAGAGTGGTCTAGAAGAGGACTGTGTCTGGGACCCAAACCGCATCACTGTCTTAGGTACCATCCAACCACAAAGGCAGCAGCGTCCGCATCAGGAATGCAGGTGATAAAGGGATGCCTTTTGGTTATTTTTGGAATCTGTAGATGAGCAGTTTGTTTAGGATGTCCTTTGCCTTGACTATTTTATATCCTCTCTGTAAAATGTGCATATGATCAAAGAGTAGGTCACCAACAAAAAACCTAAACATTTTCCCGAATACATACCATGACATTTTCATGTAAACATTTTGCACCTTACAGTTTGTGTTTATAATGTTGTGAAAATTATGGAGATTTGTTACTGTCACCCATAGAAGTTAAGCTACTTCCCAAAATGTCTCTGACGGCATAATAATGTCGACTAGCCACAGGGTCGTGAACAGACCTTTAATGGGGGAGGTGATCAAAGTTTTTTAAAAAGCCACAGTCACTCATCACACATTGTAGGGCAAACAAGCTAGAACCACAGATGAAAGGGAGGAAGTAAAAGTATCTTTGCTAGAACCACTACTGTGGTGGTCTGGATCAGCTGATCATCCCAAATGCAGATCTTCCCTGATCCTGAGACGAGAAATGGTAGCAACCCCAAGTAACCTACTACTGGCAGTATTCATTTCAAACTCACCACCCAGCGCTGTAGATCACTCCATGCAGGTTGAAGGGCTGGGGAGGGGACTTTTTTCAAGATTCATGAGTTTATGAGAAATAATGTAGTTTAATGGGCAATTTGTTACATTTAAAGTAACAAGAGAGAAAATTAATTAGTTTAAAAAACACCATCAATCAAAAGGGCACTGTTTTAATAGTAGGGGCAAAGGGCAGGTTCTCCAGTACCCCTTGGACTCTATCTGAGCATGTGCCTGACTGGCCATATCATTAGGGTGTAGTAGATCTCTCACATCACTGACAGTCCTGTCTTCTTTACAGAACCATGTGGCCAGATGATTACTTAACTTTTCCCAATTTGGTACTACAAGTGGGCCTACCTGAACCACAAGTTACCGATAACTACATCAGGTTTGTAGTTGCCGCTGCCGCCTCTGCGAAGGCACAGGAAAACCTGTTGTCTGGTTTTGACCCTCATGATCATCCTCTGGGGACATACTGGAATGACAACCTCTTAGATTTCATCTAGCGAAATATGCAACAGATCCAGTGTCATTCACGCTGGTGATGAAGGGTGGATAATGTGTAACAATATGAAGAGAAAAATACATTGAATGTATTTCAACAGTATGTCATTTAGTCTCACTGACTAAATCAACAGTTGATTTAACCAATAAATTGTTACAACAATAACCTGTTATCTCTTGTTATGTAATTGATCAACATTCCATTCTCATGACTTTTCCTACGTCATGACAGAGAAAACATTTACAAGAAAACGAAACTACGGTAGCTGGCCTTTTCTCCTGACTGCAGGGTGAGGTGTCAGAGATATTGCATATATTATTGTACTCTAGGTACAATGGTTATGGGCGAATCCCTCTATGCATTTCAAGAAACAAGAAAACAAACAACAAAAATAAATTGTGAAAATATTTTGTGCCTATTGCTCACTTTCAGCAATGAAATATGTTACACTGCAGAAAAGCCAGAAAATATTTTTTTCTCTCCATAGGAAAACAAGTCGTTTTTTTTGGTAAGATTATTACTTTTTTGTTAATACAGAACATACAGATCCACACAAACATCAACCAGGCCCACCTGTTCTCACCCCTATCTCCAGGACCCGCACTACTCTGTCAAATGTCCTCAAATTGCACCATTTTGTTCCTCTCCGTCGCCAATGCTCTTTCAATATTTAGATAATGAAGCATATGATTTTTCTATTGTCTTAACGATGGAGAATTGTTTGATTTCCAGTTAAGTATATGTTTTTTCTTAAAGATAATTGATGAGTAGAGTATCGTCCATCTCACTGTACCATTATATGCCACGTCTTGAAACATGCAGACAGACGGTTTAAAAGTACATTTACATTGTAATACTTCTGACAGTGTAACGGATTTCCTCCTTTTCGTCTGAAGAGGTGTAGCAAGGATCGGACCAATACGCAGCGTGGTAAGTGTCCATGTTTTAATAGAAAAGACTGGACGCTGGACAGGCGGGAGCACCTGTAGGGAGAGACAGCCTGGTGCGGGGGGCTGCCACCGGAGGGCTGGTACGTGGAGGTGGCACTGGATAGACCGGACCGTGCAGGCGTACTGGAGCTCTTGAGCACCGAGCCTGCCCAACCTTACCCGGTCGAATGTTCCCCGTAGTCCGACTAGTGCGGCGAGGTGGAATAGGCCGCACTGGGCTGTGCTGGCGAACTGGGGACACCATGCGTAAGGCTGGTGCCATGTACGCCGGCCCAAGGAGATGCACTGGAGACCAGATACATAGAGCTGGCTTCATGGTACCTGGCTCGATGCCCACTCTAGCCCGGCCGATACGAGGAGCTGGAATGTACCGCACCGGGCTATGCACCCGCACCGGGGACACCGTGCGCTCCACAGCATAACACGGTGCCTGCCCGGTCCCTCTCGCTCTCCGGTAAGCACAGAAAGTAGGCGCAGGTTTCCGACCTGGCTTCGCCACACTCCCTGTGTGCCCCCCCCCCCCCCAAATACATTTTTGGGGCTGACTATCGGGCTTCCAACCGCGACGCCGTGCTGCCTCCTCATACCAGCGCCTCTCTGCCTTCAGCTCTGCTTCGGGGCGGCGATATTCCCCTGGCTGTGCCCAGGGTCCTCTCCCGTCTAGAATTTCCTCCCAAGTCCACGAGTCTTGTGTTCGATGCTGCTGCCCGTTACCACGCTGCTTGGTCCTCTGTTGGTGGGTGATTCTGTAACGGATTTCCTCCTCTTCATCTGAAGAGGTGTAGCAAGGATCGGACCAATACGCAGCGTGGTAAGTGTCCATGTTTTAATAGAAAAGACTGAACATGACACAAATACAAAACAGTCCCGTGTGGCACAATCACCCACAAAATACCCAAAGAATATGGCTGCCTAAATATGGTTCCCAATCAGAGACAACGATAAACACCTGCCTCTAATTGAGAACCAATCTAGGCAACCATAGACCTACAAAACACCTAGATGGAAACAACCCCATAAATCTACAAAAAACCCTAGACAGTACAAACAACCTAGATGAGACAAAAACACACATATCACCCATGTCACACCCCGACCTAACCAAAATAGTAAAGAAAACAAAGAACACTAAGGTCAGGGCGTGACAGACAGCCAACTCTCTAACTCCACACATGGACTTTATGACATTCCCAGAAGGCATGGATTATTGAATCATTATTAGTTTTACTCTGAAGACATGACTCTGTCGCTGTGCTGTTGAATTTGTGAATTTTGTCTCTTGTATAATCAATTATATACATTAGTTTATGCTGGATTAAGTGTACATTTTCATTAACTGTAATTGTATTAGGTATGTTCCAACATTCCCTCCATTTTGTGCCAATATCAGTTCGTTCTAGGTCTTGGTTTCAATAGTTTATATTTTTCTAAGAGATTGTCAGTTTGATATGCTCTCTGCAATATTTTGTATATCTTACATATCATATGAATACCATTTTCTGACTAATAGGATATCCAAAATAATTAAAATAGAAATGTTGTGATCTGAAACGTTTAAGTTGTATGTATACTGAACAAAAATAAAAATGCAACATGCAACAATTTCAAAGATTTTTTTTAGAGTTACAGTTCATATAAGGAAAATAAATGTGCTTTTTGTGCGTATGGAACATTTCTGTGATTATTTTATTTCAGCTCATGAAACTTGGGACCAACACTTTACATGTTGCATTCATTTTTTTGTTCAGTGTATTTGGAAATATCTACATTGATCAGTCCAAAATCGATTTTTAATTCTGTCATGGAATGAAATTAATTTTGTATTATCAAGCCATTTATGGTTTCTATGCCTTTAGGTTTCCAATGTGGACCATTTTGGGTGGCGAGTTGATAAAACTCCAAGTCTTGGAGGTGAAAGCAACCCCCAGACTTAGGGAGATGTACAACTTTCCTTTTTATTCTATGAGTTTTATTTGCCCATTTAAAGTCTGTTATGACTGAGGATACTTTTTTAAAGAATGTCTTAGGTGGGGTAATTGGTGTTACCGAGAATAAATATAAAAACTTTTGGAGCCATGCCATTCTGAAGAGGTTTCTTCTGTGTGTAAGATTTATGGGGACATTATTGTTTAGCAAGGGGGCCTTGAGTTTTCAATATTGGTTGGATATATCAGTAGATTGGCAAATAAGTTTAGTTTATATTCACGTTTACCAATGCTGATACCTCTTACATTTGGGTCCTGTCTAATTCTTTCAGCAAGCAGTTCAAGTGCCAGTGCAAACAGGAGGGGGGAGAGGGGACATCCCTGTCTTTTGCACCTTTCTAAAGCAATTTCATCAGATAATGTATTATTTCTGTATATTTTAGCTTCAGGATATTTATATAATATTTTTTGTTGTGTGTGTTTCTTATGTGTTTTGTTAGGGGCGGCAGGGTAGCCTAGTGGTTAGAGCGTTGGACTAGTAACCGGAAGGTTGCAAGTTCAACCCATCGAGCTGACAAGGTACAAATCTGTCGTTCTGCCCCTGAACAGGCAGTTAACCCACTGTTTCTAGGCCGTCATTGAAAATAAGAATTTGTTCTTAACTGACTTGCCTGGTAAAATAAAGGTAAAAAAAAAAAGGGAGAGTTTACTGCAGGGTAACCGTGCACTTCCAAACAGGCTAGAAAGCAGGACCAACACCACAATGTCATATTTTAGAGTAATATTTAATAGCTTTATCTCCCAAGAATAATAAAGGCTTCAACATACGGTTTACATACATGCCTATTATTATTCAACCTACTGTTAACATACAGTACATGTGTAATATTTCATTCCTTGTTGTTTCTAGTCTTTCTCTGCTACTGTTACAGTTGACCTTTACAATGGAAAGAAGAAGAAGATAAAAATAGAGAGAGGAAGGAAGGAAGGAAAGGGAGGAGAGGAAAGAACAGCAAAGACTAAACATGCCTCTGCTAACTTGTACAGTATGTGAGTTAAGACACCGTTTGAATCATGCAGGCAATGAATTTACACTAAATAACAACAGATAAAATCCTCTTATTCTTCCTCAAAACAAACTGTCAAAAAGGTAGATTACGTACCTGTGTACTCTCCAGGTTTATACATGTAACATGGACATCCCCCCTACTGTAGAACACTTCCAGTAATCCAGTGTATTTCAGTCATGAAACATACATGAAACATGCATAACACATGGTATCTCTGTATCTTTGTAGAACACGTCTAGTACTGTACTTTACACAGATGGCTGATGCAATTCAAAGTAGTCATCCATACAGTAGTGATGTTCAGAGATACAACACAGTACAGTGATGTATGCAGGAGCAGCACTCACTTCTCAGGAACATAGAAGGGCAGAATCAATCAAAGTAGTTTTAGATTACTGCTTCAGATGACTTTCTAGAACATTTAGTAGTGTCCCTGCTTTCACCCACCCATTTCCTGCTGTATTTCAGATCATTTCAAAGGTATGTATTTTTCATAAGGACCTAATGTCCTGATGAAATATAGATCTCTCTCCATTATCTTTCATGTAATCCAAAACTCTGTGTGTGCGTGCATGTGTGTGTGGGGGTTATTACTACAGATGTCGAATATTAACTTGGTCACTCTTTTGTCGCTGAGCATTTTCCTGCTGCATCAGGAAATTCAAATGAGCCTCATGAGTCCCTGAAAAAGAACAGTTCTATTTCTCTCCATGAGGAGGCAGTCGAGTCATTGGGATCATGGCCTGCTATCCAAATAATGTTCTCTCTTGCTCGCTTAAACATTAGGCCTAGGTCCTATTACTGCAACATTCAAATGTACAATAATGTATCTGAAAAGCAGCCAGACACGTTAACAACTGTTGTTTTACATGGCTTAATAACAACATAGATATTGGTCTCTACTAGCCTACGACATACAAGTGTCAAGTGTATGGTAAGGTCAGAATTAAGTTCAATCGGGGTCTCCACTATGCTGTTTGTCTCTCGGTTCCTGAAGCTTTTCCAATGTCAAACACTATTTCTCAACTGCCAGTCTGGCATTGAAGAGACAGAGCTGTGCTCTTCTCTGCACCGGAATATAATGGGTTGAGAAACACCTTTACAGGCTCTTGCCATTTAGCAGATGCCTTTTTTTCTGTCCAAATATTAGTATTGGTGGCCCAGCAGGAATCAAACCCATAATTTTTGAACAGACTAAGGGCGATTAATCTAAGCATTCTGTACAAGAATTTCATTGTTTACCACTGCAAATCTACTATGACAATTTACCTGCCACATTGTATTAATGGAAACTAATGTTGGTGTAGCATATTGTTGTTATTTTATTTGTTTCCTATTTATGTTATCTGGTATGGTCATTTCTCATCAAGATATCCTTGCACTGTCTACATTTGAAATGTGTAAATAAATCAAATCAATCGGGGGGATTGAGTTATTTGTGGAACCTCATGTCGTAGCCTAGTGGTGGCGTGGGTCAGAATTGAACCCACGCCGACACGTTATGCTTATATGTGCGCTGCCACGCTGAATGTAGCAGCCCTAACCGTTAGACCACTCCAGGCCACGATTGAACTCAATTTTGACCTTAGCATACACTTCTCACTTGTATGTTGTAGGCTAGTAGAGAACTATATCTATGTTGTTATTAAGCTATGTAAAACGATGGTTGTTGACGTGTCAGGCTGCTTTTCAGATACATTTTTGTACATTTGAATGTTGCAGTAAAAGGACCTAGTTTAAGCGTATAAGCGAGAAAGAGAGAGAATTATTTGGATAGCAAGCCCTGATCCCAATGACTCGACTGCCCCGCAAGGAGAGAAAGAGAACTGTTCATTCAGCAAAGCACTACATGTATGTCCATTATTATCCCTAAACGGGGTATTAGTGCAGTAGGCCACTTCTATATGGATGGTTTATTCAGAGATGTACTTTACACTGAGTGTACAAAACATTAGGAACACCATCCTAATATTAAGTTGCACCCTCTTTTGCCCTCAGAACAGCCTACATTCATTGGTGCATGGACTCTACAAGCTGTCGAATGCGTTCCACAGGGATGCTGGCCCGTGTTGGCTCCAGTGCTTCCCACAGTTCCCAAGTTGGCTGGATGTCCTTTGGGTGGTGGGCCATTCTTGATACACACAGGAAACTGTTGAGCGTGAAATGCCCAGCATCGCTGCAGTTCTTGACACAAACCTGTGCTCCTGGCACCTACTACCATACCCCGTTCAAAGGCAAATATTTTGTCTTGCCCATTCACCCTCTGAATGGCATACGTACACAATCCGTGTCTCAATTGTCGCAAGGCTTAAAAATCTTTCTTTAACCTGTCTCCTCCCCTTCATCTACACTGATTGAAGTGGATTTAACAAGTGACATCAATAAGTGATTATAGCTTTCACCTGGTCAGTTTATGTCATGGAAAAGGCAGGTGTTCTGAATGTTGTGTACACTCAGTATAGGAACATAATGACGCACATAAGATGTGGGTTAAGTTAAAGACTACATGTATATTCCCCTATCCCTATAGGAGAATATCTCTCCCCCTCTCCCTCCATATTTCATGTATATATCTCTCACTCCTCATTCATGAATTAAACCTCTAGGTAATGTTTAGAGGGAGCGAGAGATGGAGAGGGAGATAGAGGGACCTAGGGCTAAGGCAGGGGACACTGGAAGACGTTGGTGAGATGATAATGAAATCTGGGTCATTTCCTCTTTTTGTTTGTCCCATTTTCATCTGCTAATCATGCTGTAATGTCCTCCAGGCCTTGAGGGAGACCAATGGTCTTGGAGGGGATACATCGACTTTCCTCCAAGCTTTTCCATACAGAAAAATCTCTTGATATCTAAGCTTTATTGACGTATGTGAAAGTTAATGACTTTCTCAAGTTCTGGTTTGTTTCAGTGTTGAAGAACATTTCAATGAAATTGCTCTGTGTGTTTGTGTGTTTCAGTGCCGCGGTCCATAGAGCACCCATCGTGGGAGTGGAGGGAGAGCAAAGACTTTGATGAGCTCAACCACATCCTGCAGGAGAGCAAGAAGCTGGGCAAGGCTCTGGAGAACCTGTCACGCAGTGAGTACAGTAACTAAACCCTAATGCTGTACCCTAAACCCTGAAGCCAAGGCTCTGGAGAACCTGTCACGCAATGAGTCTAGTAACTAAACCTTAATACTGTACCTTAAACCCTAATACTGTACCCTAAACCCTGAAGCCAAGGCTCTAGAGAACCTGTCAAGCAGTGAGTCTAGTAACTAAACCCTAATACTGTACCCTAAACCCAAGGCTCTGGAGAACCTGTCCAGCAGTGCATCTAGTAACCAAACCCTAATACTGTACCCTAAACCCTTTTAAGCCAAGGCTCTGGAGAACCTGTCACACAGTGCATCTAGTAACCAAACCCTAATACTGTACCCTAAACCCTAATACTGTACCCTGAACTCTAATACTGTACCCTAAACCCTAATACTGTACCCTAAACCCTTAAGCCAATGCTCTCGAGATACCTGTCACACAGTGAGTCTAGTAACTAAACCCTAATACTGTACCCTAAACCCTAAAGCCAAGGCTTTAGAGAACCTGTCACACAGTGAGTCTAGTAACTAAACCATAATACTGTACCCTAAACCCTAATACTGTAACCTAAACCCTAAAGCCAAGGCTCTAGAGAACCTGTCACACAGTGAGTCTAGTAACTAAACCCTAATACTGTACCCTAAACCCCAAAGCCAAGGCTCTAGAGAACCTGTCATACAGTGAGTCTAGTAACTAAACCCTAATACTGTACCCTAAACCCCAAAGCCAAGGCGCTAGAGAACTTGTAATGCCCAATGCAGGAGATGAGAAGCAGGTACAGGCAGTGAACCATTTAATTTAGACGGACATGCAACGGAACAGGAACAACATCTGGACATAAACACGACATGACAAACAATGCTACTACAGGCAACAACACAGAGGAGCAGACATATATGCAGGGGCAATCAACACAGTGAGGGAGTCCAGGTGAGTCCAATGAGCATAGCTGTGCGTAGTGATGGTAACAGGTGCGCGTGACGACGGGTAGCCTGGCACTTGGGAGGGGGAGCGGAAGCAGGCGGGACAGAACCTGTCACGCAGTGAGTCTAGTAACTAAACCCTAATACTGTAACCTAAATACTAATACTGTACCCTAAACCCTAGTACTGTACCCTAAAGCCTAAAGCCAAGGCTCTAGAGCAAGTATTCCCAAACTGGGGTACGAGCAATGCCGTCGGGGTACATCAAATAAAAATGTGATTCACAGAAGAAAGAATAATAATAATAATAATAATAATAATTCTTCACATTTTCAAACAGATTTATATTTTCCCAAGGGGCTATACATTTTGGTGATGTTTTTTTCTCGCCTGAGTATCCTCGTTTCACTGCCAAAAATACAACAAAACCATCTAGTGTTCAACGAAATAACAACACAATGTCAAATACAGGAAGCCTAGTAAAATAATTAACATCCAATCACATTAACCTCTAGCGGGAATTCCACTAGTATGTACTGTAGCCAAACATAGCTGCTGCTCATGATGTTGCAAAAGTCATGACAGTTATACATAGTGGAAAGGTAACGCGCGTGCAAGCAGTTGCTCCCGACGCCACTTGGGTACACTGCAGCATCCACCAAGAGGCTCTTGCTGCCAAGAGAATGCCTGACAGCTTGAAAGACGCTTAGGACACTGCAGTGAAAATGTTTAACTTTGTTAAAGCAAGGCCCCGGAACTCTCGTGTATTATTTGCACTATGCAATGATATGAGCATCGACCATGTAACGCTTTTACAACATACAGAAGAAGTTCTCTGGTTATCAAGAAGCAAAGTATTGGCAGGTTTTTTTTAAATTGAGAGACAAGCTTAACGTTTTCTTTACTGACAATAATTTTCACTTGTCTGACTGCTTGCATGATGACGAGTTTCTCACACGACTGGCCTATCTGGGTGATGTTTTTTCTCGCCTGAATGATCTGAATCTAGGACTTCAGGGACTCTCTGTAGTCGCAACTATATTCAATGTGCGGGACAAAATTGAGGCTATGATTAAGAAGTTGGAGCTCTTCTCTGTCTTCATTAACAAGGACAACACACAGGTCATTCCATCATTTTTTTTGTGCAAATGAACTCAAGCTTACGGACAATGTCAAATGTGATATTGCGAAGCACCTGAGTGAATTGGGTGTGCAATTACGCAGGTACTTTCCGGAAACAGATGACACAAACAATTGGGTTCGTTATCCCTTTCATGCCCTGCCTCCAGTCCATTTACCGATATCTGAACAAGAGAACCTCATCGAAATTGCAACAAGCGGTTCTGTGAAAATTTAATCAGAAGCCACTGACAGATTCCTGGATTGGGCTGCGCTCAGAGTATCCTGCCTTGTCAAATCGCGCTGTTAAGACACTGATGCCCCTTTGCAACCACGTACCTATGTGAGAGTGGATTCTCGGCCCTCACTAGCATGAAAACTAAATACAGGCACAAACTGTGTGTTGAAAAAGATTTAAGACTGAGACTCTTATGTGCATCCTTTCAAGCACACCCTTCTCATTAACCTGTGGTGAGTTATTCACAATGTCAATGAACAAATAAGATTTTATATGTAAGATGGTTAAATAAAGAGCAAAATGATTGATTATTATTATATTATTATTTGTGCCCTGGCCCTATAAGACCTCTTTGTCACTTCCCAAGAGCTGGGCTGTGACAACTCACACTCGTTCTTGTGTTTAATAAACATATCGTATTTTGTGTGTGTGTGGCAGGCCTACAATGATGGCAAAAAACAACATTTGAGAGTGCACTGACCCTGGTGCTAAATCTTAGACAGACAGTATGCAACTGGAGGTTGAATGTGTGAAGGGGTACGAGACTATAAAAAGTTTGGGAACCACTGCTCTAGAGAACCTGTCACGAGGTATTGCCTTTATCTTATAGTAAACCCTTAACCACTTTTGACTAGAGGTAATACTTATAGTAACGTTTTACTATAATCACTTTGTATATATTTTGGAAATAGAGACTGCAGGTAAAGCAGAGCCCCCTCTGAATCACTGTTCTCTTCTTTAAAGGTATCGCTGCTTCTGATGAACTTGATCAGGTGACTATGAACTACTTTGTCATGACTTTCCTCTGATATTGAAACTGTTACATCGTCACCTTCTACTGCCGCCACCCTGTCAGTTGCAATCCGATTCCATCTCTTGTCAATTTGGGCTCAGTTAACAGCACGACACACAGCTCTGAGAATAGTGGGGTGTGTGTGTGTGTGTGTGTGTGTGTGTGTGTGTGTGTGTGTGTGTGTGTGTGTGTGTGTGTGCGCGTGCATGTGTGTGAGAATAATGACAAACCACAATCTCATGGGAATGACATCCATCTGCAGAAACTTCAATAAACATGTCCTCTTCCTGTATTTTCCTGGGTGCTAGTGTGTAGACAAAGCTTTGTTTGACCTGGATTCTACACGGTGATGAGAGCACTGACTTTCCAGTGTACAGTATTTCCCAGTATTGCACACAGTCTTAATTGCAAATTGATTGTCAGGAGGCCCCTCAAACAAAAGGTTTTAGTAACCTTTATTACTAAAGCTTATGAGGGTGTCCACCTTAATATTTCAACTTTCATGGGCGTCCATCTGATTTCTCATGGCACTGCCAAGCCCCCATAATTCGAACCCTGAAGATAGCAGCAGCATTTGATATATTCTTGTCCTCAAGAAGAGACGTTCCCTATAGAGGTAATATCATACGGTATTACAGTACAGTACGTCTGCTTGGCTCCAAGCCCAGATAATCTCCTTCTAGACAAGACAAAGACAGACACAATATTAAGATATATTTACCCTCCTATCATGTAATTAAGTATTGAATTCCATTCCACTTCGAACACGGTGTAGACACCTAAATGAGTGATACTGTGTGAGTGGCTGTGAGCACTGTCAAGTTAGGGTTGCTGTCAGGGATGAATTGGTAAAAAAAAAAATGGTGGTCAAACACTGATTGCCTGTCGCGTTGAAAACAGTAATGCTCCCTACACTTTCAATGCATTTTTCCTTAAAAGCTTGCACAAAATAAAAAAGCTGAATAAGCAGAGTTTGTGTGCGTTTACCCTCCACTACACCACTGGTTGATAATAATAAGACACAGACAGACAGACAGACAGACAGACAGACAGACAGACAGACAGACAGACAGCATTTATTTATTTATTTACCTGGCACACAAATGTATCACTGACAAAATCTACTTTCTGTTTTGAACTGAATGGCCATATGACAGTCCCTTTCTCTACCTTTTCTCCCTATCTCCCTCCACCTCCCTCCCTTCCATCACCTCGCCTCTCTTTCCCCTCTCTCCCCTCTCTCTCTCTCTCTCTCTCTCTTTCTCTCTCTCTCTCACCCTCCCCCACCCCTCTCCCCCTTGCACTAGAACCTTGGGGGGTATAACTCAGTGCTGCGGCCTAGGGTTGTGGGGGAGTGGGTGGGCAGGCAGGAAGAGGATCCAGACCCCCTGGCAGCAGAGATGCTCCAGCCCCCAGTCCCAAGGAACAAGACTGAGGTGTGGGGGAGGGCCAATAACAGCCCTGCCTTGAGGTAAAAGAGAGAGAGTGTGTGTGTGTGTGTGTGGGGGGGGGGGGGGGGGGGCTCGTGTGTGTATGTGTTTAAATGTGTAAATGTATTTGTGTGTGCTTGTGTGTGTGTGTCAAAGTGACGCCTTAAAGGCATGTTTGGACACACACACATTTGTTCTGGAGTCAAGCCGAAGTCGATGATTGGTCAACGGTTGGGATTCTTCAAAAAAGTCTTTGTTGTCATTCCATGATGACTCGTTTTCATGCACATTTTTACATTGAGAAATACTGCACCAAACATTTTAGTTACAGTTGAAGTCGGAAGTTTACAAACACTTAGGTTGGAGTCATGACTGTGCCTTGTAAAATTCCAGAAAATTATGTCATGGCTTTAGAATCTTCTGATAGGCTAATTGACATCATTTGAGTCAATTGGAGGTGTACCTCTGGATGTATTTCAAGGCCTACCTTCAAACTCAGTGCCTCTTTGCTTGACATCATGGGAAAATCAAAAGAAATCAGCCAAGACCTCTGAAAAGGAATTGTTGACCTCCACAAGTCTGGTTCATCCTTTGGAGAAATTTCCAAACGCCTGAAGGTACTACGCTCATCTGTACAAACAATAGTACGAAAATATAAACACCATGGGACCACACAACCGTCATACCGCTCAGATATGAATATACTTTGGTGTGAAATGTGCAAATCAATTCCTGAACAACAGCAAAGGACCTTGTGAAGATGCTGGAGGAAACAGGTACAAAGGTATCGATATCCACAGTAAAACGAGTCCTATATCGACATAACCTGAAAGTCCGCTCAGCAAGGAAGAAGCCACTGCTCCAAAACCGCCATAAAAAGCCAGACTATTGTTTGCAAAAAGCACATGGGGACAAAGATCGTACTTTTTGGAGAAATTTTCTCTGGTCTGATGAAACAAAAATAGAACTGTCTGGCCATAATGACCATCGTTATGTTTGGAGGAAAAAGGGGGAGGCTTGCAAGCCAAAGAACGCCATCCCATCCGTGAAGCATGGGGGTGGCAGCATCATGTTGTGAGGGTGCTTTGCTGCAGGAGGGCCTGGTGCACTTCACAAAATAGATGGCATCATGAGGATGGAAAATTATGTGGATATATTGAAGCAACATCTCAAGACATCAGTCAGGAAGGTAAAGCTTGGTCGCAAATGGGTCTTCCAAATGGACAATGACCCCAAGCATACTTCCAAAATTGTGGCAAAATGTCTTAAGGAAAACAAAGTCAAGGTATTGGAGTAGGCCTCCTTGCTCACAAAGCCCTGACCTCAATCCTATAGAAAATTTGTGGGCAGAACTGAAAAAGCATGTGTGAGCAAGGAGGCCTACAAACCTGACTCAGTTACACAAGCTTATTGTGGGAAGCTTGTGGAAGGCTACCCAAAACGTTTGATCCAAGTTGAACAATTTTTTAGGCAATGCTACAAAATACTAATTGAGTGTATGTAAACTTCTGACCCACTGGGAATGTGATGAAGGAAATGAAAGCTGAAATAAATAATTCTCTCTATTATTATTTTGACATTTCACATTCTTAAAATAAAGTGGTGATCCTAACTGACCTAATTACAGGGAATTTTTACTAGGATTAAATGTCAGGAATTGTGAAAAACTGAGTAAACTTCCGACTTCAACTGTATATGTAAAATTGCGCGACTAAGATCTCCTCTGCAAAATGTAAAAATGAATGAATTACAGTTTTCTTGAGTTATCTGATTATTTAGAGGAACTGTATACTTGCTACAGCGTCTCAAAATGGACAATGATTACTATCGCCTTTTTTCTCACTTTTCAAACAAAGGTATTTTATTTTAAGGGAGTATGCTAGCACACTCGTTCAGTTCATTCGGTTTGTCTAGCCGTGTTCGGCCATACTGAAGCATGCTGAGGCCGAACTCAGCTAGGTGAACCGAATGATTTTGCTAGCATACTCCCTTAAATTACCTTCTCTTGACAAAAATAAACCCTCACTGAAGTACAAAAAAACTTTACAAAATGTCATAATAATATATGCACAAACTATTCCGAACTTTTTAGGCTGGGAAGCATGAGGACGCCTTAATTACCCCTCTCAATCTTAGCCAACCAGAGGCCATTCCAATTAAGCTTTCTCCAGCTGCAACAGAGAGGGCGACTTTGTGCATTTGTCCCCAATGGCACCCTTTCCCTATAGCCTATAGGTTGTTCTACAAAAGTGGTGTAAATTGTGTGGTGAATAAATAAGCATCTTATTTTTCCCAAACTTTCAGCACACGTCTTCAGATCAACATATCTACGACATTTTGTAATGGCATTTTTGAGATACTGTATTTACCTGAAATCCTTACCACCCCAATATATTTGTCACTAGTGAAACATAGTGAAAAAGTTGCATTAAATGAACAACTTTGCACAGTAATGATTCATATGCTATTACAGATTCATTTTTCAAATTGTATTTGCGTACAACATTTACAAAATAGTAAAAACAGGATTTAAAAAAAAAAATCTGATTTTCAAAACCTTTCAATAGAATTTAGATAATTGTTCTCTGTAAAATGTTCAATGTTGATTGCTTGAATCTGAAATGTATTGATGGATTTAATTACTGATGCATCTAGTTCATTAGGTGGCTAATGAATTAGTTGTCACTTTTTCTATCTTTATTGTGGCAAAAATAACAGGCATTTCTGTAGTGACATCATTGTTTCGGTTGTGACGCGGCATATACTGTACTTTCTTAACTTAATTGCTTACTAAATTGATACCATATCTAATGGGGCACATGTGATTGATATATCACTAACACAATCAATAAAAGGTAAGTCTTTCTGTCTGTCTGTCTTTCTGCCTTTTCACTGCTGCTGACCTGTGTTGTCTTTGACCTCTCAGATAAATATTTTATTAATTTGACCTTTCCCTCTTCCTTTCCTTTAGCATTTCTTTCCCTTTTCTTTCTCCAGATATTCTTGATATCGCACAGGGTCTGTTTTTATCCCCTCTCTGTACTGTCTGGCTGTCTGCTGTACTTTTCTTCGTGTTGACACCAGATGTCCCTATCCTTCAATAACACGACAAATAATCTAAAATACAAATAATGACCTGTGTGTTTAATAAATGTAAAGAAGTACAGTGGACTAACAATCAAGTGTCAATCATAGAGACAGATAGAGGACCCTAGAAGGATATGTCTCGTTTTAGTGTAGACTTTGCCAATGAGGCTTTCCACCATTTTTAAGTAGTCAACTGGGTGGGGGTTCCTATGGGTTGGGTTGGATCAGCCAAGGATCAGAGAGCATTGTCTTCTTCTTCAAATTAGGTTGCCTATTATTTGTAAATGGCTTTAAGATATATCACTGCCATCTAGTGTAAAGTACAGTACAGTACAGTAGAGTATAGTTTAGTACAGCACAGTACATTACATTAGGGCACAGTACAGTAGAGTACAGCACAGTACAGTAGGGTACAGTACAGTGCAGTAGAGTAGGGTACAGTACAGTACAGAACATTATAGATGTTTTTGTTTGGGCCAAATAGACGTCAATGTTTGGGCTCTTGGAGGGTTGCGTCTCAATACTCAAACCCTCTTTCCTAAAATGTGCACTTGTCCACTTGACCCACATGATGGTCAGCTGTAAATCATTTGGTAGAGCATGGCACATTTAACTTTAAACAGGAGATAGCCTCAGTGCTGCAGCCCGTGCTGTCACATATGCCATAATGACACAGATACGAAGATGAGACCTCTATCTATTGCCATGGTGTCAATTGTTTTGGTTGTGACCATTTCGGTTTGGACAGTTTTAGCCCCACAACCACACGCTTGACATATTTCTTTAAATATTAAATTATACTAAAATTAAAATACACAACGATTTAGTCATTCTCTCCCAAATATTTGTAGACAGACTACTCACCATGTAGCCATGCTGGAAAGGAGTGCAATCCAATCAGCTGGTGATATTTGTAGGGTGTGGCTTAAGGCACATTCATTCTACAGCCTTTTAATCTGTGTTATAGCCTGTTCCTATATCCGTTTGTGCCATTGCCAACTCCATTGCCAACTCCATTGCTGTCCTTCTTAAGATTAACGCTGAGATTGCCATGAGGCCAGGCTGTTGACATGACAATACGTGACATGGAGTTGGCATGATAGCGCTGGCACTCAGGCTACTGAAGTAAGTCTTTGTAGGGAGATATCTGACATGGGCTTTGGTGTAATTCACTGTTATGAAAAAGTAATCTAATTTAAACAAAGTGTATGTTTTTGTAAAATTATGCAGGTGTGTAATAAAATAAATAGTCTCTCTCCAAGGCCCGCTTCCGGATGCTGCTGTGGTTATATGAATTGTGGGACTGTGAGGCGGTGGTGTGTGTGTGTGTGTGTGTGTGTGTGTGTGTGTGTGTGTGTGCGTGTGTGTGTGTGTGTGTGTGGCGAGCGCACTTGGCGACTGTCTGGGATGTAGCTAATTAGGGAGGATCAGATATTAAATCATAAATCATACTCATGCTCGAGCTGACACACACACACACACACACACACACACTGGTTTTTGTAATCTCATTAGGTTATTCCATTGATGGATTAGTCAGAGAAATCACATTGTTAGGGTTCTCAGCAGAGGGATAGGGGTATGCATGTGTGCAGTGTACATCTCCATGTATGTGTGTGTCTCTCCTATCCCCAAAACCCATTCCCTTGTAGCATCCTCTAAGAGTTCCTCCAATGAAGTCTGAGAAGTGTTTGGCTCAGCTGACATAATTTATTTCTGCTTAATTGTGTTTTCTGGGTATTGGCTCCTGATGCTGCCTCTTGCTTGCCAGTCTTCTGCTGCTGCTGCTGTGCATTAGAGGACTGAGAGCCACTGAGATGTGCTAAAAGATACCGTGGCTTGCATAATGGCGCTGCCTGCTGCTCTGCCTCATCTGAGGCCCAGCTCTAAAACGCTGTCTGTGTCTGAAATGGCCAAGAGTAGTGCACCATATAGGGAATCGAGTGATAGGATGATAGTGCACTTTTGGTCTATAGTAGTTCACTATTTGTGGGTTGCACGTTTCATCACAATATTGTTTGTACTTTTGAGGACTGGTGCACGAATGTTCTACTGACTTAATGATTTCTCAATTGACCTTTCGATAAACCCCGCCCCATCATTTTGGGCAACCATTTGCAGCGCTCCAATGGACAGCAACTGTCATTGAGTCCGACACCTCAGACTTAGGAACATAATGATTGTGTTCCTAGCCTCGGACCATCTCACGTTTTGAAATACATGAAAGCCAGTGAGGGCAGTGGGATAAATTTGGAGTTTTCTTTAAAAAAAATTGAAGTAATTGAACAGTGCACCAGGGGTTCTTGCTACTGTGATTCCTGAAATGCATAATCTGTTAATGTATTTTTAGAATCCAAAATTATACTTTTGTTACATTATTTGCTAGCTCAGCTGGTTAGCTATTTAACTTGTTTTCTCAATATATATATATATATATATTTTTTAATGGCCCATCCACCACCACCCCCACTTCGGAGGACAAAAATAACTTTGTTTGTACAGCTTTTTCAACCTCTCCTGAACCTGTGACCAGAAACTGTCACACCAGCCTTCACTTTGGCTCCCCCTCCTGTCCAGGTCAGGCGTTCGACGTTGCCGGCCTTCTAACTGCTGCCGAACATACTGCTGGCAAACGCCCTTCACTCATCAACTCCTGACTTGTCTCGTCCTCATTACACACACCTGGTTCCAATCCCCACTCTATCACTGTATAATTACTCCCTCTGCCATTTGTCTTTGTCGGTCATTGCAAATTATATTTGTTTTCCTGAGAAGAATCTCTCCTACTATTTCCTGAGTACTTTATATTTTGCACTTTGGGCTTGCCCTGTGCCTTTTTGTTTATCAAGATATATTTTGAGCACAACACCATTTGGGTTTTTGTCCCGCTTTGATCTATGGTGCTTAAATAGATTCAGTAGTTCCAAAGCTGCTACTGCCTCTTGCCTACTCCTCTCAACACCAGTGACAGAAACAAGCTACAAAGATAACTTATTATGATATTTCCCCTAATGAATAATGTACAGTATGTATATATACTTTTTTAATCAATTAGTATATTTGAGTTTAACCATATTATTTGTAGTAATATGTTTTCTGTCTTTTCTGGAGGATGGAAGTGGAATTTCAACCAGCTTTGTATGGCTTGTTTTGGAAAGGGGATATTTTGAACAAGGTTCTGTTTTCAATTAAAAAGTGAGAGGTTGTAATATGGATAACGGGGAAAAACACAAGGTGTGAGACATTCTTATTAATCTATTTGAAAACAAGTTCTGGTTTAAGTATAACTCTTGTATGACTGACGCTTTTAGTGAGAGGTCTAATGCTTTAATATTTTATCATTTAACAATTTTATTAATGCAACCCCAATCTGCTGTCAACATCAGGATATGATTTGAGAGCACTAGTTAGCTCCAAAAGAGGTTATAGCATGACTGCATGCTGATTCAGAGCCATTCAGTGGCTAGCCACACTACAAACATCATTTATCCAGGTTTCCTTGAAGCAATTATAATGACAGTCCACCACAACATACCTGAGAGTTTCCTGATTAGCAAGGGGTAGTCTGTGCTTAATTTAATTGTGTTTTAAAAACACAGTTTGAGATGATTAAGAGGGGATTTCGCCAGTGGTTTGAAGAAGGTGGAATTGGGCTTCCCGGGAAAATATTGTCAGAGGTTACATCAGTAACCAGTGCATCAGTGTCTCTCATCGACGGGACAGCAGTGGAGAAGTTGGAAAGTTTTAAGTTTCTTGGTGTACGTATCACTGACAAACTGAAATGGTCCACCCACACAGACAGTGTGGTGAAGAAAGCACAACAGTGCCTCTTCAACCTCAGGCGGCTGAAGAAATGTGGTTTGTCATCTAAAACCCTCACAAACTTTTACAGATGCACAATTGAGAGCATCCTGTCGGGCTGTATCACTGCCTGGTACGGCAACTGCACCGCCCACAACTGCAGGACTCTCCAGAGGGTGGTGTGGTCTGTACAACGCATCACTGGGGGCGAACTATCTGCCCTCCAGGACACCACCTACAGCTCCCAATGTCACAGGAAGGACAAAAAGATCATCAAGGACAACAACCACCCGAGCCACTGCCTGTTCACCCTGCTATCATCCAGAAGGCGAGGTCAGTACAGGTGCATCAAAGCTGGGACCAAGAGACTGAAAAACAGCTTCTATCTCAAAGGCCATCAGACTATTAAACAGCCATCATTAGCACAGAGGCTGCTGCCTACATACAGACTTGAAATCATTGGCCACTTTAATTAATGGAACACTAGTCACTTTAATAATGTTTACATATCTTGCATTACTCATCTCATATGTATATACTGTATTATATACTATTTACTGTATCTTAGTCTATGCCGCTCTGACGTTGCTCATTCATATATTTATGTCTTCTTAATTCCATTCCTTTACTTCAGATTTGTATGTATTGTTGTGAAATTGTTAGATATTACTTGTTAGATATTGCTGCACTGTCGGAACTAGAAGCACAAGCATTTTGCTACACTCGCAAAAACATCTGCTGAACACTTGTATGTGGCCAATAGAGTTGTATTTGATTTGATAATCAAGGGGGTGCAGGGCTTGTTTAAAGTACATTATAGTGACCTGGAAACATAATTTAGATGAAACAGTCATTATCCCCTGTTCAGAATGACTGGGCATCACTTGACTTTAGGGTACCACTATGGCGGAGAGTGGCCTGAGAACGTTCATAACAATGGCATGATGTGCCTGAGTGATTGAAGTGCAGAACATGAATATAGGGAAACGGGTGCCATTTGGAACGTTTCGTCCCCTGACATAATGATGGGGCTGCCCAATTCACTGCCTGATCTAAAACCCAGCTGTACTGAACAACTCTACAGTAGTCTCTCCTGATGCCTGCCTGTCCACATTTAGAGGAAGAGGTTAATTAGAGCCCCGCCCTCTGATATTTTTCATACAATAATACCCCAGCTTGGTCTTAATCTTCTTATATCTCTCCAGTCCTTTGCCCGCTTTCCTCCCCATCTATTTTCCTTACCTTGTCATCATTCTCTGGACTTTCTCTTTTCTTCTATTCTCCTTCCATCCCTCCTTCACGGTTAGAGTTTGAGGAGAGCTGACAGTTACCTGTGGGTATGTACAGTATCTGCAGTAGGTGAGGGTGAAATGGAGGGGTGGAGGAATGGAAGATTGGAGTGGTGGGCTTCTGGGAAATCAGGCAGAGCCAGGTGAATTCTGGGAGAGGCTTTTTGGGACAGATAGTATGGAAGACAGAGTGCAGTGTGGGACATCTCAATCCCACTTCTCTCGCTTTTCATTCTCTCCCTTCACCCCCCCCTCTCTCTCATTGTCACTCTTCTCTCTTTTCTCCTCTCTCCCTCTCCAGCCCTCTCTCTCCCCTCTCTCTTTCAGTCTCCCCTTTCTCTCTCTCTCTCTTTATCTCCCTACCTCTCCTCCCCTCTCTCTCCCCTCTCTTACTCTCGCCCCCCTCTCTCCCCTCTCTCGTTCCCTCTCTCACCTCTTTTACTTAATTCCTCCCTCCTCCTGTATTCACACTACAGTCTCGTCTCCCCTCCCCTCCCCACTCCTACTCTTCTTTTAATCTTTTATCTTCTAATTACCCTATTTTAACTGTATTGTTCTTATATCAGTATTCCCATGACAAACCCCAACTTTATATTACTTTAACAGCAGGTAATGTAGTCCTTTCCTTTCTCCAGTATGAGTCATACTCTGTGTTTGTCCTAAGTGGCACCCTATTGCCTATACAGTGCTCTACTTTTGACCAGAGAAGTAGTTTACTATATAGAGAATAGGGTGCCATTTTGGACACATTCTCTATCATGTCCCTGGTAGTCAAGGTCTTGTGATCTACTCTCTGTGATTCTGAAGGTAGGAGCTATCTTGTTCCCCTCAGGGAAGTTGAGCAGAGGCGTAGTCCCTCTCCAGGGCTCACACACTCAAGGTTTGGTAAAAACAGAGGGGGGGGGGGGGTGAGAGTGCTACACAGAATATCAGTTTGATTCAGATTTTGATTCTAAGTTGATTCTAGCTACGTCTCTTATTTGATGTTGTGTTGATTGGTGTTTGCGTCGTTGTTGTCATTTATAATAGAACACATTACCTGAGCCTGGTCCCTGTAGAGGTAGATGGCTGAGACTAAAGCGAGGGAGAGAAAGGAGGGGAAGAGAGACAAAGATCCCCCTAAAGAATTAAATGAAATAGAGAGGAGGAGATTCCCCATTGAAAATACTTGAAAAATCTGAACAACAAAAGCAAATCAACATTTCTCACAAATAGAACTTACAATGCCCCTGCTTCATCTGAAGTCTCAAAGCAGAACCTTATACTTAGTACTGTGTCCGAAATGGCACCCTGTTCCGTATTAACTTCCCTGTTTTTGACCAGGGCTCCTGTTGTGAAAAGTAGTGCACTATTTCGGGAATAAGGTACCGTTTGGGACACAGGCCGGCGCTAGAATTGCAAATAAAAGTTACACAAACAAAATACTCTGAAAAGAACCACCAGTCTCACTTGGCCTAATCCATATGATACGGCACATTAGCATAGTAATACTCTTCCTGCTCAGGATATGAAGATGTTTAATCTCTCCCCCTCTCGCTCTTTCTCTATGTATCTCTCTCTTTTTCTCTCTCTCCCCCTCTCTCTCTGGCTCTTTCTCTCTCCATTCCTCTCAAGTACTGACCTCCCTCTCTCCCCCCTGGAATCTGTAAGTCCTAGTCATTCTGATGAGATATTCATCCAATTAAGGCTCTCCAGTCCTAATCCCTAACACACACCCTCCATCCCAGACAGGATATGGAAATGAATTATTATGTCAAATATGGAGCCGGTGCAAAACACGCACGCAAACAGACACACACACACACACACACACGCTCCATAGTACATTTCTTTATCTGTGGATATTAAATTGGAGGCATTATTGGGTCGTTGATTCCTCTTCCACACAGTTTGTGCCCTAGCTGGAGATAAAGCCATTCCACCTCAGCAGCAGGGTGAAGTTATGCATATGTTTGTGTTTATTCTAGGAGTCTGTCTCTGCTCTGCATAGTCAATTGTTTTCAGTGAATTGTACTTTAGTTTTTTCTTTTCTCTGGCTCTCAACTTTCTGGTGCGTTGTATCTTTGTGGTGCGTTGTATCTTTGTGGTGCGTTGTATCTTTGTGGTGCGTTGTATCTCTGGTGCGTTGTATCTTTGTGGTGCGTTGTATCTTTGTGGTGCGTTGTATCTTTGTGGTGCGTTGTATCTCTGGTGCGTTGTATCTTTGTGGTGCGTTGTATCTTTGTGGTGCGTTGTATCTCTGTGGTGCGTTGTATCTCTGTGGTGCGTTGTATCTCTGTGGTGCGTTGTATCTCTGTGGTGCGTTGTATCTCTGTGGTGCGTTGTAGGATGCATTCTAGGAATTGTTCCTCCATTGTAATTTAACATCCTGGTCTTTGAAAAGACCCAGATTAGATTCTAGAGAAGGGTTTCTTCCTGGACCTGCAAAGTCCATCATGGATCATTAAAAGCAGCAAGACCTGCTCCATAACTCAGCTTCTATAGCTACAACAGAGCGCACAGCCATTGTCTGCCCATCAAATAGCACCCAGTATCCTATATAGTACACTACTTTTGATCAGGGCGCATGGTGGACTGTAATAGTTAAAAGGTGCTATTTGGGACACAGTCCTTTGTCTGGATCGTTTGAATGGACTGGGCCACATTCATTCAAACGTGATATGAGAAACAACAAGGTGTTCGGACAGGTTTCTATTGTCAGACCATGTATCCTTTCTTTGCCTTATAATCATATCCTCTTTGTCTGGATCGTTTGAATGGACTGGGCCACATTCATTCAAACCTGATATGAGAAACAACAAGGTGTTCGGACAGGTTTCTATTGTCAGACCATGTATCCTTTCTTTGCTTTATAATCATATCCTCTTTGTCTGGATCCATTGTAGGGACTTTGGTCACTTTTCAATCAAAGTAGCTATGGGGAACTTGTTGATATGTCGGTTATCTCTTTTGAAAATTCGATATTCTTTGAACATGCATCCTCTATGTGCTTTGTAAAGACTTGTGATTACCAGAGCTGTGGTGTTTTGACCAGTTCCCTGCCTCAGTACATCATATGTCATAGCTCTAAAACCCATCTGTTCCTCTAACTGCCTCGGTGTCTGCTGTAGCCAATATGTTTGGCATGACAATGACAAAGGAGCTGTCTTGGACAGAGACACGCTGACGCTGATAGATCAGAGGCAGGCTGACTGCACCCTAGCTGCTATTAGCACTGCTGATGCTACACTGCAGCATTGCTCCCTTTTGTATTGGGTTGCGCAAAAAAAAGTCAGTGGGAAGCCAAAGTTAAATCTAATTATATTTCAACTTACTGTGCCCGTGGGCAGAACGGTTGGTCATTAAAACAGGGTGAATATCTAACAGGCCGTACTATTCAACAGACTTTCCAAACGTGGGTCTGTTGTAGAGTGATTCCCGCCGGCACAGTAAGATGACATTTCATTTCACCTCTGGCTTTCACTTCTGGCTTCCCACGGACTGTTTTTCAGCAACCCAACACAAAAGGGAGCAACACTGCAGTGTAACATCCCCATTGCTACTGGCAGCTAACTGCACCAATGCTGACTATATCTCTCACACAGGGGTGCAGTGAATACTGAATACACTATCCTTATTCTATCTTCTATATTCTCATTCTCTCATTCTCTTTCTCCTCTCTGTCTCTTCTCTCTCTCTCTCTCTTTATCTACTCCCTCTCCCACGCCCTCTCTGCAACCTCCCCTCCGTGATCTGTTGCTCTTTTTTTACTTTCTCTCTTGCTCTCTCTCAACCTCTCTCCTCTTTTACTCTTTCTCATTCACTCTTATTCTCTCTCTCGTTCTCTCTTCCGGTCTCTGCCCCCGCCTCTCTCTCTCTCTCTCTCTGTAGCCTCACCTCCTCTATGTTGTGTTGTGATTTTAATTACTCTTTTCCTCAGTTCAAGTCTGTTAATAATTATCCAAGCCTATTCACTTCCTGGTAATCAACAGAGGAAAGTGTGAGTGTCTACCTCTCTACTTTAATGGCCCTGTTGGTTTCTATACGCCGAGTCCCAAATGGCAGGACTCCCTATGAACCCTGGTCAAAAGTCGTGCACTATATAGGGAATAGGGTGCCATTTGGGATACAGCCTATTCTCAAACGATCGTGGAATAGCTGCCAGGTGGAAGCCATGTTGAGAGGTACTTAAGTGTGAGGACACTGTGTACAGGGTAGAGAAGCTGCACCTGCCTACAGATACACACAGCCTCGGAGATACAGAATCCAATCATAATAAAATAAAAATGTTATTGGTCGCGTATACATATTTGCAGATGTTTTTGCAGGTGCAGCTAAATGCTTGTATTTCTAGCTCCTACCGTGCAGTAATACCTAGCAATACAGAACAATACACACAAATCCAAAGTAATGAAATGGAGAAATTTCACAACGAGCAATGCATATATACACAAAAGGAACACCTTCCTAATATATTTTGCGCTCAGAATAGTTTCAATTTGTCGGGGCATGGACTCTACAAGGTGTCGAATGTGTTACACAGAGATGCTGGCCAATGTTGACTCCAATGCTTCCCACAGTTGTGTCAAGTTGGCTGGTAGTGGATCTCTGCTCATTCCATCTCATCCCTCCGATGCTCAATTGGATTGAGATCTGGTGACTGGGCAGGCCAGTACAATCCTAGCCTTGTGGCATGGGGCATTATCATGCTGAAAAAAATCTAATTGTAGATGGATACATTGCTGCCATGAAGGGATGCACCTTATTGGCAATAATGATCAGATATCCTGTGGCATTCAAACATTGCTCCACTTTTATTCAGGGGCCCAATGTGTGTCATGAAAACACACCCCACACCATCACCACAATCAGCCTGCAATGTATTTTACATTTTTTTATTTTAAGGGGTGGATGAGCTTTAATATTGGGGAATGATTTATACATATAAACATTCATACAGTTGAAGTCGGAAGTTGACATACACCTTAGCCAAATACATTTAAACTCCGTTTTTCACAATTCCTGACATTTAAACCTAGTAGAAATTCATTGTCTTAGGTCAGTTAGGATCACCACTTTATTTTAAGAATGTGAAATGTCAGAATAATAGTAGAGTGATTTTATTTCAGCTTTCATTTCTTTCATCACATTCCCAGTGGGTCAGAAGTTTACATACACTCAATTAGTGTTTGGTAGCATTGCCTTTAAATAGTTTAACTTGGGTCAAACATTTCGGTTAGCCTTCCACAAGCTTCCCACAACAAGTTTGGAGAATTTTGGCCCATTCCTCCTGACAGAGCTGGTGTAACTGAGTCAGGTTTGTAGGCCTCCTTGCTCGCACACACTTTTTCAGTTCTGCCCACAAATTCTCTATAGGATTGAGGTCAGGGCTTTGTGATGGCCAAAACCATAAGCAAATAGTGATGACTAAAGAGTTAATCAGGGTGATTTTTCCACAAATAGACAGGTATTGCCTTTCCATGGTAGGAAGATCTTATTTATTTTTGCCTTCTATTAAACTTTCTATTAAAATTTATTGGAGTGAGATCATTTCTATATTTCGGGATTTGTATACCGAGTATGTCCATATCCCCATCAGACCATTTTATTGGTAAACTACACGGTAATGTAAAGTTACATTTTTTAGTGATCCAATATGTAATATGGTACAGTTATCAGTGGTTTGGTTTTAATCCAGAGAGGTTAGCAAAAGTATCTAGATCCTCTATGAGGCTGTGGGGGGATTATAATTGTGGTTTTAAAAGAAAACATGAATCATCAGCGTAAAATGACACCTTTGTTTTTAAGCCATGGATATTTTTATTTAAAAATATATATATATTATTTATTTATTTTTTGAATTTTACCCCCTTTTCTCCCCAATTTCGTGGTATCCAATTGTTAGTAGCTACTATCTCGTCTCATCGCTACAACTCCCGTACGTGCTCGGGAGAGACAAAGGTTGAAAGTCAAGCGTCCTCCGATACACAACCCAACCAAGCCGCGCTGCTTCTTAACACAGCACGCACCAAACCGGAAGCCAGCCGCACCAATGTGTCGGAGGAAACACTGTGCACCTGGCAACCTTGGTTAGCGCGCACTGCGCCCGGCCCGCCACAGGAGTCGCTGGTGCGCGATGAGACAAGGATATCCCTACAGGCCAAGCCCTCCCTAACCCGGACGACGCTATGCCAATTGTGCGTCGCCCCCCCCCTCCGACCTCCCGGGCGCGGCCGGTTACGACAGAGCTTGGGCACGAACCCAGAGTCTCTGGTGGCACAGCTGGCGCTGCAGTACAGCGCCCTTAACCACTGCGCCACCCGGGAGACCAAGCCACGGATTTCTAATCCCTTAATACAGTCTTATTGTTGTATCTAATTTGAATTAGATAACAATAATAAATAGATATGCCGATAGTGGACAACCTTGTTTTACTCCTCTTGACAGTTTAAAACTTTCTGAGATGTAACCATTATTTAATATTTTACACCTAGGGTTACTATACATAACTTTAACCCATTTTATAAGAGATTCTCCAAAATTGAAATATTCAAGGCATTTATATATAAACTCCAGTCGTACTTTATCAAAAGCCTTTTCAAAACCAGGCCTGGTTTCCCCAATATTTCATAGTATTCTATTGTTTCCAGTACTTGTCTTATATTATCTCCAATGTATCATCCATGTAAAAAACCTGTCTGATGAGGATGAATAATATCTGACAATACCTTTTTAAATTCTATGCGCCAAGCATTTAGCTAGAGTTTTTGCATCACAACACTGAAGTGTAAGAGGCCTCCAATTTTTTAAATGGACTGGATCTTTATATATACCACTTGGGTCCTGTTTCAGTAATAATGATATCAGACCTTCTTGTTTCGTGTCCGATAATCTACCGTTTATATAGGAGTGGTTAAAACATGCTAATAATGGTCCTCTGAGTATATCAAAAAAAGTTTAGTATACAGTACTTCCACTGGTATGCCATCCAGCCCTGGAGTTTTCACAGCCTTAAAGGCTTTAATTGCATCAAGAAGTTCCTCCTCTGTAATTTGACCTTCACATGAGTCTTTCTGTACAGATGTTAATTTCACATTATTAATAGGGAAAAAATCCATACAATTAGATTCGGTTAAACAAAACACATACTCAAAGTACTTTACTTCCTCTTTCAAAATATAATTTGGTGAATCATGCGTGACTCCATAATTTGTAACAAGTTTTTTTTGGTAGCATTTCAATGTTGAAGATTGAAAAATAATTCGGTGCATTTTTCCCCATATTCCATCCTGTTCGCTTTATTTTTTATAATATATTGCACTGGATCTTTCTTGTATAAGTTCCTCCATTTCTTTTTGTTTTTCCTCTAACTTATTCTGTGCCTCCAAGGTATAGTTGTTATTGCAATCTAACTGTGCTGTTGGTCCTTCAATTTCCTTTGTTAATATGGACTCTTTTGATCTAAATTGCTTTTGTTTTATAGATGAATACTGAATTGCATGGCCTCTAAAGGCACATTTTAAAAGTGTCTTATACAATAAGGGGATCTGCTGTACCTATGTTATGTTGGGAAAAGTCAGTTATAAATGCTTCTGTCCTAGTTATAAACAAGTTCTCATCCAATATCCTCTCCCACATGGAAATTCTGTAAGAGTAATATAAATGTCATATGTGATGATCCGACCGCATTCTGTCCCCTATCAACCCAATTTTTTTACTTTTGGTGCCAGAGAGAATGACATAAACAGTAATCAAGACGACTGGCTTGATTAAGCCTCCGTCGTGTATTTCTCACTAGGTCAGGGTATTTAAGCCTCCATATATCCACTAACATTCATGATTTCCTTAAGTGCCTGAGGGTGATAGTTTGTAGTGTGATTTCCTTTACGGTCCATAGAGGTATTTAAAACCGTATTAAAATCCCCCACCATAATAATAGTCTAGTGTTGCTTGTAGAGTTGATACATTCTCATATGTATATATATTCAAAGAAGCTTGGATCACCATTATTTGGACCATATAGGTTAATAAGCCTTATCTGTTTATTGTCCAATAACACATTTAAAATAATCCCTCTACCTTGATGATCTGTTTGGACAATTTGCACATTTGGATCAAAATGACTGAACATGCCCCCATGTGGGGGATCAGCTTGGCAGAGTTGTTGTTGCCTACCATCACCACCTGGGGGTGGTCCATCAGGAAGTCCAGGACCCAGTTGCACAGGGCCGACCCAGGGCCTCGATCTTAGTGCTGAGCTTGGATTGCACTATGGTGTTGAAGGCTGAGCTGTAGTCCATAAACAGCATTCTTACATAGGTATTCCTCTTGCCCAGGTGGGATAGGGCAGTGTGCAGTGCGATGGGGATTGCGTCATCCATAGATCTGTTGGGCGGTATGCAAATTGTTGTGGGTCTAGGGTGTGGGTTAAGATTTTTTCATCTTTGATTGCATTACGGAGGTCATAGCTGGTCTGTTTGTACACGTCGGTGTTCCCAGTCACCTTGCTCTGGTTAAATGCAGTGGTTCTTGCTTTCAGTTTTGCATGAATGCTGCCATCTATCTACAGTTTTTGTTTTTGATAAGTTCAAATCATCACAGTGGGAACAATATTCCCTATGCACTTCCTGATGAACTCAGTCACAGAGTCAGTGTGTACGTGGATACTATTCTCAGACACAACCCGGAACATTTCCCAGTCTGCGTGATCAAAACAATCTTGAAGCGTAGATTCTGATTGGTCAGACCCACGTTAAACAGTCCTTACCACAGCTAATTCCTGTTTCTGCCTATAGGAGCGGAGGAGAAAATTGGTTTTATTTGGAGGGCCTTGTAATTGTCCCAGAAGGGGGAATAGCAATGATCCAGAGTGTACGATGCGCAAGTAGTACATGTGTTAATAACATTTCGGAAGCGTTTTTCCTCAGATGTATTTTAAGTACCCAGCTGCAATAAATGTGGCCTCATAACATATGGTTTCCAGTTTGCACAATGTCCAGTGTAGTTATTTAAGAATCTGTCGTGGTGTCGGTTTTGGAGGGAAAATACACAGCAGTGATAATGACCAGAGAAAATTCTCTCAGGAGGTAATGCGGTCGGCATTTGATGGTGAGGTATTCTAGATCAGGAGAACATTACCACAATCACACCATTGGTAGTTAATCATGAAACATACACTTTTATTTTTCCCCAGAGAGTTCTTTCATCATGTCTGTGTGATGGACAGGGACAATATATCCAGAGAGAGCCATGATTCTGTAAAACAGAGTATGTTACAGTCCCTGATGTCTTGCTGGAAGGAGATCTTCGCCCTGAGCCTGTCTACTTTATTGTCCAGGGACTGAACGTTAGTGAGTAATATACTCTGAAGCGGTGGACGGTATGCACGCCTCCTGAGTCTGACTAGGAGAGCTCACTTCTTCTTCCTTTTCTCCGGCGTCTTCGTTTTGGTGCATCCCCCGGGATGAATGGAACTGCCTCGGGGAGTTCAAACAAAGGATCCAATTCAGGGAAGTCTAATTTCTGGTCGAAATGCTGGTAAGTGGCCTCCAATCTAATATCCAAACTCATTTTTGGGGCTGTAGGTAATAATTTGAGAATCGTTCCGAGCAAATAATGTAAGAAATAACACACACACACACACACACAAAATATATTGCAAAACTGTCTAGGAGCTAGAAAGATGTTGTTGATAGGGGTGAATCTATAGCTTTCTAACAGGGAAAAAACAATTTCCATAGAGTGTATCGCATCTTACTAAGTAGAACCAAAAGGAAGGCCTGGGGCTTTCCTGGGTGTGCAAACTTAACAGGAAAAACTCTTTGCTGTGGCTATAATAACATATCCAATGTTCTAACTTCTCTTCCTGTCTATACGGTGTGAAGAAAAAGATGAGGAGTAAATGATTGAAGCAGATTAACACAAGCCCTAACCATACAAACAAAGATACTGATAACTAAACCAAGAGTTATCATTGGTGTCGTTTCCAAAGGGAGCAAATTAAGCATAGTGGGCAGGACAGTCAAGGAGGTGGGCAGAGCATATTTCCGTTTGGTAATACCGACTCTGTGAATTGCACTCCTTCTAAACAACACCATTTTTTTTTACAACTTTTAGAAAGGGTCAAGTCTACAAAATCTGTTCGTAACAGATTATAGTTTTAGGAACAGAAAACCATATTGAGATTGTTTCATCAATGAGAACATTTTCAACGAGCTCCATCTTCACTTTCCACCACCGGACTTCCTTTCACCACCATATTTGGTGGTGAGGGGAGGTTCTAAATGGATGCTTTAGATTCATACACCCTGTGTCATGTCTGGGTTTCTCCTTTTGTCTGTGATATCAAATCCAATTGGATTTGTCACATGCGCCGAATACAACGCTTACTTATAAGCCCTTAACCAACAATGCAGTTTTAAGAAAAATAAGTGTTGAAATAAAAACAACTAATAATTAAAGAGCAGCAGTAAAATAACAGTAGTGAGGCTATATACAGGGGGTACTGGTACAGATTCAGTGTGTGGGGGTACAGGTTAGTTGAGGTAATTGAGGTAATATCTACAGTACATGTAGGTAGAGTTAATGTGACAATGCATAGATAATAACAGAGTAGCAGCAGCGTAAAAGAGGGGGTTGGGGGACAATGCAATTAGTCTGGGTAGCCATTTGATTAGCTGTTTGGGAGTCTTATGACTTGGGGGTAGAAGCTGTTAAGAAGCCTTTTGGACCTAGACTTGGCGCTCCGGTACCGCTTGCCATGCGGTAGCAGAGAGAACAGTCTATCACTAGGGTGGCTGGAGTCTTTGAATTTTTTAGGGCCTTCCTCTGACACTGGTATAGAGGTCCTGGATGGCAGGAAGCTTGGCCCCAGTGAAGTACTGGACCGTACGCACTACCCTTTGTAGTGCCTTGCGATCGGAGGCAGAGCAGTTGCCGTACCAGATAGTTATGCAAACAGTATGCTCTTGTTAGTGCATCTGTAGAACTTTCTGAGGATCTGAGGACCCATGCCAAATCATTTCAGTCTCCTGAGGGGGAATAGGCTTTGTCGTGCCCTCTTCACGACTGTCTTGGTGGGTTTGAACCATGATAGTTTGTTGCTGATGTGGACACCAAGGAACTTGAAGCTCTCAACCTCCTCCACTACAGCCACATCGAGGTGAATGGGGGTGTGCTCGGTCCTCCTTTTCCTGTAATCCACAATCATCTCCTTTGTCTTGATCACATTGAGGGAGAGGTTGTTGTCCTGGCACCACACGGCCAGGACTCTGACCTCCTTTCTATAGGCTTTCTCGTCGTTGTCGGTGATCAGGCCTACCACTGTTGTGTCGTCTGCAAACTTAATGATGGTGTTAGAGTCGTGCCTGGCCATGCAGTCATGGGTGAACCGGGAGTACAGGAGAGGACTGAGCATACACCCGAGGGGCCACAGTGTTGAGGATCAGTGTGGCAGATGTTATCTACCCTTACCAACTGAGGGCGGCCCATCAGGAAGTCCAGGATCCAGTTGCAGAGGGAGGTGTTTAGTCCCATGATTCTTAGCTTAGTGATGAGCTTTGAGGGCACTATGGTGTTGAACGCCATGCTGTAGTCAATAAATAGCATTCTCACATAGGTGTTCCTTTTGTCCAGGTGGGAAAGGGCAGAGTGGAGTGCAATAGAGATTGCATCATCTGTGGATCTGTTGGGGCAGTATGCAAATTGGAGTGGGTCTACAGTTTCTGGGATAATAGTGTTGATGTGAGCCATGACCAGCCTTTCAGAGCAATTCCTGACTACAAATTAGAGTGCTACGGGTCAGTAGTCATTTAGGCAGGTTACCTTAGTGTTCTTGAGCACAGGGACTATGGTGGTCTGCTTGAAACATGTTGGTATTACAGACTCAGTCAGGGGCAGGTTGCAAACCCCGCCCCTTCCCATTCTAACCTCTCCTCTTCCTGTTGTAACCCCTCCCCTTCCTCTTTCTCCAGTGTGAAGATGGAGGGGAAGAGTAAAGGGTTGAAGCAGCAGCAGCAGCACCACAAGAAGCTCCTGGCGGCCATGTTGTCCCAGGATTCCTTTGACTCCGCCCATAGCTCCGCCCCCTCACTCACCGAGGAGGAAATAGAGGATGAGGATGATGCCATGGAACTGTTGGGTAAGATCAGAAAAATGTGCTTACACATTCACAAATTCACACACACACACACACACACACACACACACACACACACACACACACACACACACACACACACACACACACACAGGCATTCACGTACAGGGGTCGATGGGTTCACATCTTCTGCTCTTCAAGCCCCATTTTCCCACTAACAACTACTAAACAAAACCAGACTGAATACTGATTCACATTTCAAATATGCCAGTGAAGATAATGACTCTATTTTCATGGAGGGTCATTGAGTTCTGACTTTAAGATGTTGCTCGCGTCTTCATTACGGCTGAACTAGACTACCAAGTTCCACAACAACAACCACCTCCAGATATGCTGAATATGGAAAACACATTCATAAACACTGAACGGAATTTCCTTCCTTTGTGAATAAGAAACACTTACATGACAGTCAGGTTCTAGACAACAGATGATCGCAAATGGTCTCTCTCTATAATCTAAGAGGCAAGACAAATTGTGTACAGTAAATGTAGGATAACCATGAATAACAGATACATGATAATCCACAGCCAAACTAGATGAAACAAAAGTAATTATACACGCACACACACAACCACACACATTCCCATGCTGTAGTGTAGCTGTAACAGTATAACTTTAGTCCGTCCCCTCGCCCATACCCGGGCTCGAACCAGGGACCCTCTGCACACATCAACAACAGTCACCCACGAAGCATCGATACCCATCGCTCCACAAAAGCCGCTGCCCTTGCAGAGCAAGGGGAACCACTACTTCAAGGTCTCAGAGCGAGTGACGTCACCGATTGAAACGCTATTTAGCGCGCACCACCGCTAACTAGCTAGCCGTTTCACATCCGTTACATAGCTACTCCATGGTAGTACAGAATGGTTTAGAAGTGTCTTGCTGTGTTCTTCACAGTGCTTACAGCCTCCTGTTATCTGGCCAAGTAAAACTCAACTCCACAATGTACTGTGCTTTTTTCTGTGTAATTGCTATTCTCAGTAATTGCGTGCCAAATCCATAGTTTTTGATAAACTTTGCGATGTCGCAGCTCAACTCCGTTGATGTGAAGTACACTGTGGGGTTGAGATTTATTTAGCTGCCTGTTATCATGCCCTCTCCCACACACTGAGCACCAGTGTGCGTATGTGTGTGTGTTGGTCAAGAAATGTGTGATTCAACCATTCATAACAATTTAGGCTGTAATTCATAACGGCAATGAATGAGTGAACAAACAAACACTATATTCCTTTATATTTTTTGTTTGAGGGTGTTTTTTGATTCCCAGAAGTTTCTTGTGTGACTTGAGGTGCTTTTCCTGGATTACACAGTGAGGGGGGTGTCTGTTCTTTCTGCTCCTGTCACCTTGTCTGACCAGACACTGAGGTATCTTGTCTCATGTCAAATTCAATTTGTTTTCTTTCTTGTAAAGGTAGTGTTCTCTGTTATCAAAGCTCTCTCTCTCCCTCCCGCTCTCTCTTTCTCCCGCTCTCTCTCTCTCCTGCTCTCTCCTGCATTATAATCCTTACCTCCAGCGATAGGTAGGTAGGTAGAATAAAGTACAAAGGGGATTATCCCTGGGCTCTGGCTCTGTTGTAATGAAAGGCCTCATTCTTTTGATACACCATTCATGCTAAGGGAGAAACACACACCCACAGAGGGAAATAGCTGACTCATAGCCTTACAAAATGCTACTTTAAATCCCACAGATTACCTGCTGTTTTCTATTTCTTTCTGTCTTTTCCAACACCTATTGCTCTGCAGTATATGTTCAAATACAGATCAGCCAAAGTAATGCTTTAGCGTAGCATGACTTTCTGTAACGCAGGTAGACCGACTTGTTGTACTGAACAGAACAGACCACATCCTTTCTGCTCATTCCGGTCTGAGTGTCTTGCATGGCCACTCCCTCTCCCCAGATGGGGAAGCAGGAGTCCAATTACACAGTAGTTGACCATCTCTATCCCCTTTCCCCCTCTTATTCTCTCTCCCCTTAGTCTCTTCTGTAGTTAGTGACAGATAATCAATGTCCTCCCCCACTTCAGAAGGCTGTGTCATCTGCAGAGCACAGCACATCCAGAGTGCTCATTTGTAAAGTGGTGTCTGGATGAGCTGAAGTAGACTAATTATTCATATGTGTTTAATGTTTTCCCTGTTCGAGAAGGAGAGGACTCTGTTGGTCGTTTCACACTATATAAACCACATTTAATCAAAGGGGCATTTTGTGAGTTGATTATATGAAATGACCCTGCTTTGTCTTATCTCTGATTGATCATAATTCTGATAGCTGTGTGTCTGACTCTTAACAGCTATAGCTGACAGTCTAGTCCACAGATAGCAGATATTCAGAGGGGATGATGCAATGAGGTCATTTGTGATTCTGTGTGAAGGCTTGGCCTAATATAGTGAAGGGTTTTGCCTGGTACAGCCCATTGAGACTGGGCTGGTCCTGGTAGAGAGAGAGGGAGAGAGGTCTATCAGTCTTACTTAATGGCCTTCCAGACTACAGAAATACAGAGATGGTAAGGAGAGAAGAGAGATGCCCAGTGGTTGGTGACAATATGACTGTCCTATTGTCTTAATTAAGCTGACAAAAACAGGGGATTGCAATTATAGTGGACATCATGCGATCTGAACTTGACTTCAGATAAGCCACACTGTTTTGATTAGGACTCAGGAAGTTGTGATGGAGATAATATTCAACAGAGTGGCTGCGGTTCCAGATTTTCTGGAACCTGACTTGCTGTGGCTAATGATAGAGATTTCTCTGCATGTGCAGAATTTACTTTTATGTAGCTGCTGCCCACTCTGCTGCCCACTCTGCTGCCTTACGTAGCTTCTGCTCAGTGCTCCGCTGCTGCTGCCCATTTCTTGACCCTCGGAGGGAAACTTGATGTCACACACTAAAGCCGTATTTTTTTTTTTGTTTTACAGTCGAAGCTAAAGACATAGTCGACATGTTCGAACTGTGCATTCCTTGCCTCAAGCGCGATTGAATGTTATTTTTTCAGGAGGGGCGTTCGGCTACATGCAGCTGTCATGTTGATGTTGTGCACAAACAACATGATCGGCATGTTGGTACAAACGTTGTCGCCTGTTGTAACAGTATTGCAAAGGCTGTCTTGCGATTTCATGTTCTTCTTAGCTGCTGAGTTACATGCAGCTATTTAGGCCAGCATATCAAACACAAGCAAGACAGACACTACAGTCAAAATAGCGGTTTAATATTATTTTCTCATCATCATTGCAAACATTGACTCGTTCTTTTTACATCTACTTTCACTATGATATGAAGATGATCAATTACAAATAGTACGCTGTCTAAAGCGGTAGTTGACAAAGATGTAAGGACAGCGCACCGCTGTATACAGCTCGGCTGCCCAGAGGTGGAACAGCTGGGTATGCTTCTTGTGCTGCAGTTGCATGATCATTGAGAAGCGGTAATAGCGGTTCGTCGGGCCTGCATGAGGTTAAAACGCAGACAGTTTTTGGAGTGTTACGTGCTGCTATCTAGGCAGCATTTCAAACACAAGCAAGACACAGACATGCAGTCTAATTAGCCAATTAATGTTATTGTTTCATCATCGTTGCAAGCATCGGCTAAGCAGGAGGCAGACAGGCAGTCAGAGTATTAGTGTTCTTTTTTCAGGAACACTGGCTAGTGGCTACGACATGGCAGCAACTATACAGATTAGCCTACATCATCACACAAAACCTGGATGTGTAGGGACTGCGTCCTGCTTATGCAAGTGCAATATTCGTTATAACAGACAGGGGTTGTTTTTTGGAATGTTCATTTAAAATCGCTGCGCGGTTTTTATTTTAGCTGTCCCTACACAGGCAGAGACGGGCTACGTCATCATGGTTGAGAAGAGGGTGAGTAGAGAGAAAAACATGAAGGGAGCAGGTGTGTGAGCAGTAGCTACGCAGTGTGCAAAAAATAACGCAAGCGCAGAATGTGATTCGGATCCTTAGGTTCGAGAAAGAGATTTCTGGAAGGATGCGGTGAAAACTCTGTATTCACAGCCACGGCCTGTATTCGAAGGTTGCATCCCAAAAGACACCCTTTTCCTTATAGGTTCCTGGTCAAAGGTTGTGCACTATATAGGGAATAGGGTGCCATTTGAGATGCACACAAAGTTGTATCGATCCAGGAATGTAGTTTGTAGATCATTCATTGTTACAACAATCTGTGAGTGAACAAACTAGAAAAGTGTATGTTTGAGTCACTGTGTATATGAGGTTACACAGACCTCTAGTGGCCACAGATGGGAGCCAGTGACTGGCACTGAATTCTCCTGTGAACCATGGGGTGTATTCACTAGGGCATACCGTAGCAAAGCGTTGCGCAACGAAGAGTAAAAAAGCATTTCTTATTGGACTGCAGATGGTACCTCCCCGTTTTCCTCTGTTTTTGTCCGCTTTGTACGTACTGAACATGACCCTGGTGTTTATTGTTGTTCTCTATGGTTCAGACTGGGCCACTGGTGTCTCTCTCTCCCACTCGTTGAGCTTCTGCCAGACTCCACCATCTGTGTGTAGCAGAGGGTTACCAACTTAACACACACACAGCATGCCAAACTAACCAGGTGCAATGATGACTCTGCCACTTTCTGTAGACATGTGTTGTCACTGTTCTTGTTTTGACCAAACCAAACCACCATATTGTAACAAAGCACTGAGAGCTGGCATGGGGTACTGCATGCCTAGCCAGGAGTGTCTTTGTTATTCTATGACTCCAGTTGCTCACACAACTGTGATACTAAGTCAAGCCAGGAATAGGGCTTTTACGGTAAACGTATTACTGCCACACCAGCCACACCAGAGTCATGCTGGCAGTCAAATTCCACGTGATCGCTTAGTCACGTTAATTAGGCTTCTCCAAGCTCTGATCCTGCTGATGGTCAACTTGCTAACTGCCTGGTACTCAGCACTCTACTGTCCCTCCAATATATCTGACATCAATGCAAATGTAATAAAAAATCTTATCAAACACTTCATGAGAGTCTATGAGCTCATGTTGCGCAATATTTCTATAAGTTATGTAATTGCGTGAGAAAACAGAGTAATGGCCTCTATTAAAAAGAGGAGGTTCCCATCAGCTTTTTATAGTCTAGGCCTACTATATTTATTTTGCAACATTAATAATATTGAGCACATTGCTTATATTTACAACAGGAGTATAGCCTACCTAGCTGGCATGAAAATGAACCATAGGAAAACGTCCTCCATTCGCTATTTAAGTGCATAGATGACATGCATTTTCCCCATACGGGTACATGATAATGGTTCATTCTGAATCAAAACAAATTTCACACATATATTATTCAGGATATGTAAATACGAGATTAAATCAAGAATAGTCTGATGGGTGACAATATTAGCCTATCACTTGTGAATGATGACCAGCTTGAATGCAGTAAGGCAAATCATAGTCACACACCTCATATAGCCTAGCCCATAGGCATATACAGTGCCGTGAAAAAGTATTTGCCCCCTTCCTGATTTCTTGTTTTTTGGCACATTTGTCACATTTAAATGTTTCAGATCATCAACAAATGTAAATATTACACAAAGATAACCCAAGTAAACACAACATGCAGTCTTTAAGTGATGATTTTATTTATTTAGGGAAAAAAGCTATCTGAACCTTCATGGCCCTATGTGACAAAGTAATTGCCCCCTAAACCTAATAACTGGTTGTGCCACCCTCAGCAGCAACAACTGCAATCAAGCATTTGCGATAACTGGCAATGAGTCTTTCACATTGCTGTGGGGGAATTTTGGCCCACTCTTCTTTGCAGAATTGTTTTAATTCAGCCACATCGGAGGGTTTTCGAGCATGAACCACCTTTTTAAGGTCATGCCACAGCATCTCAATCCGATTCAAGTACGGACTTTGACTAGGCCACTCCAAACCTTAATTTTGTTTTTTTAAGCCATTCAGAGGTGGACTTGCTGGTGTGTTTTGGATCATTGTCCTGCTGCAGAACCCAAGTGCGCTTCAGCTTGAGGTCACGAACTGATGGCCGGACATTCTGCTTCAGGATTTTTTGGTAGAGAGCAGAATTCATGGCTCCATCAATCACAGCAAGTCGCCCAGGTCCTGAAGCAGCAAAGGAGCCCCAGACCATCACACTACCACCACCATATTTGACTATTGGTATGATGTTCTTTTACGCCAGATGTAACGGGATGCACACCTTCCAAAAAGTTCAAGATGTTTTTTTTTTGTCAAAAGTGAGACAAGCCTTTATGTTCTTTTTGGTCAGCAGTGGTTTTCACCTTGGAACTCTGCCATTGAAACCATTTCCCCCCAGTCTCTTTCTTATGGTTGAGTCATGAACACTGACCTTAACTGAGGCCTGCAGTTCTTTAGATGTTGTTGTGGGTTCTTTTGTGACCTCTTGGATGAGTCGTCGCTGCGCTCTTGGGGTAATTTTGGTAGGCCGGCCACTCATGGGAAGGTTCACCACTGTTCCAAATTTTCTCCATTTGTGGATAATGGCTCTAACCGTGGTTTGCCGGAGTCCCAAAGCTTTAGAAATGGCTTTGTAACCCTTTCCAGACTGATAGGTGTCAATTACTTTGTTTCTCAACTGTTCCTGAATTTCTTTGGATCGCAGCATGATGTCTTGCTTTTTGAGATATTTTGGCCTACTTCACGTTGTCAGACAGGTTCTATTTAAGTGATTTCTTGATTCATCAGGTCTGGCAGTAATCAGGCCTGGGTGTGGCTTGTGAAATTGAATTCAGCTTTCCAAAAAATGTGATTAACCACAGTAAATTCATGATTTAACAAGGGGGAGCAATTACAGTGCCTTGCGAAAGTATTCGGCCCCCTTGAACTTTCCGACCTTTTGCCACATTTCAGGCTTCAAACATAAAGATATAAAACTGTATTTTTTTGTGAAGAATCAACAACAATTGGGACACAATCATGAAGTGGAACGACATTTATTGGATATTTCAAACTTTTTTAACAAATCAAAAACTGAAAAATTGGGCGTGCAAAATTATTCAGCCCCTTTACTTTTAGTGCAGCAAACTCTCTCCAGAAGTTCAGTGAGGATCTCTGAATGATCCAATGTTGACCTAAATGACTAATGATGATAAATACAATCCACCTGTGTGTAATCAAGTCTCAGTATAAATGCACCTGCACTGTGATAGTCTCAGAGGTCCGTTAAAAGCGCAGAGAGCATCATGAAGAACAAGGAACACACCAGGCAGGTCTGAGATACTGTTGTGAAGAAGTTTAAAGCCGGATTTGGATACAAAAAGATTTCCCAAGCTTTAAACATCCCAAGGAGCACTGTGCAAGCGATAATATTGAAATGGAAGGAGTATCAGACCACTGCAAATCTACCAAGACCTGGCCGTCCCTCTAAACTTTCAGCTCATACAAGGAGAAGACTGATCAGAGATTCAGCCAAGAGGCCCATGATCACTCTGGATGAACTGCAGAGATCTACAGCTGAGGTGGGAGACTCTGTCCATAGGACAACAATCAGTCGTATATTGCACAAATCTGGCCTTTATGGAAGAGTGGCAAGAAGAAAGCCATTTCTTAAAGATATCCATAAAAAGTGTGGTTTAAAGTTTGCCACAAGACACCTGGGAGACACACCAAACATGTGGAAGAAGGTGCTCTGGTCAGATGAAACCAAAATTGAACTTTTTGGCAACAATGCAAAACGTTATGTTTGGCGTAAAAGCAACACAGCTCATCACCCTGAACACACCATCCCCACTGTCAAACATGGTGATGGCAGCATCATGGTTTGGGCCTGCTTTTCTTCAGCAGGGACAGCGAAGAATGTTAAAATTGATGGGAAGATGGATGGAGCCAAATACAGGACCATTCTGGAAGAAAACCTGATGGAGTCTGCAAAAGACCTGAGACTGGGACGGAGATTTGTCTTCCAATAAGACAATGATCCAAAACATAAAGCAAAATCTACAATGGAATGGTTCAAAAATAAACATATCCAGGTGTTAGAATGGCCAAGTCAAAGTCCAGACCTGAATCCAATCGAGAATCTGTGGAAAGAACTGAAAACTGCTGTTCACAAATGCTCTCCATCCAACCTCACTGAGCTCGAGCTGTTTTGCAAGGAGGAATGGGAAAAAATTTCAGTCTCTCGATGTGCAAAACTGATAGAGACATACCCCAAGCGACTTACAGCTGTAATCGCAGCAAAAGGTGGCGCTACAAAGTATTAACTTAAGGGGGCTGAATAATTTTGCACGCCCAATTTTTCAGTTTTTGATTTGTTAAAAATATCCAATAAATGTTGTTCCACTTCATGATTGTGTCCCACTTGTTGTTGATTCTTCACAAAAAAATACAGTTTTATATCTTTATGTTTGAAGCCTGAAATGTGGCAAAAGGTCGCAAAGTTCAAGGGGGCCGAATACTTTCGCAAGGCACTGTACTTTGTCATATAGGCCATGAAGGTTCGGATAGCTTTTTTCCCTTCATAAATAAAATGATCACTTAAAAACTGCATTTTGTGTTTACTTGGGTTATCTTTGTGTAATATTTACATTTGCTTGATGATCTGAAACATTTAAATGTGACAAATGTGACAAAAAAAAGAAATCAGGAAGGGGGCAAATACTTTTTCACAGCCCTGTATGTTTTGATAGAGTTTGTATCCCAACTAAAGTGGCCAAATAACTTCTTAAAATGAAGCACACAGCATAACTGGCATACATACACAGCACATACGTTTCACATTTGGGGAAGATCATTGTCACCATAACAATGCATCATTATAATAGAAACATGACATGCATAATTGCATTTGTGTTCACTTTTGAGAATGGTGTTTTCCAGCTAATGGAACATTCCTGCTTATAGCCTACTGCCATGTGCCCATTTCCTCTGCTTATAACGTGAAGAAATAGGCCAATAGTTTATCAATATTTCAAGCTAAAAGTTCTGATCTGTTATGTGAGCCACATTTGTGATGCTAGTGGTTGTGTTCATTTGAGATCTATCCCATCCCACAACCTTCCCAGACTGTGTTTGGAATATTTATTTCTCGCACAGAATAGAATAGGTCAACTTGTACTATGGGGGATAGTAGATTGACATAGACTTTTGCTGTTCGTTAGGCCTACTCATCTTGTTGGCTGATGAAAAGTAAATGTGGACAGTTCTTACAATATCTTGAATATACGCCTCGGAATTGGATGAGGACGCACACAGTTGTGTCCTCAAAGTGTCTGTCTTCACTTGTAGCCTGTGAGAAAGACCCGATCATGTGACGGAGAGCCATTTGAGTGAGAGGTGCTTTGGAGCATGCAGATGGGAGAAGGGAATTATAATGATTATATTCAGCCCAAGGGCACAACAGACACTGTCCGCAAATGGCACGGATTTGTTCAGGAAGCATTATGACCACACAAAGGGGATGCCGCAGGGAAATTCGAGGCATTATCAAGCGCTTGTCAAATTGATGAAGACTGATGATGAAGTGTGTACAGCCTGCGCTAAAAACAATGCATAGTTCATGCCTTTCATGCAACTTTTTTCAAATTATAATTGTAGTCGCCTCATGCAGCCTTAGAATGTATTAAAATTCTAAACATTATAGCCCAATATTTGTATCACAACTAAAGTTCTATAAATAACTCTAAATGAAGCATATAGGAGGACCTGTTTCTTTGCTAACCGCTCAACAGAGAATAGACGTGTTTGCTCTCTCCCTCAAATTGTTTGTAGATAATATATTTCCTATTTTATTCAGCTATGTTCAATTGTATTCTTCATGTTATAAAATAATATAAAATAATGCAACGGAATTGTAAGCAAATCTTGTCTGCTAAATGAACTAGTGTAGCACACAGCCATACGGCATAGCCACATCAGGACCTAACATAAGGACAACTCAGAGTATAATATTCTGTTCTTCTGAAATATACTTTATTTCTTCATATCATGTTTCTTTAGACCGGTCTAAAATAAAACATGGATTTATTGTGATGGTGTAGACTGTATTAAATGGATTTATTAGACTTTTAAAATGTAGATGTTCCAAAGGTCTGCATCAATGTGTTTATGTTCATTTACGGTCAATTACAATGAGACTGACAGTGATTTGCTTGACAATCACTGGCTGCCGAAATGTCATGACTGCCACAGCCCTTCCCAGGAATTATCATATTCTGTGACAAGCCCACTCCAGGTGTACATACACACACACACACACACACACACACACACATACACACACACACACACACACACACACACACACACACACACACACACACACACACACACACACACACACACACACACACACACACACACACACACACACACACACACACACACACACACCCACACATATCTTATCACAGCAGGGGCAAACCAACTCTCTGACCAAAATGGCTGACCTTTATCTCGTCATAAGAATGTTCATGTCAGTTGTAGTATTCTAATTCCTAATTCTATGGCAACGACCTCCAGGGAGAATATAGTATTTTATACAACCTTTTTATTGCGGCGGTGGGTGGCCCTGCGGGGGAGGGTAGTATGCCAGTAGTGTGTGCATGTGTATATCAGACCTAGGTTCAAATGCATGTGGTTTTGTGTATTTTTTATTCAAATACTTTTTTCTGTGCATTTGAGTATTTTCAAATACACAGCCCAAAACAAGTACTTTTATTTGATTATTTGAATGGTTATTTGTAAAAGCCAAATAGTCAACCAAACTGTCTCTGTGTCTGTCTTGTCTGTCTGTCTGTGTTTTCCACCATTAGAGGTAAGTGTGTTATAGACTGTTATAGACAGTGACAAATACTGGGGACTCAGAGGCTAGTTCATCACATTCATTTCTATGACATCACATTCAAGTATATGTCCTTATGCCTAGTGTTAAACTGCAGCACAATCCACACTGGAAAGTAATGTGACACAGGCTTAATGAACCACTGGAAAGTAATGTGACACAGGCTTTATGAACCACTGGAAAGTAATGTGACACAGGCTTAATGAACCACTGGAAAGTAATGTGACACAGGCTTAATGAACCACTGGAAAGTAATGTGACACAGGCTTAATGAACCACTGGAAAGTAATGTGACACAGGCTTTATGAAACACTGGAAAGTAATGTGACACAGGCTTTATGAACCACTGGAAAGTAAAGTGACACAGGCTTTATGAACCACTGGAAAGTAATGTGACACAGGCTTTACTCTCTAGGGGATTCAGGAGGACAGCAGGAGATTGAAATTGCATAATTTAACTGGTCAATAGTTTTTTTTGTCACCCTGGGTGAACATAACTCATAGAGAATACATATCACATGTGGCATTCCACAAGGGTTCGATTTTGGGTCCGGTACTGTTCAGTTTATATACTGTATGTTACCCCTTGGCAGCGTTATCAGAAAGCATAGCATTGATTTTCACTGCTTCATAGACGATACACAACTTTACATTTCTGAGGATTTTAGCTCCATAGATACATTATTGTACTTTATTAGTGATTTAAATACTTGGTTGGATCACAACTTCCTCCAGCTAAATCAAGACAAGACCAAGGTACTTATTGTTGGAGCCAAAGCACAGAGAGAGAATCTGTCCGCACATTTTAATTCACGGCAATAAAGATAAAACACCAGGTAAAAAACCTAGGTTTTATTTTAGAATCTGAACTCCATTTCGAATCACACATTAGGAATGTGACCAATATATATTTTTACCAGCTGATGAACATTACCAAGGTGTGGCCATTTCTCTCTCAGGCTGATACAGAGAGACTCATCCATGCTTTTATTATAAGTAGGCTTGATTACTGTAATGCTCTCCTGTCTGGTCTACCCAAGAAAGCCATTGGTCAACTGCAAAACATACAGAATTCTGCAGCACGGGTACTGACCAAGACCAGAAGGAGAGCACATATTACACCGGTTTTAATGTCTCTGCACTGGCTGCCTGTGAGTTTTAGAATACATTTTAAGATTCTTCTATTGGTTTTTAAATCAATCCACGATTGTGCTCCCCAATACATGTCAGACATGCTTTTAAGTTATGTACCCAGTAGGTCCCTCAGGTCTTCTGGCACTGGCCTTTTAACTATCCCAAAGTCAAGGACCAAGAGGCATGGAGAGACAGGCTTTAGTTACTATGCCCCTGGAATAGCCTTCTAGAGAACCTGAGGGGGCAGAAACTGTGGACATATTTCAAAGAGAACTTAAAACACACCTTTTTAGTCATTCAGTTTGTATTGTTATTCTTTTGCTTTGCGAGTTCAAACCCCCGAGCTGACAAGGTACAAATCTGTCGTTCTGCCCCTGAACAGGCAGTTAACCCACTGTTCCCAGGCCGTCATTGAAAATAAGAATTTGTTCTTAACTGACTTGCCTGGTTAAATAAAGGTAAAATAAAAAATAAAACATTTTTGTTTTTTATCCTCTTATGTTTGTTTTGTTGTTTTTGTAGTTTGTTGGTGTGTTTCTTCGTCGTCATTAAAGGAACATGTATTCATATCACGCTGCGCCTTGGTCTCCTCCATTCACCGAACGTGACAGACCAAGCAAAAGGACCAAGCAGCGTGATATGAATACATGTTCCTTTAACGACGAAGAAGAAGCACATAAACAAACTACAAAAACAACAAAACGAAGGTGACGCTTAATATAGTGCTGACACAGGCAACTAACACAGACAATAACCCACAAAATACCCAAAGAAGATGGCTGCCTAAATATGGTTTCCAATCAGAGACAACGATAAACAGCTGCCTCTAATTGAGAATCTAGGCAACCATAGACATACATAAACACCTAGATAGTATACACCCCCATAAACATACAAAACCTCTAGACAGTACAAAAACACATACATCACCCATGTCACACCCTGACCTAAGCAAAATAATAAAGAAAACAAAGAATACGTGTGTGTGTGTGTGTGTGTGTGTGCGCGTGAGAGAGAAAATCTGGTCCAATTGCAGAGCTTCAGAGCCCAGCCCCAATATCAGTATATCTCTTTGTTCTATTCTGTATTTAGAATAGAGAGAGAGAGAGCGCGCGGGAGAGAATGAGAGCTAGAGCGGGAGAGGGGGAAAGAAAGAGAGTGCCAGGGCTGGCAGACACCTCACCCTGCTCTGAACTTCCTGACGCCAGTCCTCCCCCTCTCCTCCTCTCCTTCCTTGCCCTGACAACCAGAGACACAACAGTTGCCCCGGCAACAGCGCAAACAAACAACTGAGCCGTATCATCAGGGAGCGTTGTTTGTTAAAAGACACACGAGGAGAAGAGAAGGGCATGTTAGTAGTGTGAATTACAGAGGTACTAAATCACATAAGATCAAGTCATGTACAGGGGGTGGAAACGGCTGGCAGGGTGACAGCTTCTCTGACTAAAGCCTCTGATACTATATAGTTTGATGGGAGAAAGAGTCCCCAGTTAGAAAAGAAGTGTTGCCATTATGAGGCCCTGTAAAATAATACATGTGCAGATGGATGGGTTGGTTGAAGGGTGAATTGCAGTGGTATTACTGGAGGCAACTACAACACTGATGGGCAAGTTCAGTGTTACAATGTTATCTGTTGGGATAAAATCGGACACTCACTGGTCTCAGAGTTTACGGATAGAAGGGGTTGGTCTTGGAATGACAGATTATATGAATGGACATATACTGTAATATTATGGCTAAACACCGATAGTTTATTTAAATAGAGAAGTTTTAGGATAAAGGACCTTTATGCTTGTGCCTAGAATGATCTGTCTGAAGAGTGTTCTTGACTAAATACCTGAAAAGACCCATAGACAATAAATACATCTGTTTTTTATCTATGAAAATGCCTTTGTTCATCTTACAGTATCTTTGCCAGCAACATTGTGCATTGTGTATTCTTTGTTCTTCTCGTGATAAAAATCCACCATGTCATTCTCAGGTGTTTTTATAGGAGAAAGGGTGGCCCCTGTTAGCGTCTAAATGAAGATGCATCTGACAAACAGTGAGTTACAGACTTTATGAGGTCATTACTGCGTAATCAGAGTGTTTGTGTTGTCTTTCGTATCTATGTGTTTATCACCAACAGGTTGCCAACTCCCCATCACCTCTTCAGGTGTGTATGAATGAGGACTATGGCGGGGGGGGGGGGGGGGGGGGGGGGGATTTCAACTCCAACTACCTCATTACTTGACAATGTAACCCACAAAATCTGGTAACCCCACCCAGACATTGTTATCTCTGGGCTGTAGATCACCATATCTGCCCAGAAACCTTCTCTGTTGTTCTCCTTTAGTGACTGGGCCGGGGCTAGTGTCACAAATATATTTTTTAACATTTTAAATGGAACCTTTATTTAACTAGTCAAGTCAGTTACGAACAAATTCTTATTTACAATGACGGCCTACCCCGGTCAAACCCGGACGACGCTGGGCCAATTGTGCGCCGCCCTATGGGACTCCCAATCACGGCCTGATGTGATACAGCCTGGAATCGACCCAGGGACTGTAGTGACGCCTCTAGCACTAAGATGCAGTGCCTTAGACCGCTGCGCCTCTCGGGAGCCCAAAGCGTCTAGGAGTAGGCGTGCTGATCAATTTAGCCTTTTAGATCACAGTGAAGAAGAATACATGGTCAGGGAGGGACTGATCCTACATCAGCACTCCTATTCTGAGACACTTTATGGATACTGGCCCAGGTCTCTAACATTGATGTCTTAATACTGTATTCTTATCATATTGCATCAACAGTTACTTATATGAACTCTAGATGGCAGTATTGAGCCTGGGAGACGGTTGTTGTTCCCTGTCTCCAGTCTTTCTCTCAGAGAGAAGGATTACAGTTTAAGAGCTTGAGTTGAATGAGTTGACAGAACAGTGTTGTGGAGTTCTGACAAGACTTTCACAGGCTCTGATCTTGCATTCTCTCTCTCTCCATCTGATTCTTTTAGTTTGTTCTCTTTCTTGTAAAGGCAGTGTTCTCTGATATCTAAAGCCCTCTCTCTCTCTCTCTCTCTCTTTCTCTCTCTCTCTCTCTCTCTCTCTCTCTCTCTCTCTCTCTCTCTCTCTCTCGCTCTCGCTCTCGCTCTCGCTCTCGCTCTCTCTCTCTGTGTGTCTGTCTGAGATACTGCATGAGGTTGGGATCTGACAGACAGACTTTGAGGGGAATGACAGGCACTGGGAAAGAAACGGCAATTGAAAGCTGAGTTGTAATTATGAAATGTAAGTTGGAATATTGCTTTTATTACAAAGCTAAACAAATGCCTCTCTGGCCCGTTCTGGGAGATCTAACCGCAGAGTCAATGCTTTGTGTTTAATACTTCATGAATCACAAATGCTTGAGCTGACTGTGTGAGGGGCAGGGAGAGTGTGGGGTCTCTCTTTCTCTCCCTCACTCTCTCCCCCTCTCTCTTTCAACCCCCCCTCTCTTTCACAATTCAAATCATTCTCTCTCTGTGTGGTGTGTGTGTGTGTGTGTGTGTGTGTCTGCTACCACTCTCTGTGATATCTATCATTACAGAGATATTGTTAATTACAGCGCAGCGGATAGGAGAGACAGGAGAGCCACAGTCTATTTTATAATGACACAAGACTAGAGCCTGCTGTTATAGGCTATATCCCAAATGGCACTTTGTTCCCTACGTAGTGCACTACTTTTGACCAGGACCCTATGGGTGCACTATATAGGTAATGGGGTGCCATTTGGGATGCATCCCATTGTGACCTCCCAGACACAGAGCCACAGCATCACAGCATCACAGGCACAGCTAGGACATATGAAGGACTGGAAATTAGTCAATTAGTTCACTCATATGTGAATCAATAAACTCGTAGTCTTGGATCTGGTGTGCGTGAGAAAGGGTGTGTGCGTGCCAGTGGGTTTGTGTCTCTCTCTGTATCTCTGTCTCTGTGTGTGGGGGAGAGAGTTAGATGATTGCACACTATACATCTGTCAACACATCATCTCAGAAAGTGTAGGTTAGGTTATTTGTGAGATGAATATACTAATTATGACTTCAGTTCTTGATTTAGAACAGAGAGAGGAGAGAGTCAGTCAGTCTCCGTCTAAATGACATTATAACATGGAAACTTGATGGGGGAACAGACACACACACCAGCTCCGCTTTTTGCTTTGGTGTAGTGAGTGATTGAGAGAAGGAATTCCTCATTACTCAGACCTCTTTGTTCACATCGCATCGCTCAAATACTTTCCACCCGTCTCCTCTCCTCTGCCAGTCGTATTTATCAGTCATGTCTCAACGTTTGATGCAGGGTCTGCTTTCCAAATGCCACCCTATTCCCTATATAGTGCTCCTCCTTCGACCAGGAAGCATTAGAGAACGTAGGGAATAGGGTCATATTTTGGACGTACCCAGGGACCATGTGCGGCTGCCCCGCTGTGCTCTGACTCTGAGGGAGTGAAAATGTGCCTCGCTCGCTGACAAACGGGTGGGCTGAGTGCTGACTTTGTTGTGTCTAGACAGACGCCACTGCGTGTGACGTGAGTGTTGCATGGTGAAACATATTGACGTGCCGGTCTGTAATGTAAACTTCTCTTAGACGGTGTTATTGTGTGGGGGGTTTGGTGCGGGGGTTATGGTAGGATGTGTTGCTAACCCAAGGGAGATAAACTCAGTTGTGTCTGGCTGAATAAATAAACTCTCTTTCTCAATGGGACCTGTAGAAAAGGGGAACAAACAAAAAAAAGATGTACACACACAAAAATATGATTTATCCTCTAGTTTAGTTTAGTTTAGTCCCCAGTATTTAAGTCTATGTCTGGCACCAACACTTCACTGGCACAGCGGTAAGTAGCAAACAGCTATATGCCCACATAAAATACACATCAGCCATGGCACTGTGGACACACACACACACACACACACACACACACACACACACACACACACACACACACACACACACACACACACACACACTGTATGCCAATGTACTGTAAGTCACACTAATAAGGGTGAGTGTAACTTCTGGGATCACTCTGTTTCTCTCACTTGGCCCTTGGAGGCCCCTGTGTCTCTTTGTAGGAGCCCACACCTGATAGCATCAGACCAGTGTTATTCATACACAGCAGGGTTGACAGCATAATTCCACTGACTGACTGTGTGTGTGTGTGTGTGTGTGTGTGTGTGTGTGTGTGTGTGTGTGTGTGTGTGAGAGATCCCAATGTATAATCCCATTGACACTGTTTGTAGGGCGGAAAGACTTGCCGTCCTGTAAGCGCGCCATGTTGTCATGCCCGGCTTGTTCTCAACAGCGGAAACATCTTGTTTAGACAAAACACAAACTAAATCTAAAGCTGCATGTAATGTCTTTATTCGACTCGCCTGAAAGATTAGACAGAGATTTTGTCCTCTCCGTGTTTTTGTCATTTCTTTATCTCCACCTACAAGGAACAAGGTCAAAGGGAGAGGTGAACTCGGAGATTAAAAGCTTCCCGTAAGGTAATGTGCTGTGACCGTGGCAACGTTTGAACACAGTAACTTTACAGCAGTGGTTCCCGCTGTGACCCACCTAGACTTTTTGGACTTGTAGTCTACCACCGCGCAAACCAAACCAGTCTCTAGACAGGACCTTACAGAGTAGATAACGACCAGGAGACGGATTAGGTGGAGGAGCAGGTGATGGTCTGGGCGTTGACACAATATTAAGCCATGGCTTGTGTTCCAAAGGACCCCCTATTCCCAACACAGTGTGTTACTTTTGACCAGACCCTATGGACCCTGGTAAAAAGTAACACAATGCATAGGGAATAGGGTGCCATTTGGGACACAGCCATGGTTCCCACGGCCGGTAACCTCTCTCCTCTTGCCCACCCACTCTCATTTCCCAGCAGTGATGATGAATGAGACTATGCTTACAGGCATTCTCAGAAGCATGACAGAAGCATTCAGTCACCCTGTGTTATCCACACCAGTCCCAGTCCCTGGATGACCTGTGTTTTGGGACTGTGTGTACCAGCTGCAACCCTATTTTCCTTACAGTGAAATACTTTTGACCAGGCCCACAGGTCTCTCAGTGCTTCAGGTGAGAAATCTCACCTCGTCTGGCACGGTAAGACGTAGTATGGCTCAATGTCAGCATGATATAAACGTTCATCTTCATGGTGTGTATGTTATCAAATGTTTGTTAATCTCATCAGACGATAGAAAAATTAAGGAAAAATCTAACACCCAATCAGACAATTCTAAATCAAAACCTGGGCAATCTGACTACGTGTAACACCCAGGCAATCTGACTACATGTAACACCCGGGCAATCTGACTACATGTAACACCCGGGCAATCTGACTACATGTAACACCCGGGCAATCTGACTACATGTAACACCCGGGCAATCTGACCACATGTAACACCCGGGCAATCTGACTACCTAACACCCGGGCGATCTGACTACATGTAACACCCGGGCAATCTGACTACATGTAACACCCGGGCAATCTGACTAGATGTAACACCCGGGCAATCTGACTACATGTAACACCCGGAGAATCTGACTACATGTAACACCCGGGCAATCTGACCACATGTAACACCCGGGCAATCTGACTACAAGTAACACCCGGGCAATCTGACTACATGTAACACCCAGGCAATCTGACTACATGTAACACCCGGATAATCTGACTACATTGAACACCCGGGCAATCTGACCACATGTAACACCCGGGCAATCTGACTACATGTAACACCCGGGCAATCTGACTACATGTAACACCCGGGCAATCTGACTACATGTAACACCCGGGCAATCTGACTACATGTAACACCCGGGCAATCTGACTACATGTAACACCCGGGCAATCTGACTACATGTAACACCCGGGCAATCTGACTGCCCGGGTGTTATGTAATCTGACTACATGTAACACCCGGGCAATCTGACTACATGTAACACCCGGGCAATCTGACTACATGTAACACCCGGAGAATCTGACTACATGTAACACCCGGGCAATCTGACCACATGTAACACCCGGGGAATCTGACTACATAACACCCGGGCAATCTGACTACATGTAACACCCGGGCAATCTGACTACATGTAACACCCGGAGAATCTGACTACATGTAACACCCAGGCAATCTGACTACATGTAACACCCGGGGAATCTGACTACATGTAACACCCGGGAAATCTGACTACATGTAACACCCGGGCAATCTGACTACAAGTAACACCCGGGCAATCTGACTACATGTAACACCCGGGCAATCTGACTACATGTAACACCCGGGCTGGTATTCCTTTTAGACACACATCAGTGCCTCTCTGAAAATGTACTTCTCGTGGAATTTTACTCCTAGTGGAATTCTTCATTTGCAGCTGGTATGGTATTTCTCTCCTCTCTCGTCTCCTCTCGCTCTCTTTAAATTATTTCTTCACCTACGGAGAGGAGACATGCACGTACGAAGCAAAGGGAGGCATGCAAGCAAACACACACACACACACACACACACACACACACACACACACACACACACACACACACACACACACACACACACACACACACACACACACACACACACACAGACAAACGCGTAACGAGGAGAGACAGGTGAGAGATAGCCTGGCGCAGGGCCAGTGTGATGGATGGAGGGGAGAGGAAGATTTCTCAGTGGATGAGTGTCTCTCCTCTAATCCAGGTGATTAGTCACGCCTCCTCTTCTATCAAAGTGTAAGCCGCTGTTTTCTATCGTCTCGACTCAACCAGGAGGCCAGTAACATGAGATTGACGGGGAGAGTATCAATGTGACTAATGTGTATATCTGTCACACACACACACACACACACACACACACACACACACACACACACACACACACTAGTGAGTGGTAATAATTATGTCCAGCATTTGATCTCTTGTTGTCACATTTCTCACATTCCTGATGACTGATGAAAACAAAATGGGCTATTGTTGTTAAAGAAAACATCCTTTATATGCTGTCAAATGGTCCATACAGTAATGGCTTGAGGTACTGTATCTATCAACTTGTTATTAAAAAAAGGGAAAGCACTCGCACGTCTGAGGTGTTTTGTTGCAGGTGCCTGGGAATCCTTCTAGGATATCTTCAAACTGCGCTTGCCTGTATGCTTAATAAACACAAGTGATACGGGCAAGTTTGTATTTGATTTTAAAGGCCCAGTGCTGTCAAAAATGTGATTTCCTGTGTTTTATATATATATATTCCACACTTTGAGGTTGGAATAGTACTTTCTTGCTTGAGAAATAGCTTTTTGCCAATTATTAATTGTTGTTAAAACATTTTTTTTAACCATTTTACTTCATTGTTCCCCTGAAATGATTTGATATTGAGATAAAAACAGCTGCATTGGACCTTTAAGATATCAACTTGTTATTAAAAAGCTATATTATATATCTTTACCAACAGTTAGCTAACTCAGACCATGACTCATGTCGTCAACATACAAATTCAGACTTACGCTATATAATTGTTGCAATGTGTTTCGTCTCTCAAAACATTTATTCAGAACCAAGAACTTGCTGTCGAATTTACATCCCTCTTTGATGTCCTGCTATATTTAATAAAGCGTTACTGGTTTTAGTTTTGTGACAATAAACATGAAGTTATTTATATTTTACTACCCTTCTTTTCTACTCAGTCATGACCCTGCTTATTAGACTGAGGGTGCATCCCAAATGGAACCCTATTCTCTATATAGTGCACTACTTTTGACCAGGGTCCACAAAGCCATAAAGGGACTAGGCTGTCATTTGGAACGCAGACGAAGTTATGCTTTCTGTTCTCAATGATTGTATTATTGTCTCTGTTACCGAAACGCGAGTCACATACTTCGCCTTGAAGCTGAAAATTATATTATCTGATACCTGATCATATAAGCCTGTTTAAAGCTGAACATGGGCCCAGTGGTGAACTTGGGAACACACAGCACTGAACCTGGGAACACTATCGCGTGTGGAACTCAGTTCAGCTTTATTCTGTCTCCCTGTCCAACAGCAGTATGTTAAAACAAACCAGAGATAGAGGGGAGGGGGGGGGGGGGGGGGGAAAGAGACAGAGAGACTGGGGAGAAGGAGAGGGGATGACACTGGCATGTCTAGTTCATATGGAGCTCTTTAGAGAGTCATCATGCAGACCGAGGACTGTTCTTATGAGGACACAGGGAGAGAACACACAGAGAAACGTCTCTCCTTCTCTCTGGTCAGGATGTGTGGTCTCTCTCTCATCATCTCTCCTTCAGGACTGCCTTCTCTGTCTCTTCTCCTTACAACCACCATCTATTTATTGGCTAATTGATGCAAGATAGTCTTGTCAGTCTATCGTCTCTTAGTGTGTGTGTGTGTGTTGGTTCATCCTTCCTCAGTTCTGGACGGCTGAGACAGCTAAGACAGATACAATGCATCTGTTGATGACTCAGTGACTATGATAAATGACTGTCCCTCTCCTTCTCTCCCTCTTTCCCCTCTCTCTCTTTCCTTCTATTCCTCATCCCTCTTCCTCACTCCATCTCCCTGTACTTCACCCATTCTCTCTCTTCCCTGTCTCCCTCTCTCCCTCCCCCTTTCTCCCTCTCTCTCCTCTCGCCCTCTCTCCTCTCTCTCCATAGAGGACCTAGATGACCTGCGTATGGAGGGGGTAACAGGGCTGGCCCCGTCAGGAAGTAAGTTCAGTCAGGGTCGTAGTTCCTACCTCCCAGAGCCCCAGGCCAAGGTCACACTCAACATCTGCTCAAGGTGTGCAAGGTAAATATTTATCCTTTACTCTGATCTGGGGGTTACCTGGGCCTTACCTGTGCCAGTGTGTCTGTTTGGCTGATTGGTTGTCTGTCTGCTCTATAACTTGGTACAGAGAGAGTGGGACAGGTCTGTGTCCAAAGACTCCTCTTCTCTCTGCTCAGTTAGTGTTTTTTTCTGAGCAGATAGGGTACTGCATATGAGAAATGCTTGCCTGACTTACTACTGCAGTGTCCATAGGCCCAGTTCCCTATCACTATACTAGCCCAGTTCCCTATCACTATACTAGCCCAGTTCCATATCACTATACTAGCCCAGTTCCCTATCACTATACCAGTTCAGTCCCCTATCACTATACTAGCCAAATTCCCTATCACTATACTAGTTCAGTTCCCTATCACTATGCTAGCCCAGTTCCCTATCACTATACTAGCCCAGTTCCCTATCACTATACTATTCCAGTTCCCTATCACTATACTAGCCCAGTTCCCCATCACTATACTAGCCCAGTTCCCTATCACTATACTATACTAGTTCAGTTCCCTATCACTATACTAGCCCAGTTCCCTATCACTATACTAGTCCAAGTTCTATATCACTATACTAGCAAAGTTCCCTATCACTATACTAGCCCAGTTCCCTATCACTATACTAGTCCAAGTTCTATATCACTATACTAGCCCAGTTCCCTATCACTATACTATACTAGTTCAGTTTCCTATCACTATACAAGTCCAGTTCTCTATCACAAAACTAGCCCAGTTTTCTATCACTATACTAGCCCAGTTCCCTATCACTATACTAGTCCAGTTCCCTATCACTATACTAGCCCAGTTCCCTATCACTATACTAGTCCAAGTTCTATATCACTATACTAGCCAAGTTCCCTATCACTATACTAGTCCAGTTCTCTATTACTATACTAGTCAAGTTCTCTATCAATATACTAGCCCAGTTCTCTATCACTATACTAGCCCAGTGTTCTATGACTATACTAGCCCAGTTCCCTATCACTATACTAGTCCAGTTCCCTATCACTATACTAGTCCAGTTCCCTATCACTATACTAGCCTATTTCCTATCACTATACTAGTTCAGTTCTCTATTACTATACTAGTCCAGTTCTCTATTACTATACTAGACAAGTTCTCTATCAATATACTAGCCCAGTTCTCTATCACTATACTAGCCCAGTGTTCTATGACTATACTAGCCCAGTTCCCTATCACTATACTAGTCCAGTTCCCTATCACTATACTAGTCCAGTTCCCTATCACTATACTAGTCTACTTCCCTATCACTATACTAGACTAGTTCCCTATCGCTATACTAGCCTAGTTCCCTATCGCTATACTAGCCCAGTTCTCTATCACTATACTAGTCCAATTCCATATCACTATACTAGCCCAGTGCTCTATCACTATACTAGCCCAGTTCCCTATCACTATGCTAGTCCAGTTCCCTATCACTATACTAGCCCAGTTCCCTATCACTATACTAGTCCAGTTCCCTATCACTATACTAGTCCAGTTCCCTATCACTATACTAGTCCAGTTCCCTATCACTATACTAGCCTACTTCCCTATCACTATACTAGCCCAGTTCCCTATCACTATACTAGTCCAGTTCCCTATCACTATACTAGCCTAGTTCCCTATTACTATCCTAGCCTAGTTCCCTATCACTATACTAGTCCAGTTCCCTATCACTATACTAGTCCAGTTCCCTATTACTATACTAGCCTAGTTACCTATCACTATACTTGACCAGTGTTCTATGACAATACAGGCCTAGTTCCCTATCACTATACAGGCCTAGTTCCCTATCACTATACTAGCCTAGTTCCCAATCACTATACTAGCCCAGCTCCCTATCACTATTCTAGTCCAGTTCCCTATCACTATACTAGTCCAGTTCCCTATCACTATACTAGTCCAGGTCCCTATCACTATACTAGCCTACTTCCCTATCACTATACTAGCCCAGTTTCCCTATCACTATACTAGTCCAGTTCCCTATCACTATACTAGTCCAGTTCCCTATCACTATACTAGCCTAGTTCCCTATTACTATACTAGCCTAGTTCCCTATCACTATACTAGTCCAGTTCCCTATCACTATACTAGTCCAGTTCCCTATCACTATACTAGCCTAGTTACCTATCACTATACTAGACCAGTGTTCTATGACAATACTAGCCTAGTTCCCTATCACTATACAGGCCTAGTTCCCTATCACTATACTAGCCTAGTTCCCTATCACTATACTAGCCCAGTTCCCTATCACTATGCTAGTCCAGTTCCCTACCACTATACTAGCCCAGTTCCCTATCACTATACTAGTCCAGTTCCCTATCAGTATACTAGTCCAGTTCCCTATTACTATACTAAACTAGTTCCCTATTATTATACTAGTCCAGTTCCCTATCACTATACTAGCCTACTTCCCTATCACTATACTAGTCCAGTTCTCTATTACTATACTAGCCTAGTTCCCTATCACTATACTAGTCCAGTTCTCTATTACTATACTAGTCCAGTTCTCTATCACTATACTAGTCCGGTTCCCTATCACTATACTAGCCTAGTTACCTATCACTATACTAGCCCAGTGTTCTATGACTATACTAGCCTAGTTCCCTATCACTATACTAGCCTAGTTCCCTATCACAAAACTAGCCCCGTTTTCTATCACTATACTAGTCCAGTTCCTTATCACTATACTAGTACAGTTCCTTATCACTATACTAGTCCAGTTCTCTATCACAAAACTAGCCAAGTTTTATATCACTATACTAGCCCAGTTCCCTATCACTATACTAGCCAAGTTCCCTATCACTATACTAGCCCAGTTCCTTATCACTATACCAGTCCAGTTCTCTATCACAAAACTAGCCCAGTTTTCTATCACTATACTAGCCCAGTTCCCTATCATTATACTAGTCCAGTTCCCTATCATTATACTAGCCCAGTTCCCTATCACTATACTAGTCCAAGTACTATATCACTATACTAGCCAAGTTCCCTATCACTATACTAGCCCAGTTCCTTATCACTATACTAGTCCAGTTCCCTATCACTATACTCGCCCAGTTCCATATCACCATACTAGCCCAGTTCCCTATCACTATACTAGCCTATTTCCCTATCACTATACTAGCCTAGTTCCCTATCACTATACTAGCCTAGTTACCTATCACTATACTAGACCAGTGTTCTATGACAATACTAGCCTAGTTCCCTATCACTATACTAGCCTAGTTCCCTATCACTATACTAGCCAGGTTCCCTATCACTATGCTAGTCCAGTTCCCTATCACTATACTAGCCTAGTTCCCTATTACTATACTAGCCTAGTTCCCTATCACTATACTAGCCTAGTTCCCTATCACTATACTAGCCCAGTTCTCTATCACAAAACTAGCCCAGTTCCCTTTACCAATACTAGCCTACTTCCATATCACTATACTAGCCCAGTGCTCTATCACTATACTAGCCCAGTTCCCTATCACTATGCTAGTCCAGTTTCCTATCACTATACTAGCCCAGTTCCCTATCACTATACTAGTCCAGTTCCATATCACCATACTAGCCCAGTTCCCTATCACTATACTAGCCTAGTTCCCTATCACTATATTAGCCTAGTTCCCTATCACTATACTAGCCTAGTTCCCTATCACTATACTAGCCCAGTTCTCTATCACTATACTAGCCCGGTTCCCTATCACTATGCTGGTCCAATTCCCTATCACTATACTTGCCCAGTTCCCTATCACTATACTAGCCCAGTTCCCTATCACTATACTAGTCCAAGTCTATATCACTATACTAGCCCAGTTCCCTATCACTATACTAGTCCAGTTCCCTATCATTATACTAGCCTAGTTCCCTATTACTATACTAGTCCAGTTCCCTATCACTATACTAGCCTTCTTCCCTATCACTATACTACTCCAACTCTCTATTACTATACTAGCCTAGTTCCCTATCACTATACTAGTCCAGTTCTCTATTACTATACTAGTCCAGTTCTCTATCACTATACTAGACTAGTTACCTATTACTATACTAGCCCAGTGTTCTGTGACTATACTAGCTTAGTTCCCTATCACTATACTAGCCTAGTTCCCTATCACAAAACTAGCCCAGTTTTCTATCACTATACTAGCCCAGTTCCGTATCAATATACTAGTCCAGTTCTCTATCACAAAACTAGCCCAGTTTTTTATCACTATACTAGCCCAGTTCCCTATCACTATACTAGCCCAGTTCCTTATCACTATACTAGTCAAGTTCTCTATCAATATACTAGCCCAGTTCCCTATCACTATACTAGCCCAGATCCCTATCACTATACTAAGCCAGTTCCTTATCACCATACTAGTCTAGTTCTTTATCAACATACTAGCCCAGTTCTCTATCACTATACTAGCCCAGTGTTCTATGACTATACTAGCCCAGTTCCCTATCACTATACTAGTCCAGTTCCCTATCACTATACTAGCCCAGTTCTCTATCACTATACTAGCCTGGTTCCCTATCACTATGCCAGTCCAATTCCCTATCACTATACTTGCCCAGTTCCCTATCACTATACTAGCCCAGTTCCCTATCACTATACTAGTCCAAGTCTATATCACTATACTAGCCCAGTTCCCTATCACTATACTATTCCAATTCTATATCACTATACTAGCCAAGTTCTCTATCACTATACTAGCCAAGTTCCTTATCACTATACTAGTCCAGTTCTCTATCACAAAACTGGCCCAGTTTTCTATCACTATACTAGCCCAGTTCCCTATCACTATACTAGCCCAGTTCCCTATCACTATACTGTTCCAGCTCCCTATCACTATACTAGGCCATTTTTCTATCACTATACTAGCCCAGTTCCATATCACCATACTAGCCCGGTTCCCTATCACTATGCCAGTCCAATTCCCTATCACTATACTTGCCCAGTTCCCTATCACTATACTAGCCCAGTTCCCTATCACTATACTAGTCCAATTCTATATCACTATACTAGCCAAGTTCTCTATCACTATACTAGCCAAGTTCCTTATCACTATACTAGTCCAGTTCTCTATCACAAAACTGGCCCAGTTTTCTATCACTATACTAGCCCAGTTCCCTATCACTATACTAGCCCAGTTCCCTATCACTATACTGTTCCAGCTCCCTATCACTATACTAGCCCATTTTTCTATCACTATACTAGCCCAGTTCCATATCACCATACTAGCCCGGTTCCCTATCACTATGCCAGTCCAATTCCCTATCACTATACTTGCCCAGTTCCCTATCACTATACTAGCCCAGTTCCCTATCACTATACTAGTCCAAGTCTATATCACTATACTAGCCCAGTTCCCTATCACTATACTATTCCAATTTTATATCACTATACTAGCCAAGTTCTCTATCACTATACTAGCCCAGTTCCCTATCACTATACTAGCCCAGTTCCCTATCACTATACTGTTCCAGCTCCCTATCACTATACTAGCCCATTTTTCTATCACTATACTAGCCCAGTTCCATATCATCATACTAGCCCAGTTCCCTATCACTATACTAGCCTAGTTCCCTATCACTATACTAGCCCAGTTCCCTATCGTTATACTAGCCTTGTTCCCTATCGCTATACTAGCCTAGTTCCCTATCGCTATACTAGTTCAATTCTATATCACTATACTAGTCCATTTCTATGTCACTATACTAGCCAAGTTCCCTATCACTATACTAGTCCAATTCTATATCACTATACTAGTCCAGTTCTCTATCACAAAACTAGCCCAGTTTTCTATCACTATACTAGCCCAGTTCCCTCTCACTATACTAGCCCAGTTCCCTATCACTATACTATTCCAGCTCCCTATCACTATACTATCCCAGTTTTCTATCACTATACTAGCCCAGTTTTCTATCACCATACTAGCCCAGTTCCCTATCACTATACTAGCCTAGTTCCCTATCACTATACTAGCCCAGTTCCCTATCACTATGCTAGTCCAGTTCCCTATCACTATACTAGCCCAGTTCCCTATCACTATACTAGCCCAGTTCCCTATCACTATACTAGTCCAGTTCCCTATCACTATACTAGCCTAGTTCCCTATCACTATGCCAGTCCAATTCCCTATCACTATACTAGCCCAGTTCCCTATCACTATACTAGTCCAATTCTATATCACTATACTAGCCAGTGAAATGCTTATTTACAGGCTCTAACCAATAGTGCAAAAAAGGTATTAGGTGAACAACTGTTAAGTAAAAAAATAAAACTGTAAAAAGACAGGCTATATAAACAGTAGCGGGGCTACATACAGTAGCGAGGATACGTACAGACACCGGTTAGCCAGGCTGATAGGTAGTATATACATGTAGATATGGTTAAAGTGACTATGCATATATGATGAACAGAGAGTAGCAGTAGCGTAAAAGAGGGGTTGGTGGGTGGTGGGTGGCGGGACACAATGCAGATAGACCGGTTAGCCAATGTGCGGGAGCACTGGTTGGTCAGCCCAATTGAGGTAGTATGTACATGAATGTATAGTTAAAGTGACTATGTATATATGATAAACAGAGAGTAGCAGCAGCGTAAAAAGAGGGGTTGGGGGTGGTAGACAATGCAAATAGTCCGGATAGCCATTTGATTACCTGTTCAGGAGTCTTATGGCTTGGGTGTAAAAACTGTTGAGAAGCCTTTTTGTCCTAGACTTGGCACTCCGGTACCGCTTGCCATGCGGTAGTAGAGGGAACAGTCTATGACTGGGGTGGATGGGGTCTTTGACAATTTTTAGGGCCTTCCTCTGACACCACCTGGTGTAGAGGTCCTGGATGGCAGGCAGCTTAACCGCATTGATGTACTGGGCTGTACGCACTACCCTCTGTAGTGCTTTGCAGTCAGAGGCCGAGCAATTGCCGTACCAGGAACTGATGCAACCATGCTCTCGATGTTGCAGCTGTTGAACCTTTTGAGGATCTCAGGACCCATGCCAAATCTTTTATGTCTCCTGAGGGGGAACATGCTTTGTCGTGCCCTCATCACAACTGTCTTGGTGTGTTTAGACCATTCTAGTTTGTTGTTGATGTGGACACCAAGGAACTTGAAGCTCTCAACCTGCTCAACTACGGCCCCGTCGATGAGAATGGGGGCGTGCTCGGTGCTCCTTTTCCTGTAGTCCACAATCATCTCCTTAGTCTTGGTTACGTTGAGGGATAGATTGTTATTCTGGCACCACACGGCCAGGTCTCTGACCTCCTCCCTATAGGCTGTCTCGTCGTTGTCGGTGATCAGGCCTTCCACTGTTGTGTCGTTTGCAAACTTAATGATGGTGTTGGAGTCGTGCCTGGCCATGCAGTCATGGGTGAACAGAGAGTACAGGAGTGGACTGAGCACACACCCCTGGGGAGCGCCGGTGTTGAGGATCAGCGTGCCAGATGTGTTGCTACCTCCCCTCACCACCTGGGGTCAGCCCGTCAGGAAGTCCGGGATCCAGTTGCAGAGGGAGGTGTTTAGTCCCAGAATCCTTAGCTTCGTGATGAGATTTGAGGGTACTATGGTGTTGAACACTGCGCTGTAGTCAATAAATAGCATTCTCACATAAGTGTTCCATTTGTCCAGGTGGGAAAGGGCAGTGTGGTGTGCAATAGAGATGGCATCATCTGTGGATTTGTTGGGGCGGTATGCAAATTGGAGTTGGTCTAGGGTTTCTGGGATAATGGTGTTGATGTGAGCCATTACCAACCTTTCAATGCACTTCATGGCTACGGAAGACACCTGCCAGTTGGTCAGCACATGCCCAGAGCACACGTCCTGGAAATCCGTCTGGCCCGTAGCCTTGTGTATGTACACCTGTTTAAAGGTCTTACTCACGTCGGCTACAGAGAGCGTGATCCCACAGTCGTCTGGAACAGCTGATGCTCTCATGCATGCCTCAGTGTTGCTTGCCTCAAAGCGAGCATAGAAGTGATTTAGCTTCTCTGGTAGACTTGTGTCATTGGGCAGCTCGCTCCTGTACTTCCTTTTATGGTCTGTAATAGTTTGCAAGCCCTGCCACATAAGACGAGTGTCGGAGCTGGTGTAGTATGATATCACTATACTAGCCCAGTTCCCTATCACTATACTAGCCCAGTAGAAAGTCTTTATCTCCCTCCCCACTCATGCTAGGCTCCAGGGAAGCAGGTTTATTATTAGGATGGATATATTTCACAGGCACTTCTGGGAATCCCATTGAGACATGGTTGGGTCTAAAGCACACACTGTAAAGCTTTTGTTAGAGGTGAGAGCCAGCCTCTCTCTCTCTCTTTCTCTTTGCTACTTTCTCTCTCTCTCTCCTTCTCCATGCACATCTCTCTCTCACGCTCTGCTCCCGTTTGACCTCTGACCCCTGTCTTTACAGCCCCCTGTTCACAGGCATGTCTACTGAACACACTCCTCATACCACAGAACACAGTGTGTGTGTGGGTCTGTGTGTGCGTGTGTTTAAATAACCTCTGATATTACAGTCCCGTGCATCTGGAATGAAGCCGGTCTGGTCTGGGCCATCTGTCCAAGGCATTTCCAGGCCAGTGATGTGTGATCTGTTTAGGGCCCTTCCCTCCCATCCCTCACCATCTAAAACAACTAGAGCTCGTCAGCCAATAAACCTCTAGAGGATCTAGTGGTCAGGTTAAAGGAATTTGGTCGGAACAGAACAGACGGAGAGGGGGAGAAAGCAGATGTCTGACGTTTCACTGAGAGAGATATTTGCACAGAGCCAAAGCTAGCTTCAGATACGGCTACAACATCAGTGGATACGTCCCAAATGGCACCCTATTCCCTGGTCAAAAGTTGTGCACTATATAGGGAATAGGGTGCCATTTGGGATGCATCCCATTGTGATCCAGGAGCTGGCTTAGTCATTATAAGCCATAGATATAAACTATTGAACTTTAAACATTCAGGTGATAAACAATCTGCCTACAAACTTTCTGATAACATTCAGTATCATGAGAAACCCATCTACCCATCTTAGACACGCATTACCAAACAGATAAGCGGCGTGGATGAATGAAAAATGAAAGGAACAAGAAAGAGGACAAAACCCAAATAGAGAGGGAAGGGGGAGGGGGGGATGGAGGAGTGTGCCTGGCGTCTGACCTGTCTAATACCCCATTATCTCAACCTGGCATCGGGCAGAGTCATGCCCGCTTGGGCCCTATTGCACCCAACACCCAGAAACATGAGCATAACATTGGGCTGAGAGGGAGGATAAACAGGAAACGTGCCGGAAGAGAAAACAAGTGATCTAACAAATAAATAAAAAATGATAAAGAGGTGATAATGGAGACCGGTATCAGCACAGGGCGGTCTTGTGACAACAAGCACATTTTGGAATGCACTTAAGATATGATATTCTGTTCTTGATCTGGAGGAATGTAGACTGTAGGTAAGTGCTGATACAAAGAGGAAGAGAAAGAGAGAGAGAGAGGGAGAGGGGGAGAAAGAAAGAGAGGGAGAGAGCGAGAGGGAGAGAAAGAGAGAGGAGAGAGAGAGAGGGAGACGGTGGGTGTGTGACAGAGAGAGAGGGGGGGGGGGGGTAAATTGGCTATCCCAATACTCAAAGGCTGGCAAGATGTCTTTCATATACATACTTCAGAGGAGGCTGGTGGGAGGACCTATAGGAGGATGGGCTCATTGTAATGACAGGAATGAATGGAACGGAGTCAAACATGTGGTTTCCATATGTTTGATGTGTTTGATACCATTTCATTTATTCCATTCCAGCAATTGCAATGACCCCGTCCTCCTATGTTTCCCTCCACCAGTCTCCTCTAACTTAGTCTGGGAAGCCATCGAAGTGAAAGACAAAAATACAACACCACTATGCCAGCCGGGGAACAACAGCATGGAGGTGATTAATCTATAGTAACACCTCAGAGAGTGTTTATTAATTTACTGCAGCACTGTTAAATGCTGCCTGAGCCTACCCAGAGGTGTGTTCACCACCCATCTGTTCCAAGGCGTTGCTTAGAGGAGGCAGATGTTACCAGGGACAGTGATAGACAACGAATATCATCCTTCCTTTCAATCCTTTTCTCAAAAGCGTGAGATTTCTTTATTTGATAGTTTTATAATGTTTTGGGCCCACCAGAGCTGCATGTCCCTGGCCCATAGATGTGGCTAGAGCTGCATGCCCCTGGCCCATAGATGTGGCTAGAGCTGCATGCCCTTGGCCCATAGATGTGGCCAGAGCTGCATGTCCATGCTGGGCCTTGCTCTGGCGGCAAATCTCCAGTGTTCACAAACTCATCCCAGACCCTGTCCCTAAGCACTGTGTGTGTGCGCGTATGTGTGTCTGTGTGTCGTCACAGCCTGGGAGACCATCCGTGGCATATGTGGACCGGGAATAGGCCTTATTGGAATATTTGTTTTCGTATATGGAATGCTTTCAGGGAATTGTGAATGGTAGTCAGGCCCAAATGCAGAGGACCACATCATTCAAAGCAGGGATATCTGGCTTTTTATTATTTTTGAGAGCGAGAGAGAGAGACAGACAGAGGAGAGAGAGACAGACAGAGGAGAGAGAGAGAGACAGAGGAGAGAGAGACAGACAGAGGAGAGAGAGACAGACAGAGGAGAGAGAGACAGACAGAGGAGAGAGAGACAGACAGAGGAGAGAGAGACAGACAGAGGAGAGAGAGAGAGACGGAGGAGAGCGGGACAGAGGATAGCGGGACAGAGGAGAGAGGGTCAGATGAGAGCGGGACAGATGAGAGCGGGACAGATGAGAGAGGGTCAGATGAGAGAGGGTCAGATGAGAGAGGGTCAGATGAGAGCGGGACAGATGATAGAGGGTCAGATGAGAGCGGGTCAGATGAGAGAGGGTCATAGGAGTGAGAGACATAGGAGTGAGAGAGAGATTTGTTCATTTCAAAAGTTATCTTCAATTCTTACAATAATCCCTTAGGTACAAAGTGGTGGTGGCTGTGGAGGAATGCCACACCATAAGTTGTTGTCATGTTGTGTTGTTACCATGCTGCGTTTTCATGTGTTGCTGCTATGTTGTTGTCTTAGGTGTCTCTTTATATAGTGTTGTGGTGTCTCTCTTGTCGTGATGTGTGTGTTGTCCTATATTTTTAATCTCAGCCCACGTCCCCGCAGGAGGCCTTTTGCCTTTTGGTAGGCCGTCATTGTAAATAAGAATTTGTTCTTAACTGACTTGCCTAGTTAAATAAAGGTTAAATAAATTAAATTAAATGTATTTTCTCTCCAGTTAATGGCTTCCTCTGATTACATGGAAAATAGCATGCAACTAAAAGAATGCGTAACTAAAGCAGTGTGCAATTAAATGATATATAGTATGATTTACAGTCAACTAAATATATACTGTTCAAACGTAAATACCATGAGTACAGATGATGTGAAACTGTTTATAGGAGAAGAAGGAAACACTAAGGGAATCAAAATGTGTGTTCCAAATGGCACCCTATGCCCTACCTCTAACCAGAGCCTTAATGGGGAATAGGGTGCCATTTGGGATACAGAAATGTCATCTAACATTATTTTTATCCGAACCACTACATCCAACCACAAAGCGAAGGCCAGAGTGTTCAGCTTGCGTTCCTGTTAGAAAACTGTTTGTCTTTCAGACACAGCGTGCTGCTCTTTGTCTAATCTCTGAGAGTGTTACATCTTTGACGTGAGGAGAAAGGCAGAAGCCACAACTTTTGGACAAGGCTCTCATCCCACTCCAAGCAGATAGGGCTGGTACTGGCAGGCCTATAGATATGTTATAGCTAGGATTTGTACTGGTAGGCATATATGGGCTCAAAGCTGGACATGACATTGAACAGTTATGATTACGAACAGATGGGATATGATAGTGGACCCGACAGTCTTGTCAGGGGTGTGAAGCACCAGTAGACAGACGGAATTTGGGTTTAAAATGATGGTATTTATTTACAGGTACATCATCAGACGTTGACCAAAATAACAAAGGGCCAGTTCACTGAAGCTGCTGACTTCTAAGGCAGAGTGCCTTAAAACTAGGCAAAGTGAATTCAAACTAGGCAGAGTGAATTCAAACTAGGCAGAGTGAATTCAAACTAAGCAGAGTGCCTTAAAACTAGGCAGAGTGAATTCAAACTAGGCAGAGTGCCTTCAAACTAGGCAGAGTGCCTTCAAACTAGGCAGAGTGTCTTCAAACTAGGCAGAGTGCCTTCAAACTAGGCAGAGTGCCTTCAAACTAGGCAGAGTGCCTTCAAACTAGGCAGAGTGCCTTCAAACTAAGCAGAGTGCCTTAAAACTAGGCAGAGTGAATTCAAACTAGGCAGAGTGCCTTAAAACTAGGCAGAGTGAATTCAAACTAGGCAGAGTGCCTTCAAACTAGGCAGAGTGCCTTCAAACTAGGCAGAGTGCCTTCAAACTAGGCAGAGTGCCTTCAAACTAGGCAGAGTGCCTTCAAACTAGGCAGAGTGAATTCAAACTAGGCAGAGTGAATTCAAACTAAGCAGAGTGCCTTCAAACTAGGCAGAGTGAACAGATTCAAAACCCAGCCCTAAAACTGTGATACCGGTAATCCAAAATGTCATCAATTAACATGAATATCTCAGTCAATAATCAATACTTTTCACTGGTTTAAATATCAATGGCTAATACATTTACATAAATATCGCAAACATTTAACTGATAAAGATTAGGAAAACACACCTCAACATAGTGCATAGTAATTTCTGAGCAAGCTCAGTCCTCACAGCTACTGGCTAACTAGTTTCCACAGCAATCCGCAGTGGTTAATATTGAAGGTCAGTGATAAAATGGAACTTGAATTCTAAATAGACAATATTTAACATTTCTACTAGTGTGTTATCATTTATATAACAAACCCAATGCATGTTTGAAAGCTACTAGCAACAGGAATGGGCTTGTCGACGTGAACAACTGACACAAACATTAACAAACAGGGGCGCGACTTTGGTTTTAGAAGTGGGGGGAGGACATAATATCTATATATTTTTTTATCCAGCCAGCTAAACACTCCAAACAGCCTACCCCACCTCTCAGAGACGTCTGCATGATCCGAAATCAGACCGTTGCCTTGTTTTGTATCACATTCCCAGGATAAATGTGGAGGGGACAAAATGCGAGGGGGGGGGGGGGGGTGGTATGCCCATCCCCGGTAAAAGTTATGCCCCTGTTAACAAACATTTTGCAAAGTGTGTTTGGCTCCAAAACTGAATGAACTGCACCATCTTATACTTCAGCTATACATGATAAGACTTTTATCTGAGTTTGGCTTGGGCATAGTTCTGCCTCTACAGATTCTATCTAACTGTAGTTGTGATGAGTGGATGGATATGAATTCCTAAACTGGTCTGCTATGTTACTGTGTCTGGAGGTACCTTCCCTGATGCACATCCACATCCCGACGCATTCCCCTGATATAGATTAGACAAGTGAAGCCTATCAGTTCCACTCTGTTTCATCACCTCTCACTGATAGATTCCCACTGTCCTCTCATAGAAGGGTTCGGGGCCTGATGTATTAATTAAGCATATCAGAGTAGAATACTGATCTAGGATCAGTTTAGTCATTTAGATCAGAGTGAAAAATATTACATGGACAGGGGGGGGGCACCTGATCCTAGATGTGCACTTCTAGTTTGATATGCTGATGAATACAGATGTTTAGTGTGAGAAACATATACGGTACTGGACTACTGTAGTGTGCATACTGTGCTGTGTTAACACTAGCTATAGAGCTAGGGAAGTATGTGCCTTGCGTCGTTTGTTAAGTGTTCAGCGTTTGACCCACTGTAATTGAAGAATGTGTCATCGGTGTTGTGCCTTCGAAGGCTCCAAACCGACTTTGGGTGAATGCTGCTCGTCTGAAAGCTAGTGGATGTTTAGCGTAAAGTGTGTATAGGTTTTGTTTTAAGTTAGGGGTTGTAATGTGTGAAGTGTGATGATTTGTGTGAGTTGTTTTGACATGTGGTTCAGCCTGTAGTCGTCGAGTGCGTTATCTAAGTTTGGTTTTGTCTCTACAGGCTGCAGGGGGACAGTCTGTCAGATGCCAGTAGACCAGAAGAGGACCAGCACCATGGACCCTCCCAGCATGGATCACCTCAACATGGACCTCTCCATGGAACTTCTCATCCCCTGCTCCCAGAGCATGCTGCTGTCAACATGCCTGATGGAAATGGGCCTCGTGGACCCCCCCATCACTTACAACCTGTGCCTGATATCTCCTGTAAGTTAATAGTACACAATGTATGCATCCCAAATCACGCACAGTGCACTATTAGGATGCCGCTAATAGGACCTACCCAGTATATCCTCTTGTCAGCTCTCGATACGTCAAATATGGCATTACTCTTACTCTTTCTTTCTGTGTGTTTGTGGGTTGTCTGGAGTAGGTTGTTTTCCCGGGGTGGACACAGCGCCGGTACGAGACCAGGAATGCGAGAGTGTGTCTCAGGTCTCTTTCCCAGTAAGTGTCTTCCATCGTTCTGTCCCTCCCTCTCTTCTTCCCACCATCTGTCACCAAACAATCCAGCTCACCTTACCTCATCAATTATCACCCCCCCCCCCCCCCCCCCCCCCCCCAACCTGTTTTGTAAGACTGAGTGCTAGACCCGTCTCAATAACCCTGCTATTAGGCCAAGGCCAGGCTTTAACCATCCATCTTTACAGGCCACGGCAGTTTACACAATGGACAATATAACTGTGATACAGCGGAACAAGTGACACATCTAATTAGACTTTCCCTTCATATCACTTTACAATAGTTTCCCTAAATGTCACTCTACGATAGTTTCAGGGCTTTTTCTGCCATTTGTCTGTTAAAAGGATGAGTTTCGGTTTTAATCCGTTTCTATGTATCTGTAACTACCGACCAGAGATAGGGCTATTTAGAATCGTGATACTCTTGCCCCACATAAAGGGCTAGTAAAGAGACATTCACTATTGTTCTGCGTACTGGTTTGCGTGACAACTGTGGAGATCATGGAGGTTTATAAGGTGCTCTACAGATGTAGCTACAGGCAAAAGGGTAGACGAAACGACACATTCAATTCATTATTGTTCATTGGCTGGCTTTCGTGATAACTCCACCTGCTAAGGGAGTTCATAGAGGGATTTGGAGTCTGCACCAAAAAGCACTCTATGCCCTATATAACCCCCCCCCCCCCATGGGCCCTAGTCAAAAGTACTACACTATAAAGGGAATAGGGTGCTATTTGGGATGCAGACCTGGTGCTGCATTGATGTAGCCATCTGACAGCTAACTAACTAACACATGACAGATTGAGTGTGGCGGTGCCACAGACACTCACATGCTGTTAATAAAGCAGTCTGTGTATGCAGACGCCGATACCTTGATGCTTAATTATCCACACCAAGTGTTGGAAAAGCCTTTAACAGCTTTTTTTTGTAGAAATAAAAGGGATTTGGAGCTGCACCTCGTTGTGTGTGTGTGTGTGTGTGTGTGTGTGTGTGTGTGTGTGTGTGTGTGTGTGTGTGTGTGTGCGCACCAGATGGGCGGAGGCTCCAGACTAACTGGCAGCAGGACTGGTGTGAGACAATATTCAATCAAAGCGGTAACCGGGTCGACATTGATGGGGTAAATGGCAAAATAGCATTCTCTCAATGCTGCTAGAAAGAATATCCGATATCTTCATTGTTCAACTCAATGAATAATGATAATAACTCAGGGGATGGGGGTGCTTATATTTGTCCGGATACACTTGTGGGTGTGTCTTGTACAAGTGTGTCATGAAAATGTGTTTCTGGTATATTCCAACTCTTCCTGAGAAACCCACAGGGAGTGGGGTCACTATTGTCCAGCAACCCTGGAGTAATTGGGACGAAGTGCCTTGCTTAAGATGACAGCAAAATATTTATTTAATTGTTGGCTCCGGGATTCAAACCAGTGTCCTTTCAGTTACTGGCCCAACACTCTAACCTCGAGGTTACCAGCCACCCCCAATTGTGTCGGATTGCATTACAGGGAACCAACTGCATCCTCGACGATCCAGCTCCCTACACTCTGCAGTCCATGGGTCACAGCACTGACACACAAGTGACTCAAGATTTTGGCTGTCTTCACCACTGTACAGTACAGCACATGTACTCTCCATTGCTCTCCTCACACGGTCTCCATAGGTTCGAGCGGTTGGCAGTGTTAAGAGCAAGCTTTTAATATTCTAATGTTTCCCATATGGAAACACCAAGTGTGAATGTCTCTCTCCCGCCACCTACTGCTGTTTTTAAAGCCTACTATTCAACCCAAATGGCACCCTGTTCCCTACATAGTGCACTACTTTTGACCAGAGCCCTATGGGCCCTGGTCGAAAGTAGTGCACTGCATAGGGAATAGGGTGCCATTTGGAACTCAGCCCAAATGTGGTTGTTTTCCTCTTTAATGGCTTATTTTGGGCCCTTTTTGAAAGGCTAATGTAATTTGTCTTCCTAATAGTGTGTTTGTTTAACTGGGCCTGCAGGGCTCTGGTGCCCTGAGGAGCTAACAAGCTATGGGAAACAACATGTAATACTTTAATGAGTTCTGTTGAGTCACTTCTTGGGACAAATAATGGTTACTGTCATACAATGGCCGAGCTCTCTGTCTGTCTATCTACTGTATCTATCTCCACTCACTGCCTTTCCTATGGTTCACTGGCTGCGTCCCAAATGGGACCCTACTCCCTATGTTGGGCACTCCTTTTAACCATGGCCCATAGAGGTCTGGTGAAAAGTAGTGCACTAGTATGAAGGGAATTTGGTGCCATTTGGGAGGCAATCATGGGACACAGACAAGGGATGTCCTGTATAGAAGTTTGTTTTCAGTCAATAGGGCATTTTATAGTGGCTTCCTGTTTTTCCCTAGGTAAAGGATATCTGTATTTTATACAGTCCAGCATTGAGCCATAAAACGAAGCAGACTTGGATAGCTGAACACACACCACACATATGTGTATACAACTGAAATGTATCTTCCACATTTAACCCAACACCTCTGAATCAGAGAGGTGCGGGGGGGGGGGGGGGGGGGGGTGCCTTAATCGACGTCCATGACATCGGCGCCCGGGGAGCAGTTGTTGTTGGGGGTTAACTGCCTTGCTCAAGGGCAGAACGGCAGAAAGCAGAACGCTGTTAATGGTTAACATTAATGCTGCTGCAACAGCATTAGGTCTACCATCTAGCTGTGCCAGCTTGTCTAGGTGATAATTGACTCATAAAGGTTATGTTCCTAAAGCAACAGCCGGAGTAATTTCCCAAGAATTTCTGCTCAATTTCCTTCATAAGTGTCAAGCACTATGTTTAATCAAACCTAGCCCTTCGACTGGGTGTTACCGTCGTCGAGATTTTTCTAAATGTTTACATTTTACAAGCAACAAGAACAAGATAATTAGCATGATGCAATGCTATGTGTATGTTTCAGGGCAGGAATGTGATGGTTTATGTTTCCAGGGCCATTTGGATGTAGTTCAGCTGATATATTGCAGGGCCTCTATTCCTAAGTGTGTGTGTGTGTGTGCGCGCGTGTGTGTGTGTGTGTGACCTCTCTCGTCTCTTCCTGGGTCTTTAGTATTTGGCACTGGCCACCTCTCCACTTTATCAATGGAGCCAGCATGCTCCCACACCTCTATGGTAATATATTATACACCTGATTATCGGCAGACCCAATCTCAATGTTTTATACTCCAGGGAAGTGTCATAAATGGCACCATAATCCCTATATAGTGCACAACTTTTGGCCAGAGCCCATTGGGCCCTGGTCAAAAAGTAGTGCACTGCAAGGGGAATAGGTTGCCATTGGGGACGTAACCTAGGTAACCCAATAGCTGTTATATTCCCCTGCAAAAGTCTCTAGTATTTCCAGACTTTCCATATTAGTGGTTTCCTTTCATGTGGTCTTGGTGCTCCACGTTCACAATGATTGTCTCAATGCAAAAAGTGAGTTTAGAAAACAGCTATCCTGAAGAACTGTAGGAGCTCCTGCATTGCCTTACTTGTGTCCAGTCTCCCTGGTTCCTCTAGGCTGGGACTGTTTCATTCCGGTCATGGAGGGCTAAAACACTTCTGGTATTCATGCTCTGCTTATGCACAGGGACAGATTCAGACCGGGGACACCAGGTGAGTGCAATTACCTAGCAGACAGAAACAGAAACCAGAAGTTATTGCCTCCCTCAGGCACCGAAATCGAACCGCCCAGGACCAATACCTTAAGCTAATCTGGTCTGTGACCACCACTGCCTTTCCCCCCCATTGTACCCTCAAGACTAGGGCTCTATCTCAATTCAATTTCTTGCATCCTATTTCCTCAACGCCTTCTCAAGTGATACCTGGCTCACCTGCCATTGGCCAAACAAACAAACAAACATGCGTGTCTAGGCCCAGTCATGGCCTGCTGCATCCACCTCATCCTCTTTCCCTTTGCCATCCCTCTCTTTCTCTCTCTCTTACCAACACACACCAGTCCCACCAGACCAGACCAGGCACACACACACACGCACACACACACACACACACACACACACACACACACACACACACACACACACACACACACACACACACACACACACACACACACACGCCCTTACATGCAAAGCCACCATCAGCCAGGAGTCATAACTAATGCCTTATTTAAATTTAGCCCAAACCCCCGGCTGCTTGGGGTTTTCATTTGTTAGAACAAACAATAGCAAATTACTCACCTCCAATGGACCCGAGAAACAAAGAGCCTGGAGAGCTGGGAGCGAGGAGAGATTGTACTGCTGTGGTTTCTACTAAATATAGTCTACTAATTCAACTTTAAGAGAAACAGTCTGTTTTTCGGCAATTGATTGCTTGTGACTGCATGCAGAGCAGAGCTAGAACCCGCACCGCTCGCTTGCTCTCCCGCACCGCACTCCGTATTAGAAAAGAAAGGCTGACTGTTTGAACTTTAGTGAGCGTGAGTTTTTTCCTTCCTTCGAGTTTTCAGTTTTCACTCTTCATGGGCCAACGTTCAATCAAACTTGCCATGCAGTAATCCCACACAGCAAGGTTAATCCCACACAGCAAGGAGATTTATCAGAAGTAACACTGTTGAAGCTAATATTTATCACTATGGCACATTGAGTGTTTTCTGCGTAGGTTAAGAGCAAGCAGCCATATAAATGCTATTGTAATGTAGTTGGTTGCAAAACACATACTGTCAATATTAATTACATTAATTCTGAAGTATATGTATTTAATAAAACTTTAGCTAACATCCACCAGAGTATACCAAACATTAGGAACACCTTCCTAATATTGCATTGCACCCCTAGGTGTCAAAAACGTTCCACAGGGATGCTGACCCATGTTGACTCCAATGCTTCCCACAGTTGTGTCAAGTTGGCTGGTGGACCAATTTTGATACACACAGGAAACTGTTGAGCGTGAAAAACCCAGCAGCGTTGCAGTTCTTGACACAAAACAGTGTGCCTGGCATCTACTACCATACCCCGTTCAAAGGCACTGAAATCGTTTGTTTTGCATATTCACCCTCTGAATGGGTACGTACACAACACGTACACAATCCATGGCACACGAACACTGAGCAGGTGTTCTTAATGTTTTGTATACTCAGTGTACATCAATACAAAAAAGATCATGTGAATGCAAAACAGATACACAGAATTCATTTGCAATAAAAAATGATTTTATCCAGTGCATCCGTGGACAGCCACTCCATCATCCTTCAGCTAACCTAACACAACCCTAAGTCAAAACACACACACACACACACACACACACACACACACTCCATCATCCTTCAGCTAACCTAACACAACCCTAAGTCAAAACACACACACACACACACACACACACACACACACACTCCATCATCCTTCAGCTAACCTGACACAACCCTAAGTCAAAACACACACACACACACACACACACACACACACACACACACACACACACTCCATCGTCCTTCAACTAACCTAACACAACCCTAAGCCGACAGACACACACAAACACACACTCCATCATCCTCCCGCTAACCCAACCCTAACCCCACAGCTACAGGAGGATATTAATAATATGTGGTCTAACGCTTCAGATAATACGTTCCTGTTGTCTTGGCAATGGCTATGGACTCACCTAGGCTGCATCCCAAATTACACCCAATTTATTCCCTATATAGTGCACTACGCTTCACCTGAGCCCAATGGTAATATGTAGGGGATAGGGTGCCAATTGTAATGCGGACTAATGGTAGAATGTGGTCGGTTCAGCTCCCAGGCACACAGACCCAATGACACGACTGATTCAGAGCAGCCAACAGCAAACAGGATATTGACAATAACACAATTACACTCCTGATTCAAGCCTCTCCTCTCTCCTTTCTTCTCTTTTCTTCTCCTCTCCTCTTCTCCCCTCCCCTCTCTTCCCTTTCCTCTCCTTTCCTTTACTCCCCTCTCTCTTCCCATCTCTCTCCTTTCCTCTTCTCCCCTCTCTCTTCCCATCTCTCTCCTTTCCTCTACTCCCCTCTCCTCCCCTCTCTCTTCCCTTCCCTCTCCTTTCCTCTACTCCCCTCACCTCTTCTCCCCTCTCTCTTCCCATCTATCTCCTTTCCTCTACTCCCCTCTCCTCTTCTCCCCTCTCCTCTTCTCCCCTCTCCTCTTCTCCCCTCTCTCTCTTCCCATCTCTCTCCTTTCCTTTCCTTTCCTTTCCTCTACTCCCCTCTCCTCTTCTCCCCTCTCTCTTCCCTTCCCTCTCCTTTCCTCTACTCCGCTCTCCTCTTCTCCCCTCTCTCTTCCCATCTTTCTCCTTTCCTCTACTCCCCTCTCCTCTTCTCCTCTCTCTCTTCCCATCTCTCTCCTTTCCTAAACTCCGCTCTCCTCTTCTCCCCTCTCTCTTCCCTTCCCTCTCCTTTCCTCTAATCCCCTCTCCTCTTCTCCCCTCTCTATTCCCTTCCCTCTCCTTTCCTCTACTCCCCTCTCCTCTTCTCCCCTCTCTCTTCCCATCTTCCTCCTTTCCTCTACTCCCCTCTCCTCTTCTCCCCTCTCTCTTCCCTTCCCTCTCCTTTCCTCTACTCCCCTCTCCTCTTCTCCCCTCTCTCTTCCCATCTTTCTCCTTTCCTCTACTCCCCTCTCCTCTTCTCCCCTCTCTCTTCCCTTTCCTCTCCTTTCCCTTTCCTCTCCTTTCCTCTCCTTTCCTCTACTCCCCTTTCCTCTTCTCCCCTCTCCTCTTCTCCCCTCTCTCTTCCCATCTATCTCCTTTCCTCTACTCCCCTCTCCTCTTCTCCCCTCTCCTCTTCTCCCCTCTCCTCTTCTCCCCTCTCTCTCTTCCCATCTCTCTCCTTTCCTTTCCTTTCCTTTCCTCTACTCCCCTCTCCTCTTCTCCCCTCTCTCTTCCCTTCCCTCTCCTTTCCTCTACTCCGCTCTCCTCTTCTCCCCTCTCTCTTCCCATCTTTCTCCTTTCCTCTACTCCCCTCTCCTCTTCTCCTCTCTCTCTTCCCATCTCTCTCCTTTCCTAAACTCCGCTCTCCTCTTCTCCCCTCTCTCTTCCCATCTTTCTCCTTTCCTCTACTCCCCTCTCCTCTTCTCCCCTCTCTCTTCCCATCTCTCTCATTTCCTCTACTCCCCTCTCGCTTCCCTTCCCTCTCCTTTCCTCTTCTCCCCTCTCCTCTTCTCCCCTCTCTCTTCCCTTTCCTCTCCTTTCCTCTACTCCCCTCTCCTCTTCTCCCCTCTCTCTTCCCATCTCTCCCCTTTCCTCTACTCACCTCTCCTCTTCTCCCCTCTCTCTTCCCTTTCCTCTCCTTTCCTCTACTCCCCTCTCCTCTTCTCCCCTCTCTCTTCCCATCTCTCTCCTTCCCTCTACTCCGCTCTCCTCTTCTCCCATCTCTCTTCCCTTTCCTCTCCTTTCCTCTACTCCGCTCTCCTCTTCTCCCATCTCTCTTCCCTTTCCTCTCCTTTCCTCTACTTCCCTCTCCTCTTCTCCCCTCTCTCTTCCCATCTCTCTCCTTCCCTCTACTCCGCTCTCCTCTTCTCCCATTTCTCTCCTTTCCTCTACTCCGCTCTCCTCTTCTCCCCTCTCTCTTCCCTTTCCTTTCCTCTACTCCCCTCTCCTCTTCTCTCATCTTTCTCCTTTCCTCTACTCCGCTCTCCTCTTCTCCCCTCTCTCTTCCCTTTCCTCTCCTTTCCTCTACTCCGCTCTCCTCTTCTCCCCTCTCTCTTCCCTTTCCTCTCCTTTCCTCTACTCCCCTCTCCTCTTCTCCCCTCTCTCTTCCCTTTCCTCTCCTTTCCTCTACTCCCCTCTCCTCTTCTCCCCTCTCTCTTCCCATCTCTCTCCTTCCCTCTACTCCGCTCTCCTCTTCTCCCCTCTCTCTTCCCTTCCCTCTCCTTTCCTCTACTCCCCTCTCCTCTTCTCCCCTCTCTCTTCCCTTTCCTCTCCTTTCCTCTACTCCGCTCTCCTCTCCTCCCCTCTCTCTTCCCATCTTTCTCCTTTCCTCTACTCCGCTCTCCTCTTCTCCCCTCTCTCTTCACTTTCCTCTCCTTTCCTGAGAGACTACAAAGGCAGGTCTACTATGACATACTGTCTACACGCTGGGATCCACAAGGCCAGCCAAACCATGGTCTTCTGGAGTGCTGGATTGTTATAGTTCAACAATAGCTCATCATTAACTGGCCAAAAGTGCGTCCCAAATGGCACCCTATTCCCTATATAGTGTACTATTTTTGACCAGGGTCCATAGGGCAAAAGTAGTGTACTGTACAGAGGATAGTGTGCCATTTTGGACACTTCCAAGGGCAGCCAAACAATGGAGATGTTCTAGGGTGCTGCTGCGTGCCTGCAACAATAGTCCATCATTAACTGACGGGTAAGGGACGAGGACAAAGCAATGGGGGTGTATGAAAGAGACACGGACACCTTAAATGAACTGTCCAATGTTTCCAGAGTTCTATGAAATGTGACCTATAATTACTTACAATATGAGTGAAATAGTTTTCCTTTCAAAAAATGGTAGGGGAGAGTGGAGCAAGTTGAGCAAAAGGGGTAAGTTGAGCCACCCCTGTTTCTAGGAAACCATACACAAAATGAATAAGTTGACCAAATATTTAGGAAGAGGTCATCATTTCATGGAGTCTGTGAAGGAAGAAACCACATGGAAAAAGTGGTAAGACAGTTAGGTCCAAAAAAACAGATTTTCACCAAATGAATCTATCGTGTTCAAGGTTTAATGATGCTTGTATCTAAACCAAAGTAGATAATTTTAAGTTGTGGTCTCTATAAGCTTCCATAGGAGGTCCTAAACCTAGCATGAATGTGTATCCTTGTAGCTGTGTGGGCTAATATAGTCAACATGTTTGCCTTGGGGTAAGTTGAGCAAATGTAAGTGTTTTCTTCCAAGGCATAATGCAAGGCATTCTTGCTGTGATATGAGGTAACAGCAGGGCCTATGTTAAGTGTTTGTTAGGTGTTAAGCCTGTGTTAAAATGATTAAAAGATTATCATTTTGACCCCACGGGGTGAGTTCTTGCGTGGAGCCCCAGATCGAGGGAGATTATCAGTGGTCTTGTATGTCTTCCATTTCCTAATAATTGCTCCCACAGTTGATTTCTTCAAACCAAGCTGCTTACCTATTGCAGATTCAGTCATCCCAAACTGGTGCAGGTCTACAATTTTGTTTCTGGTGTCCTTTGACAGCTCTTTGGTCTTGGCCATAGTAGAGTTTGGAGTGTGACTGTTTGAGGTTGTGGACAGGTGTCTTTTATACTGATAACAGGTGTCTTTTATACTGATAACAAGTTCAAACAGGTGCCATTAATACAGGTAACGAGTGGAGGACAGAGGAGCCTCTTAAAGAAGAAGTTACAGGTCTGTGAGAGCCAGAAATCTTGCTTGTTTGTAGGTGACCAAATACTTATTTTCCACCATAATTTGCAAATAAATTCATTAAAAATCCTACAATGTGATTTTCTTGATTTTTTTTCTCATTTTGTCTGTCATAGTTGAAGTGTACCTATTATGAAAATTACAGTCCTCTCTCATCTTTTTAAGTGGGAGAACTTGCACAATTGGTGGCTGACTAAATACTTTTTTTGCCCCACTGTAGGTGCCCTTTGCGAGGCATTGGAAAAGCTCCCTGGTCTTTGTTGTTGAATCTGAGTTTGAAATTCACTGCTCGACTGGAGAACCTTCCAGATCATTGTATGTGTGCGGTACAGAGATGAGGTAGTCGTTCAAATATGTTAAAACACTATTAATGCACACAGAGTGAGTCCATGTAACTTATTATGTGACTTGTTAAGCACATTTTTACTCCTGAACTTATTTTGTACGTCCTCTACACCTGCATTGCTTGCCGTTTGGGGTTTTAGGCTGGGTTTCTGTACAGCACTTTGATATATCATGTAAGAAGGGCTATATAAATACATTTGATTTGATTTAGGCTTGCCATAACAAAATGGCTGAATACTCAAGACACTTCAGCTTTTAATTTTGTATTCATTTGTAACAATTTAGAAAACATTATCCCACTTTGACATTATCGGGTATTGTGTAGGCCAGTAACAAAAAAATCTCAAATTAATCCATTTTAAATTCAGGCTGTAACACAACAAAATGTGGAAAAATTCATGGGGTGTGAATACTTTCTGAAGGCACTGTATAATTCTCACTGTAATCTACATTATTAGCCTGGTCCCAGGTCTGTGTGTGTTGCAGCTAACTCCTATATGGTTCCTTGTCATGCCAAACATGCTGAAAACAATAGTTTGGCTAAACGTACTGTATGTTACTGTTGATCGTTATTAGTTACCCAAAAAAAGCCTTCTAACAAATATCATATCGTACCAGGTAAACAACGTTATTATAAATATCCTTTTAAAAGATAACATTTTTACACCAAACAATGAGGAAACAAACCAGATGTGTAGTCGAGCTGTCTCTCACATGCAGGGTTAGGCCCATAAATCAACCAGTTGTTTTCAGCGAGCTGTCAGAAAACACAAGGGACACATGCAGACAAAGGAAGAAATAAGACTAAATCATATTGGATTACTTTCTCTTCCTCTTTCCCTCTCCCCCCTTTTGCTCCCCCTCCATCACTCCCTCATACTCTCATCCCTCCCTCCCTCCCTCCCTCCCTCCCTCCCTCCCTCCCTCCCTCCCTCCCTCCCTCCCTCCCTCCCTCCCTCCCTCCCTCCCTTCCTCCCTCCCTCCCTCCCTCATTCATCTTTCCCGCCCTCCCTCATTCATCTCTCCCTCCCTCCCGCCTGTCCTTTCCCCCACTCCATCTCTTCCTCCCTCTCTCGTTCATCTCTCCCTCCCTCCCTCATTCATCTCTCCCTCCCTCCCTCATTCATCTCTCCCTCCCTCCCGCCTGTCCTTTCCCCCACTCCATCTCTTCCTCCCTCCCTCATTCATCTCTCCCTCCCTCCCTCATTCATCTCTCCCTCCCTCCCGCCTGTCCCTTTCCCCCACTCCATCTCTTCCTCCCTCCCTCATGAATCCCTCCCTCCCTCCCTCCCTCCCGCCTGTCCCTTCCCCCACTCCATCTCTTCCTCCCTCTCTCGTTCATCTCTTCCTCCCTCCTGTCCTTTCCCTCACTCCATCCCTCCCTATCACGTTCATCTCTCCCTCCATCCTCATTTTCTGAAAACAACAGGCATGCCTTCTATTAAGTGGTTTGAAGAGGTCAACCTGTGGTCTTAAAGGGGATGAGGTAGCGGTGGTGGTCTTGCTAGTGGTGTGTGTGTTCCTAGCTGCTTCCTGTTCCACTTGGGTTGCCCACTAGCAGTCCCTCACTAGACCAGACTACAACGCGCTGCGATGGGCAACATGTGGCCCAAGAGTCATGTGGGCAGACCAGAAGTCCAAACATTGCACCATTTTTTACCAGGGTCCATGGGGTATCAAGTGTCAAAGGTGATGAACGTGGCTTAGAAGCAATATTTCCCAAAATAGACAACCTTTCTTACCAGTTATGAATAGATCAGAACTTTATCATTCATGGTAGACCAGAGTAAAACCCAGACAGGAGTCTTTTTCTGGCCTTTTCCTGCCCTCAAAAGGGCAGAGTTTAAACGACAGCATACTGTCTGTCTGTCTGTCTCTCTAGCTCTTCTTCTTCACCACCACCAAGGTGATTGAGGCTGATGACTGCATGCACACAGGCCTGACAGTCCTGCTGTGCACCGGGGCCGACTGGGACCCAAAAACTCCCTGTTAGTGGTGCTGGTGGATATTACTGCTGAGCACGCACACACACACACACACACACACACACACACACACACACACACACACACACACACACACACACACACACACACACACACACACACACACACACACACACACACACACACACACACACACACACACACACACACACACACACACACACACACACACACACACACACACACACACACACACACACACACACACACACACACACACACACACACACACACACACACACACACACACACACACACACACACACACACACACACACACACACACACACACACACACACACACACACACACACACACACACACACACACACACACACACACACACACACACACACACACACACACACACACACACACACACACACACACACACACACACACACACACACACACACACACACACACACACACACACACACACACACACACACACACACACACACACACACACACACACACACACAACACACACACACACACACACACACACACACACACACACACACACACACACACACACACACACACACACACACACACACACACACACACACACACACACACACACACACACACACACACACACACACACACACACACACACACACACACACACACACACACACACACACACACACACACACACACACACACACACACACACACACACACACACACACACACACACACACACACACACACACACACACACACACACACACACACACACACACACACACACACACACACACACACACACACACACACACACACACACACACACACACACACACACACACACACACACACACACACACACACACACACACACACACACACACACACACACACACACACACACACACACACACACACACACACACACACACACGTGTGTGTCGGCCCCGGTGCACAGCAGGACTGTATTCAGACAGCAGTGTATTTCAATCTGGACTCCCATCCTCTCTCTCTCAACATGGATCTAATTTAGGTAGGAATCAGATCCATGTTTGTTAGTTGGACAGAAGCATCACCACCAAAGGATTTTCTTCCATTTTCTTTGTTCACCTTGGGCTCGGCTTTGGGTTTCTGCAGTGTTGGCTGGGAGTGGAATTATACAACGTTGGTTTTCTAGCCGTTGACATGAATGACCTCATCATAACTCATTACCAAATTATAAAAGTACTTTATCTCAGAGATGAACACAACAAACCTTGTTCTTTTGATTTGTTGTTCATCTGGATGAAATAAAATGATTTGCATCGATGCGTCCAACAAACAAATGAAACAAAACAGTTTGACTCATTTGGGTCATCATCTAAACATACATCATTATCAATACAATGCAATGCAATGACTGTTTCAGACAGGAGTGACTCAGTTTCTCTCTCGGGACTGGAGCCCTATTCCCTCTATAGTCAACTACTTATGTCCAGAGCCCTACTCCCTCTATAGTCACCTACTTATGTCCAGAGCCCTACTCCCTCTATAGTCACCTACTTATGTCCAGAGCACAACTCCCTCTATAGTCACCTACTTATGTCCAGAGCCCTACTCCCTCTATAGTCACCTACTTATGTCCAGAGCCCTACTCCCTCTATAGTCACCTACTTATGACCAGAGCCCTACTCCCTCTATAGTCACCTACTTATGTCCAGAGCCCTACTCCCTCTATAGTTACCTACTTATGTCCAGAGCCCTACTCCCTCTATAGTTACCTACTTATGTCCAGAGCCCTACTCTCTCTATAGTCACCTACTTATGACCAGAGCCCTACTCCCTCTATAGTCAACTACTTATGTCCAGAGCCCTACTCCCTCTATAGTCACCTACTTATGTCCAGAGCCCTACTCCCTCTATAGTCAACTACTTATGTCCAGAGCCCTACTCCCTCTATAGTCACCTACTTATGACCAGAGCCCTACTCCCTCTATAGTCACCTACTTATGTCCTGAGCCCTACTCCCTCTATAGTTACCTACTTATGTCCAGAGCCCTACTCCCTCTATAGTTACCTACTTATGTCCAGAGCCCTACTCTCTCTATAGTCACCTACTTATGACCAGAGCCCTACTCCCTCTATAGTCAACTACTTATGTCCAGAGCCCTACTCCCTCTATAGTCACCTACTTATGTCCAGAGCCCTACTCCCTCTATAGTCAACTACTTATGTCCAGAGCCCTACTCCCTCTATAGTCAACTACTTATGACCAGAGCCCTACTCCCTCTATAGTCACCTACTTATGTCCAGAGCCCTACTCCCTCTATAGTCACCTACTTATGTCCAGAGCCCTACTCTCTCTATAGTTACCTACTTATGTCCAGAGCCCTACTCCCTCTATAGTCAACTACTTATGACCAGAGCCCTACTCCCTCTATAGTCACCTACTTATGTCCAGAGCCCTACTCCCTCTATAGTCACCTACTTATGTCCAGAGCCCTACTCTCTCTATAGTTACCTACTTATGTCCAGAGCCCTACTCTCTCTATAGTTACCTACTTATGTCCAGAGCCCTACTCCCTCTATAGTCAACTACTTATGTCCAGAGCCCTACTCCCTCTATAGTCACCTACTTATGACCAGAGCCCTACTCCCTCTATAGTCACCTACTTATGTCCAGAGCCCCCTACTCCCTCTATAGTCAACTACTTATGACCAGAGTTCTACTCCCTCTATCGTGCACTACTTTGACCATTTGTTAAATGTCTGGAAGTGAAGAATATTCCAAAAGGCAGGTTTTTCTGATTTTCTGACACTAGGTCCAAGTGCAACCATCTGCAGTGGAAAGCTGTGATCTATTTCACCAAAAGCAGATGCTCCCTGCATTCCAAATGGTTTCCTATTCCCTATATAGTGCACTACTTTTGACGAGAATCCTGTAGGAAGTTCACTATATAGGGAATAGGTTACCATTTGGGATGCAGGGGCTGTGTCCACATCACGATAGGCAGACAAAGTTCACACAGTACAGCCAGATAGATAAAATAAGAAATTCCATCCAGGCGATATCAAAGCCAGTGTAACAGCTTTCCAATTTGATCAATGCGCTGCAATATTTGCAAGACCATTTGGTTGTTTTGGACCAAAAGTATATTCACTGGCCCATGTGGGAATCCAACCTGGCACACAAATACACACGTACACTTAGGAGTAGAGGTAATCATGACGGTAATCACAACCGTATATCATGAAGTGACTAAAGACTACAGGGGCCCTTCCACATGGTGCTGTAGAGTCCTAAAGTCTACAGGGGCCCTTCCACATGGTGCTGTAGAGTCCTAAAGACTACAGGGGCCCTTCCACATGGTACTGTAGAGTCCTAAAGACTACAGGGGCCCTTCCACATGGTACTGTAGAGTCCTAAAGACTACAGGGGCCCTTCCACATGGTACTGTAGAATCCTAAAGACTACAGGGGCCCTTCCACATGGTACTGTAGAGTCCTAAAGTCTACAGGGGCCCTTCCACATGGTACTGTAGAGTCCTAAAGACTACAGGGGCCCTTCCACATGGTACTGTAGAGTCCTAAAGACTACAGGGGCCCTTCCACATGGTACTGTGCAGTCCTAAAGACTACAGGGGCCCTTCCACATGGTACTGTAGAGTCCTAAAGACTACAGGGGCCCTTCCACATGGTACTGTAGAGTCCTAAAGACTACAGGGGCCCTTCCACATGTTACTGTAGAGTCCTAAAGACTACAGGGGCCCTTCCACATGGTACTGTAGAGTCCTAAAGCCAAGCAAGATACACAGGATTCCAATATACACACAACCTTCTATTAATTAACCTCCCTAGATAACATCACAATGTAAACAGACAAAGTATGCCAAGAATCAAAGCATAACTTGGTGAGTAAATGGATGTTGTTTTCATCAGGGGGACTAAACAGACACGACTCCCTATATATTATACATACTGACTGTACAAAACATTAAGAACACCTGCTCCTTCCATGACATAGACTGACCAGGTGAATGCTATGATCCCTAATTGATGTCACTTGTTAAATCCACTTCATTTAGTGTAGATGAAGGGGAGTGTAATGGCTGTTGGTGGAAGAAGGTGAGGACCAAAGCGCAGCGTGGTACGTGTTCATGTTATTTTATTGACACTGAACACTAATACAACAATAACAAAGGGAACAACCGAAACAGTTCTGTCTGCTGCAGACACAAACACAGAAAACAACTACCCACAAAAACCCAGTGGGAAAAAGCTACCTAAGTAACGATAGACAGCTGCCTCTGATTGTGGAAAAACTGAGTTTAAATATATTTGGCTAAGGTGTATGTAAACATCCGACTTCAACTTTATTTGACCTTTGCTTCTGACCAAAAGTAGCACACTAGACAAGAGTATTATGTAGCTGGGGAATAGGGTGTCATTTAGGTTACATCTGTGAATGTCCAGTTTCAATTGTTACAGTCAGGTCTAGAGGGTCTCAATAGGCAACATGCTATATGGGAGATAAAGAACATGTTTAGGACAAGTCAGCCAGCCAACCAGCCAACAAGTCAGTTAGACAGCAAGTCAGCCAGCATGCCAGCCAGTGAGCCAGTCAGTCAGTAGTTAAGCAGTCGGTCTGTGGACTACAACACTCTGCATTGTTTAGCTGGCTCATTACATCTCCAGACATATGTTTCACCTGGTTCATTTGGAGTCTCATAAGGGCCACAAACACTGAATATACTGTTCTGTATGTCTATGTGTGTGTATAACTGATCCTAGGTCTGGTGTCTATGAAGAACTGCAACCCAGAGCGAGAATGTAGATGTGACTGCGATACTAAAATGCTTTGTTCTATGGAATGGGCATCTCATCTGGGTAAAGTCATGTAGTCAAAAAATAAAAGATGATGGCAGGATCTCCCAGAACAGACCACAACGAGTTCTGTTTAAATTGTGGTATTTTATGGGAGATGCCTTCTACCCAGAACCTGTTTGTGTGTGGAGATGTCACGAAAGATGTCACAGAGAGAATACCCAGAAAAGCATGACTAGATGATGTCATGCTGGAGGGAGTGAGGGAGGGAGGGAGGAACATGTCATGTAATGTTTCACCCTGCTGGCAGACTGGTTAGAGGGTTATAATTACTGATGGGTTGTGGTCTTACCGCCACAGAGCTCTTCATGTCGCTAATAGGCAGAAAGACCAACTTCAGGGCTTTTTCCCAAATAGCACCCTATTCCCTATAGAGTGGACTACGTATGACCAGGGCCCATAGGGCTCTGATCAAAATAAGTGCACAAAGGGCTTTAGAGAATAGGGTACCATTTAGGGGAAAGCTCCAGTCTCCCCCAAAATCACGTTTTGCCATTTATCCTTGGGCAGCGCCCGGCAACAGACCCTGTTGTTTTTCGTCATTCCTTTTCTATGCGGACATGTTTTAAGACCACTCACTCAATCCACATTCAGATCAGGGGGCCTACAATGAGTACCAGTGTTAGGCTAGGGATGTGTCCCAAATAGCACCCTATTCCCTATGTAGTGCACTACTCTTTACCGGAGCCCTATAGACCACTCGTCAAAAGGAGTGCACTATATAGGGAATAGGGTGCCTTTTGGGATACAACCCATGTGTAAGGTTAGCTATCCCTCTGGGTTGGTCTATAAACGTAGTGGAGAGAAGCTGTATGTCTCTCATCAGATCTGTGCCTTTAGACGTTGTGCGTCCCAAATGGCATCCTTTTCCCTATATAGTGGACTACTTTTGACCAGAGCCTTATGTGCCCTGGTTGAAAATAGTGCAGTATTAGGAAATATGGTGCCATTTGGGACCCATCCATACACTACCCTGCCTGGACAGTCCATCATGTGAAACCAGCCTGTCAGTGGACGCTAAGAGTGTCCAGTGATGTCACAGTTGGCAGTGATGTCACTATAACTCATGTTAGGGTTCAGTACAACTACGTCCCAAATAGCACCATATTACCCATTTAATGCGTCTACTTTTAACTAGAGCCCTATGGCCGTCTTATCATTGGACACACAAAGGTCCACTGGATTAACAGCTCATCTGACCTGTCTGTGATCACTGGGATAAAAGAGGGGAGGGGGGGGATTATGTGTACTCCAATTATAGAATCTGGCAACCCCGGTCTTACTAAATTATGTCTCATGCCAGGAATAGGTATGGCGGCATGGCAGTAATACATGGCAACCCAGCTACCCCAGCAGCCAGTTGCAACCGTAGTCTACTTTGCTTATTCATGATCCCTGAATGTCTGTTCATAGTTGTTCAAGTTTTTAAACACTTTTCTAGTTTTGATATTGTAAAAAAATGGTATCCATATGCTTATGAAACTATTTCCAAACAGTTTGGTTTGTTAGATGTATTGTTTGTTAACTGCCTATACTGTAGATGGATCAGCGCTCTCAGACAGCCTGGCTAGCAGGAGCCGTATTCTGCATCCCAAATGGCACTCTATTTCCTACATAGTGCACTGCTTTTGACCAAAGCCCTATGGGTAGTGCACTCAAAATGGAATAGGGTGCACTTGTGAGACAACCTTGCACTCCATTTCAGAATTTATTGATTGTTATTTATAAAAATCCCCTCAAACGACCACTACTGACAGTCTAGTAGTCTACCAGTCGATGTTCTACCATCCGAGGCTAGCCTAAACCCCGCGCCTCCAACCCACCCACTTTCATCTACACTCTGTGGTTACCCAAAGTTTTTCTAATGCCCATAAAATATAATAATTGCCTCTTGTTACAACAGATATGGCTGGGGCCTGCCCCCATTTTGAGCTTTTGAGCAAAAGCTTGATTATTCAATGATGTTGTAATTGAGGGGGTCTTTCTTTCTTCTAATGTGACTTTCTCTATTTTTTCTCCCACTCTCTCTTTCTTCTCTGTGTCAGCGTCAGGCAGTCTGGGAGGCTGATGTGAAGGTGGTTAAAGGAGTAGGAGGAGGGAGCTCGTCCAGGGAGCTGCTGGGACAGACGGGGGGACTGCTGCTAAGTGACTCCCTCTTCTCTAAAGAACTAGAAAACATGGGCAAACACCTCGCTGGTAGGCATCTATCTGGGTGTGTATGGTGTGTGTGGAGGGGGGGGGGGGTTCTTTGTGTGACGGGAGTGTTATTTTTTTACAGTGACAAACATTGTGGGTAACCCAGATCAAACAATCACTCACAGACACACAGACACACAGACACACAGACAGACAGACAGACAGACAGACAGACAGACAGACAGACAGACAGACAGACAGACAGACAGACAGACAGACAGACAGACAGACAGACAGACAGACAGACAGACAGACAGACAGACAGACAGACAGACAGACAGAGCTCCATTAAACATTGCATATATGACAGAAAGAGAACATGGGGAGAGAGAGAGACAGAATTAACCTAGCTCCTGCCAAAGCACATATTTGGGGCTTGTGCAATTTGATTGGCTAATTAAAAACTGATCTGCCAATTAAAAGTGTCTGGAAAAAAATATATTTATTTTTACCCCTCGGCATCTTTTATTAATTTAATAAATACAGCTCTGGTAAGTCGTTAAAACCTTCTGTGAAATTGATAGCTTACACACACACACACACACTGCTATGAACTGACATATTTTAATTTATAAAACCACACACACACTCATGCACACACTTCGCATGCTGTGACCTGACACATTTTAAGTTCTTAGAACCATGACCAAAATATGGGAGCAGTCACTGTGCCTTTCCATCAGGCTTGATCTCTCTCCTCTCTTTGAACGATGGTTGACGTGACGTCTGTCTGGGTGACTCTCTGAGACGTTCGTCACGGTCGTTACGGGTGGCTGCGACGTAGAGTATTAATTTATTAACCAGATGAAAGTAGACCAAAGAGTGAAGTCGCCATCCACAGTCAACCTAAGACATGTGTCACCCAATTGTTTGTTCCTGCACATTCCCCCTTTAAGCTGTGGTTATCTCTTCTGTGTCCCAAACGGGTTTATAAGAGTCTATATTCCCTTATTACTGTAGTGCACTACAGGCCCTGGTCAAAGTAGTGCACTATATAGGGAATAAAGTGCAGTTTGGGATGCAGCCTCTGCTGCATGTACACCACATATGTGTCACCATTCTAGGGTTATGTCAAGCATTTTGACCACACTTAGTGTAACTATTAATGTCACGCAGAGGCACTCACAGCTGGTAAATATCTTCTGCGTCTTCTCAGACCTCAGCTCATCTGCTCATTGGTTGCCTGTTGTATGTATGGGTCTGTCTCCCTCACACAGGGTTTTCACTAGCAAAACAGAACCCTGTCTGGCACTTTGGAGACACAGTGGGGAGGCCCTATGTTGGCAACATGCACACTTTGAGCTTTTGAAAATGCCACTGCTGTGTATCTCATAATGCAATAACGTATCGGCTCATTGTTAGCCTGTTGTATCTCTCTCCCTCACAGTCCCGTCAGGAGAATAATACGCTGGCTGACTTTGGGACACAAGAGGAGGCCCTGTGTTGGCAACACATTCACTTTGAGCAGCTAGTAAAATATCACTGTTGAGTGTCTCAATAATTAATCTCCACGGCGATAGACTATTGTCTCCCACACACTCCTACTGATTGCACTGAGGTAGAGGTTTCTCTTATCCACAGATCTAAGATCTGATTACTCAATTCCCAATACTCTCCTAAACCCTTAAATGGATATAAAAAAGATCTGACCCTGTATAAGCAGTTAGGGGCAACTTCTCTACCTACTCCACTGAACTAAATGCTGCATCTTAGCAATTTACCTCAGGGGCTAATATTCCAAACTTCTGACGAAGTGAAAATGTAAGTGTAAGTTAGGATTTTCCCCTGAGTGTATAGAGATTTGTACACTGCCTGGCAGTATGGGGCACTAGAGAAGTCCTTAAAGTCGTTGTGTTGACAACATGGCACACTTTGCACTCGTTCTTTATGAAACACCCTCAAGCCATCAGGTGGCATTGATTTCTAGTTGTTTTACTTAAGTTAGGCTGTATTGAATCAGAGGGCTCCCCATTGAAGGGAGACGTTGAACAACTTAATTCCCCGTCTTTCATGCCTCTATTAGCTGCTAATCTGTTCCATGTTTCAACCCACCGCCTCTCCTTTTATCTCCTCTCTCACCCCAAATTATGTGGTAATGGTGCATCCCCCTTCTACTAGTCCGTTTTTGAAATACAATTAGGTTTATCTACTTTCTTTTGTAATCCCTGTGGATATAAGTAATAGGTTACTTTTTTCCCACCAAAAGATCCCATTTGATTATTAGACTTGTCTCAAGTAGAACTTCGCTAGGGTTGCAAAATTCCGGTAACTTTTCCAAGATCCCCAGGTTTTTCATAAATACCGCTTGGAGAATTCCAGTTGGTGAATTACCTCATTGCTTAATTCTCCTGATTACGGGAATCCTCCAACGAGGAGTTCTGGAAAACTTTTTTTCTGAACTTTGGGAAAGTCACCAGAATTTTGCAACCCTAATCTCTTTGATGATTGAAGTCTGTGCGTAATACTAGCTTTAGTCCTATGATATGGAATGTGAATAGTCAGAGCAGATGGCTAATAAAACATGCTGTTTACCGACCTGGAACCAGTCTAGGCTTAGTCTGACTGCCAGTCTGTATGTCTTATCATGCCAACTCCTTGTCGCTCCTTGTTATGCCAAACAAAGGCAGCAATGGAGTAGTCTTGAGGACACACAGATCTGGGATCAGTTTTAGGGTAATGCAATTCAGTTCATGATAATTCTCCTATCCGTTCGACATCATTTATCTGTAATCATGTTGTTTAATGTTATTCAGGGAGTACATCTCATTCTGGCCGACAACATGCAGATTTTATCCAAACGAAAAGATATGACTGAATCGTTAACGTGTGTGTGTGTGCCCGCCAGTGTGCCTGTCTTTAAAGTTTCCATTTTGGAGAGGTTGGAAGCCGGAGTCAATAAAGCATTGCATGTGATCTAAGAGTTGTAAGGGTGTTGTAATGCGGTGGTCCTGTACTCTATCACTAAATGTCTTCTCTTTCTGATCAAAGAGTTTAGAATAGATTATATCTGCCTCCTCCCTCCCACCCGCCTTGTGCTAAGTGCATTTGAGTCCTGATGCCTCCAACCTTGATTGTCTTTTAAACAATTGTCATCACTTATTTTAGTCTGGAGGCCAGGCATCAGCTCAGACTGTGAACACAGTACTTGAACTACAGTGAGTTAATCAAGTTGGATACAGATAAATACATTCCTGATTTTTAGATTGTGTCCCAAATGGCACCCTTTTCCCTTTGTAGTGCACTACTTTTGACAAGGACGCTGGTGAAACAGGGAACAGTGTGCCATTTGGGACGCAGTCTTCGATGTTTAATAAACGGGATGTGAGAGCCATGTTTTAATTGGAGAGGACAGGAGGAGGAGTGGAAGGGGAACTATCTTCGTCACACTTACAGTAACAGCATGACTGCATCAACACCCAAATCACTTACGGTCAGGAACAACGATTTTCCAAACCGACTGAAAGAATGCTTTTGTTTATCATAACATCAGTTGATGATCATATTGGCTTTATGGGAACTGATTATTTATCAACATATCCTGTTTAGTTGAATCAAACACCAACGATCTCGGTCATGGTAGAATGGGTGCTGTGTGGGAGAGTATGACATTTCACGCCCTCATACCTGCTGCATTTTTTTCACTGCTTATAAGCACCGACCGAAATATGGCATTATGAAAGCAGCTTCATGTACAGTTTCTCAAGATTAGTAGTAGTTGTGTATTCATTTATCACTTGTGTACAGTTGGATATTCAAGTCGCTTCCTAAAGGTCTACATTTGGTGTTTCAGTAGATGTATCCTGTTTTCTCAAGTGACTAACCCAGATCTGACACTGTGATGGAATAGTATGGCAACGCATGAAGAACCCATGTACATGTGCCTTCAGAAAGTATGGCAACGCATGAAGAACCCATGTACATGTGCCTTCAGAAAGTATGGCAACGCATGAAGAACCCATGTACATGTGCCTTCAGAAAGTATGGCAACGCATGAAGAACCCATGTACATGTGCCTTCAGAAAGTATGGCAACGCATGAAGAACCCATATACATGTGCCTTCAGAAAGTATGGCAACGCATGAAGAACCCATATACATGTGCCTTCAGAAAGTATGGCAACGCATGAAGAACCCATGTACATGTGCCTTCAGAAAGTATGGCAATGCATGAAGAACCCATGTACATGGGCCTTCAGAAATTTTTCCCACCCTTGATTTTTTCCATATTTTGTTGTGTTACAGCCTGAATTTAAAATTGATTAAATTTCTTTTTTTTTGTCACTGGCTTACACACTATAGAGTACCACAGTATGAGTCATAATACCCATTAAAAACTAGCAGTCAAAGAGGGAAATGGTTCAAATTGTTTTTCCACAATTCATTTTTCCCATAGGGGATTTTAGAAACACTTAAAATAAGGGCTGTGTTTTGTGTAGGCTTACTCTGGTGTGACGTTTTGCTAACTCTGTAAATCTCTCGACACCAGGTAAAAAAATAAAAAATAAATCTACTTAAATTATTATACAAAATTCTTGCAACCAATAGAATTGTCACGTTCGTCATAATGAGGAGACCAAGGCGCAGTGTGATAAGAATACATTTATTTGCACGAAGAACACTAAACAAACGTGCCGTGAAAAGACACGCGTGCTGACAGGAAACAGCACATAGACAATAACCCACCAAACCTAAATTGAAAATGGCAACCTAAATAGGATCCCCAATCAGAGACAACGATAAACAGCTGCCTCTGATTGGGAACCAATTCAGGCCACCATAGACCTAAATTTACCTAGACATACCAAAATCCCATAGATATACAAAACCCCTAGACAAGACAAAAACACACATACCACCCTCATCACACCCTGACCTAACCAAAATAACAAAGAAAACAAAGATAACTAAGGTCAGGGCGTGACAAGAATGCAGATTTTGCTGCAAAGAAACAGAATCATTAGATCATTTGTTTTGATACTGTCCATATGTAGCTTGTTTTTAGTCACATGTTCAGGTATGGCTGAAGAATTGCAGCAGTTACTTGGAGCTGACTCTGCAAATAGCACTTCTTAGTCAATCGATCAATGATATAATACTTTTATCAAAATATTTATCTTTAATTTACAATCCGTAGAAACTATGAGAATAGAAAGGTTCAGAACATGTGTGAAACATCACAGCACAGTTGAAAAATATATAGCAAATAGAAATCAAAACCGAATGGTGTTCGTAGATAGATGGGAGGGGTTGAGTGGAGCTAAAGGGCGGGACTAAAAACAACACGATAACTCATGTAAAATACACAGTGTCTGTAAAATGCATATATGTTCAGAACTGGATGGTCTTTAGAGATACTGTAGATAGGAGGGGTTGAGGGTAGTTTAAGGATGGGATTAAAAACAAACAAAAGATAACTATTGTAAAATACACTGTTTTCCTTCAAATGTACACTAACATTCAAAAGTGTGGGGTCACTTAGAAATGTCCTTGTTTTTGAAAAGAATGCACATTTGTTTTGTCTATTAAAATACATAAAATAGATCAGAAATACAGTGTAGACATTGTTAATGTTGTAAATGACTATTGTAGCTGGACACGGTAGATTTTTTTAATGGAATATCTACTGTACAGTAATGGCCAAAAGTTTTGAGAATGACTAAAAAAACATTTTCACAAAGTCTGCTGCCTCAGTTTGTATGATGGCAATTTGCATATACTCCAGAATGTTATGAAGAGTGATCAAAGGAATTGTAATTAATTGCCAAGTCCCTCTTTGCCATGCAAATGAACTGAATCACAAAAAAACATGTCCACTGCATTTCAGCCCTGCCACAAAAGGACCAGCTGACATCATGTCAGTGATTCTCTCGTTAACACAGGTGTGAGTGTTGACAAGGACAAGGCTGGAGATCACTGTGTCATGCTGATTGAGTTTGAATAACAGACTGGAAGCTTCAAATGGAGGGTGGTGCTTGGAATCATTGTTCTTCCTCTGTCAATCATGGTTACCTGCAAGGAAACACGTGCCGTCATCATTGCGTTGCACAAAAAAGGGCTTCACAGGCAAGGATATTGCTGCCAGTAAGATTGCACCTAAATCAACCATTTATAGGATCATCAAGAACTTTAAGGAGAGCGGTTCAATTGTTGTGAAGAAGGCTTCGGGGAAAGTCCAGCAAGTGTCAGGACTTCTCCTAAAGTTGATTCAGCTGCGGGATCGGGGCACCACCAGTACAGAGCTTGCTCAGGAATGGCAGCAGGCAGGTGTGAGTGCATCTGCACGCACAGTGAGGCAAAAACTTTTGGAGGATGGCCTGGTGTCAAAAAGGGCAGCAAAGAAGCCACTTCTCTCCAGGAAAAACATCAGGGACAGACTGATATTCTGCAAAAGGTACAGGGATTGGACTGCTGAGGACTGGGGTAAAGTAATTTTCTCTGATTAATCCCCTTTCCGATTGTTTGGGGCATCTGGAAAAAAGCGTGTCTGGAGAAGACACGGTGAGCGCTACCATCAGTCCTGTGTCATGCCAACAGTAAAGCATCCTGTGGCCTTCTCAGCCAAGGGAGTGGGCTCACTCACAATTTTGCCTAAGAACACAGCCATGAATAAAGAATGGTACCAACACATCCTCTGATAGCAACTTCTCCCAACCATCCAGGAACAGTTTGGTGATGAACCATGCCTTTTCCAGCATGATGGAGCACCTTGCCATAAGAGAAAAAACTAAGTGGCTCGGGGAACAAAACATCGATATTTTGGGTCCATGGCCAGGAAACTCCCCAGACCTTAATCCCATTGAGAACTTGTGGTCAATTCTCATGGCAGAGCCTGTGTAAGGCTGACTGTTCAATGCTCCATCTATTAAGCATTGTCTTTGTATTTTATATAATATCTAAATTAAAACGAACGGATTGACAGTTGATTTGTATAAACCAGTTCATAGACCAGATGCCAAGGTATTGGGACGTCAAAGAGCCTGTCCCAACTGACTTGAATTTTATGCGGCGTTGCTGTCAAACCATTTGACTTTAAGTCAAACTGATACATTTTTCGATGTACACTAATCATTTTTTGCCATTTCAGGTTTTTAATGGGTGGCTAATAGACGAATTCTTTGCCCCTTCCAATTATGTGGCAGAGCCGCAATGAGTTGGCTTCATTTAAAAAGGAGGATACTTTGGATTGCCAATCCACCGAAAATGTGTGGTTTTAAGCCATAAAGCTTCCCATAATCTCAGTTGCTCATATATTCTCATTTCTACACCTAGGTATATTATTCCCTAAAAATGCCCTATGCGCCCTGGTCAAAAGTACAGGCTACATAGGGAATAGGGTGCCATTTGGGATACAACCATGTTCTCCTATATTATATAGCTCTATTGGATCAGAGGTCAGCAGGTCTACAAACACAGTCTATAACAGCATATGGGCTAAAACAACACAGGACTCAATGTTAGTGTATGGTGCAAACACACACACACACACACACACACACACCGTATCTGAGTTTAATTTAAAACAGCAAAGAACACAATGTCAGTATGATGTACACACACATTCAGTAAGTGAACATACTGCCATGGTGTAGTATCTCTCTCTGGTTTCAAGAGACTGTTACAATTACAACTAATTAACTACAGATCCAGCTATATGGTTATCCACGTCATGGAATGAAATACACAGGGTGCCGGATGGACTATACAATACAAACAATTTAGTTGAGTTTTCAAACAAACTGACAGACACACACTTCTTAAACTTTCAAACCAGATTAAATCATCTCTCCAACGCTGCTCAGTGCTCTTGTATAACATTAGTTGACCTACAGTATCATAGTAGTTTTGGAGTATTTTGCAATATGTGGATCGACTGTAGCTAGTAATTTGTGATGAGTGAACATGTGTTTCGCATTTTTGAAGCGTGGACAAATGAAATGCTGTTTGTTTTGGAGAAGTCTCTATTTGCTCATAAATGGTTGAAGTCTATGAAGTACATGTAATGCTTCCACTACGTGTCATTTATTAAATGTCACAAATACACGCTTCTCTGAGAATGCTTAAGGAGTTAGGCTCCATCCCGAATGGCATAATGTGTCCTACATAGTGCACTACTTTTGACCAGTGCCCATAGAGCTCTGGTAAAAGTTGTGCACTATAGGGAATGGGGTGCCGTTTGGTACGAACTCTTCGTGGTGAGTCATTCCTGAAAATATCCCCCTCGCATGATAAGTCCCAGCTTGGATCGCTGAAAACCCAACAGCGTCAGAGCCTTAAAAAGGACAAAAACAGGGAGATGAGGAGCAGAGAGCAGGCTACCCCCAGATGTTCTCATTGGCAGTCCTATCCCATCCTCTGACAAACAAAACTGTTTTTGTAACTACCAATAAAGCAAACAAATATATTTCAGAATTTTGGAATAACACTTCTGTGTGTCCCAAATTGCACCCTGCTCCCTATGTAGTGCATTGCTTTTCACCAGAGCCCTATGAGCCCTGGTCAACAGTGGTGCACTACGTAGGAAATAGGGTGCATTGCATAGGACATAGGAAATAGGGTACCTGTCCCAAATTGCACTCTGCTCCCTATGTAGTGCACTGCTTTTGACCAGAGCCCTACATAGGAAATATGGTGCCATTTGGGACACAATCTTCATGTTATGTGACATTCGTTTTTAATGTCAATCCGGAATTTTTACTGAAGCAGGATTCACCACAATTTACAGAGTCAGTAAATATTGTTTTCAATGACCAGTGAAAGGGGTTTTAAGACAAACATCATGAAAAGGAAAGGCAGCATTCCCACTCTCCTGTTATGAAGCCTGTGATATCTTCTGGGATGTTTTGTAATGTAAATGAGTCCATCCTGTGTCTTTAGTCCAGAAACACACATCAATGAAAATCAGAGCGTTGAGGTGCTTTTTTTGAAAGATTTGAAAGATAAGCGTGCATATCTGAACATGACCCACCTTTGCCCTTTCTCTGTTTTATATAATAAGGCCCAGATATTTTTTGACTATGTCCCTTGGCCTTACTTTTATACAGTATGTTATTTATCATGAATACATTTAATTATCAAACATGTCTGTCTTTGTCTCTGTGTCCCTCCAGAGGTGGAGAAGGACCTGGCCAAACTGGCGGAGCAGGGGAAACTAGCCCAGCGGAGCCCCAACAGCCCCCACAGTAGTCTGCTCCTCACCCCTCTGTTCCACACCTCCCTCCCGGGGGGAACCCTCCCCAACACTCTACCCTTACCAGGCCAGACCTCCAGACCCCCCTCCAGACCCCAGTCCCCCGTCCTCAGCGCCCGCTCAGCCAAGCCCAGCTCCATAGGCTACCCCCTGGTCAGCCCCAAACTTAGCCCTCTGCTCACCCGGAAACCAACCTCCCTCACCATGACGACTGGTCACAGAACTCATTCTCCCAGCAACCCCGGCAGCAGAACTACAACTCCTAGAACCCCCAGCAGCAGGCCCATGACCCCCAACAGCCTGCTGACCTCCAGGTCGGCCATGACGGCCGTGACCCCAGGGGTTGGAGGTCATGGGGGTCATAAGGAGGTGACGTTCAGGAGGTCGAGGAGCAGACCGGTGACCCCCACCAGTCAGCCGACCCGACCCAGGCCCCTGCTCACCCCTCCTGGGCTGAGTACGACAGATAGTCTGGGCAAGGCCTCCAGCCTCAGGGCCTATCTGTCAGAGGTACCCACTCACACCAGGGGAAGTTTCCTTAAAGCACAGATCTAGGATCAGCCTTTCAAAATCATAACCTAAACTATAAGAGGGATAAGTCAAAACTGACCTTCGTTTGTCATGCTACAGTAGGTCAGTATAGGATGAACCAGTGTATAAAAGAACAGAAAAACCCAGGTCTAATTATCATAAACCTTGGGTCATGGAAGTGAAATGTACCCTTCATTTATTGTAATTCCTTGGGTAATGTAATGGGTTGTAATAGGTTGGCATTAGAACATGAGAGCACGTGAGGGCACATAGAATGCACACACACACGCAGAGACATCATGGGGGGTTTGGCATAGTGATGGGAGGTCCATACAGTAGGATGTCTACTCACTGTGGAAAAAATGTGTCTGGCTTTAAAGGGGAATATTTCAATGGGATTTTTTTGTCTCAAGTTCCTTTTCATGGTCTACTTCAGAGCCACATTGTTAAATATGAGACCCCCTTTCTGAGGACTTTATTAATCGCGGGCAGGAATTTGGTGATTCCTGTGTATTTTTTGGACAGTTGCTTGAGGTTGACGCCTACTGAGATTATCAAAAACACCAGCGAGCGGAGCGGAGTGACCTGATTCTGATTCACAAATGATTGGAGCCACCTGGACTTGCGGGATGACTAGTGTCCACTGAAAGAGAGAGAGAGAGAAGAACAGAGAGAGAGAGAGAGAGAGAGAAGAACAACAGAGAGAGCTATCAAATCAAATCAATGTTTATTGCAGTAAAATGTCAAAGTACACAAATAATTAAAATGTAGAAAGAGTACAAAAGAAACAAGAAATCAAGAATGAGGAATCCAATTAACAGCCCAAATAGTAATCAAAATACAATCTATACGTATGTGCAGTATAGCTGGAGAATTTACACCAGATATACTAAGAATTATATGTACAACAGTAGATATATTGGAATGAGCTATGTCAAGAATCCAGTATGTAAATAAGTATGTGGTGTGTATAAACAGTGTAAGAATACACCGTGCAGTAGTAGAAATATTAGAATAAGCTATGTCGGCGATACAGTATTTAAATACACAGAGTGAAATGGGAAGTGTCCAGTGGTTCAATGTCTCTATAACATGTGACAGCAGTGTTGGCTGTGAGTGTGTGTGTTTCTGTGAGTATGAGGTGTGTGTGTATTTTGTGTGAGTGAATGTGCATCGCCTGGTAGACAGCTAGTGATGGAGAGATAGAAGTGGAGAGGGTCGAGAGAGAGAGAGAAAGAGAGTGAGAGAGACAGAGGGGGATGAGAGACAAACAAACAGAGGCAGAAAGAGAGCAAGAATCCTGGGCCTGTTTATAAAACTGGATGTACAGAAAACAAGGGAGAGCAAGAGAGAGGACAGGAAAGAATGGATGTACAAACCTGATTCTTCCTCTTCCTGTTGTAACTCTTCTTGAAACACTGCCTTTACGTCCCAAATGGCACCCTACTCCCTTTAATAGTGCACTACTTTTGACCAGGGCTCTACAAGAGACGCTTGGAGGCGTCCTCTCTTTCTCCACCATCGAGACTAACTGACAGGCTGGCTTACTGACTGGCTAAATGACTGACTGACTCACTGACTGGCTGGCTGGCTGGCTGACCAGCTTACTGACTGGCTAAATGACTGACTGACTCACTGGCTGGCTGACCAGCTTACTGACTGGCTAAATGACTGACTGACTCACTGACTGGCTGGCTGGCTGACCAGCTTACTGACTGACTGACTCACTGACTGGCTGGCTGGCTGACCAGCTTACTGACTGGCTAAATGACTGACTGACTCACTGACTGGCTGGCTGGCTGACCAGCTTACTGACTGGCTAAATGACTGACTGACTCACTGACTGGCTGGCTGGCTGACCAGCTTACTGACTGGCTGGGAAACATCCATCACCTTTTAACACTAAAAAACTAGAACACATAAAACCCTTTAGACGGGAACAAAACTAGAACACATAAAACCCTTTAGACGAGAACAAACTAGAACACATAAAACCCTTTAGACGGGAACAAAACCAGAACACATAAAACCCTTTAGACGGGAACAAAACTAGAACACATAAAACCCTTTAGACGGGAACAAAACTAGAACACATAAAACCCTTTAGACGGGAACAAACTAGAACACATAAAACCCTTTAGACGGGAACAAAACTAGAACACATAAAACCCTTTAGACGGGAACAAAACTAGAACACATAAAACCCTTTAGACGGGAACAAAACTAGAACACATAAAACCCTTTAGAAGGGAACAAAACTAGAACACATAAAACCCTTTAGACGGGAACAAAACTAGAACACATAAAACCCTTTAGACGGGAACAAAACTAGAACACATAAAACCCTTTAGACGGGAACAAAACTAGAACACATAAAACCCTTTAGACGGGAACAAAACTAGAACACATAAAACCCTTTAGAAGGGAACAAAACTAGAACACATAAAACCCTTTAGACGGGAACAAAACTAGAACACATAAAACCCTTTAGACGGGAACAAAACTAGAACACATAAAAGCTATTAGAAGGGAACAAAACTAGAACACATAAAAGCCATTAGAAGGGAACACGGGCAATTTATTTATTAAAGTTTGGCCCCAAGGACTATACTCCAAGGTGTACTTGGTTTTAAAAGCTGTAGGACTAAATGGGGAACTCTTTGGTTTCTAGTTCACTAACAATTTCTCTGTAATTTTCCTTTTAGAGAGAGTGAGAGAGAGAAAGGAGATGGAATGAGAGAGCAAGAGCGACAGATGGAGATGGAACAAGAGAGAAAGAGAGCGAGGAGATGGAACGAGAGAGCGAGAGAGCGATAGATAGACTTTCTCTGTTTTCCACCGTCAAGACGTTTAGAAATACAAAAAATAAAATAAAATAAATGAGTGGTTTAAAAATGACAGAATCTAAAGGCTCAGACACACCAATAGTTTACCAGCTGAGAGGACTGAGAGGACGAGTGCGCACCGGTTCTCCATGTAGAATCGACTTAAATGTCGTCAGTCAGACCTCTACAATGGGTGGTCCATAAAACACAGCGTGCTGAACGATCGGCAGACGAACTCTAGAGCCACATTCTGTGCGATGTGTGCAAGCCTTAAAGTTGCTTACAGACTTCTAACAGCTGTATCAGATATATATTTTCCAGAAGAACATGTTTTTTTATGGTTCACTCTAAACCTTGGCCCAGTTCATGTTGTTTGCCTACGTTTGTAAATGTATAGCTATGTATGCAGCTTTTCATCTTGACGATTCAATTATTTATCTCTCTAATTCCAAACAAGTTGTATGTATAGTATACATTGTTGTTAGGCTATTACGGCCAGAGCTCATCACTATATGGATCTCATCACACTTTGTTAAACTTAAAAACAACCTCTCAAAATGATTTGTAGGTAGTTTTGTTAATACTCAATTAGACACCTGTTGTTTACCTACAACATGAGTCAACCCTGTAATGTCTCCTCCCATCTCCTCTCCTCCCATCCCATCTCCTCTCCCATAGGATGAGTTCTACCAGCAGCTGCAGGCCATCAGACAGCCATGGCACATTCCCAGTGACACAGAGAGTGACCTTCTGGAACCACCTGAGCAGGACAAGTGTGAGTAAGCGTGCCTTACCTTGCACTTTTCATCCCTTCTCTCTATTTCTCTGCTCTTTATCTCTTTCTGGCCCTGTCTCTCTCTTTCTACCTCTGTCTTAATCTTTATCCGCATTGCTGTTTATTTCTCTCCCCACCTTTCTTATTGTCTTTTCTCTCACATACTGACTCACAAGGGAAGTCCTTTTTCCTCAGTGTTTCACAGTGTCAAACTCTTTCATGAAGTCAGTGGTATTCTACTGCCCCACAAGTTGTCTGATCGCTCTCTTACTGCCATCAGCCGCACACTGTAATTTCCTTAGTTAAATTTATTTATGTCATTACTTCAATTTTCTGTGATTAATGTACAAAGTATGGCTTTCCGTCGGCCTAATAAAGGGGATTTATACCTTAATGTACGCTGTCAAATTCAGTACAAGAAAATGAGAGTTTAGTCATGAAATGCCCCTTGCTACACAGGAGGCAGACATCTTCTGAAGTTTTAAAAGCTGAATATGTGATTTCTGGGTGGATTGTTAATATCGTCTAAGATTACATCTCCAGCCGTCACTTAAGAGATTTGTTCACGTTAAGAGCTAGCCGATGGACATGAAGGACTCTCCGTTGCATCTCATGAATCCATAAATCGTTATATAAGTCTGGCTTGGGTACGACGTAGCTCTCGCTCTCTCTCTGTCCTTTGAACATGACATCACTAGGAGTGTATCCCAAATGGAACCCTATTCCCTACAGGGGCCATAGGGCTCTGGGCAAAGTTGTGTACTATATAGGGAATAGGGTGCCATTTGGGACACAGACTCCATCTTTGAACATGACATAGTTAGATCAGAAGTCCCCTCTTGATGTTAAGATAAATAAATATGTTGAATGTAGTAATATGTCATAATTATTCATATGTAATAAATAATACTATAATATGGTCTCAATAGTCCTATCAAACCATCAAATGTGTGTGCTCTTAACTTTTATGGTGAGAGTTGCGTATCGCCACATCCTCAGAGATGGCTTCAGATCCTGGTATTGTAGAAATGCGTCAATGAACGCACACGCACAGTACACGTGCCTGACGTTGGCCTTGTAGTTAAGACCACCGCCCTCAGCACATATACGATTCCCCTGACTGTGTGGGCACGAATCCCGGCACCTACCGGCCCAACTCAGTATCTCCCTTCTCTCTGTCTCCCCTTCATTGCATACCGGTCTCTGTCATTGAAAAAACACACAGAAGGAGAGTGCATATCCACACATAGCCAACTTCTTCAGTGTGGGTGGATTATACAACTACAGTGTAAGTACAGTTCATTGTACATAATTCTGTTCATGTTGAAGTCAATTAATTGAATTTATCTATCAAGCCAGATGGAACTAAATCTGTCATTTGGCCCTAATTCCTCTCTTTCCCAGAACAGTGACAGAAATGTTCTGCAAATAATGTATCACATAACGTGTCCCAAATGCCACCTTTTTCTCTATGAGGTGCACTACTTTTGACCAGGATCCATAGGGCTCTAGTCAAAAGTAGTGCACTATATCGGGAATAGGGTGCGATTTGGTATCCACACACAGTTTTCTCAGTAAACAACAGGGCCTGGAATCATCTGCTTGTACTGAGACTGAAATGCAAGTGGGAATTGGAGTCAGAGGGCCAAAGGTTTTTATGGAACTCATGAAACAGGGACTGCATCCCAAATGGCACCCTATTCCCCATGTGGTGCACCACTTTTGACCAGGGCCCTTAGAGCTCTGGTCAAATGTAACGCACTATATAGGAATAGGGTGCCATTTGGGAAGCATCCAGGAATTCCAAGTCAAACCAAACATTGCGTTACGCAAAATGGCGGCAATCAAATGGAACTGTAAGACTACATGACAGGTCTCTCTTGGGTATGGAGGGTTGTTGTGCCAAAAGGAACATAGCTGGTGAAGTGGCCGAACATATTCAGCTACTATACTCGGGCTATGGCAATGATGTGTTTATAAAAGGATACGAGCCACACACTACTGGAGAGAGAGGGAGGGAGAGAGGTGGAGGAGGAGGAGAGGGGAGAGAGATGGAAGAGAGAGAGAGGTGGAGGAGGAGGAGAGGGGAGAGAGATGGAGAAGAGTGGGAGCAAGAGAAAGAAAGAGAGAGATGCCCAGCTGCGAGACATGAGAGAGGGCTCATGGGGTGAGATGGCTGCTGACTGACTCAGTAAGTGTGTGTGTGCGTGCGTCTGTGTTTACATTTGTGTGTACGTATGCCTGTGTGCGTTTCGTGTCTGTGTGTGTGTGTCATTAGATGTATGCTTCTTAGCTCATTGGCACAGTGACACCCCCTCCCCTCATCTCTGCTGCCATGCCAGTGCCTTGGTTCTTGTGTCTGAGCTGGCGCCAAGTCTATGGCACAGAGCTACATAATAAAGAAAAAAAAAAGCCATCCATAGCTATTTCCTGTTATTCTAGAGACTTCCACAATGGGGTAACCGCAGCGACCTCAATGAGATGAAAGTAGTGTGTAGTCAATGGAGTAGTCAGTCCCCCTCCTGTCCCCTTCTCTTCCCAACCACCCTGTGGCTCATGTCTCAGACTAACTACCCAATTTATTAAACATAGAGGAAAACTCCACTCCAAAACTATCTTTTGATATTTTTCATTAGTCCACTGCTGACATGCAACACATTCTGGGACTACATCAACAGTGGCCTGATGAAAAAAATCCAAACATATGTTCTGCTTTAACTTGATGAATTAACATGGTAATGTGTGTATACAACTGCCAACGTCTCTGTAATGACGGTTTATATGTACTATAGGTAGTTTGATGGGTGCTGATAGTGTTGTTTTCATATGATATTGGCAGCAACCCTTGATGAGGGTGGTCACAAACTCCTCCAAAGGAGTTATCTGCTTTGGGGTTGTGGTTCGAGTCCCAGCTGGAATAACCCTGAAAACGCTATAATATGTTGCCATGTTGGATGGGATGTCAGTCAGAGTCCCAGTTATGTGGATTAATTAGTGTTATTGTCTGTTCTGATGTATTCACAGGTGGGGTACGAGATGCCAATAAGAGATCCGTGTTCTCAGGTGAGCGTCTAAACCCAAAGGTACTAGTCTGTCACAATCAATCATAATCACACCAATAAGATAACCCAATCAACTGTAGTCATAATCAACAATCATCTCGCTGTCATATTCCTATTTTTAAGAGCATGTTATTCACGCTTTACTCTTAAAACGGTTTCATATTTATGCAAAATACGGTAAAATATGCGTTTCACAGTAACATCATAAAAACGTGGTCTACCAGCCCGCTGGGCACAGATGTCAATTCAACAACGTTGATTCAACCAGTGTGTGCCCAGCGGGAGACAACCAAAAGGCATTATACAGTACCAGGTAGCATGGACATGATTACAGTATATGGATTTTATTATGATTATATGATTATATGGATGAAAAAGCCATCCAATAAGACCGGATATCAAACAGTCTGTCATATACAGTACACATTTTGAAAACTGTAACATATTTCAACATTACTCACATAAGTGTAAGACAATTTACACTCAAAAGCATAACAACCTAGTCTGCTACCAGGTACCCATTATAGAAATATGGATTATATTGTGATATATTATTATATGGATCACAAAGCTATCCAATAACAGCGTAATATCAGCCGGTCTGTTTCTTATTAGTAGTGTCTTGAGACGACTCCTTTATCCCATTAGAGACAAGAGGCGACTTTATTTGATGGAGCCTCCATGTCTGTCTGTCAATGACCTCACTCAGAGTCCCCGGCACCACTGCAGTGTATGTTGCCCCAGCAACTACCAATAGGTGACTCAGAAGCCTCCATTTTCCTTTATAGACCCTCCAATTAGTCCTTAGATTGGAAGACGTACCGGCTCTGCAATGCGATTGTTGGACATCGCCCATTTTGGAGAGTGAGAGAGTGCGAGAGAGAGACAGAGAAGGAGTAGGGCACCTCTTCCATTAAGTCAGTACTCGGTGCATAGGGAACAGTGTTTACAGGGTTTAAAATCACTGCAGACAGACAGCGTCAAGTCTTTAGAGAGGATTTGGGCAGAGGCAAAGACTATGTCCCAAATGGCACCCTATTCCCTATATAGTTCACTACCTTTGACCAGCGCCTGGGTGGCATTTGGGACGCAGACAGAGAGTGTCTGGTTGGTTTAGACGAGGTTCTCTGCGGTTCTGCCTTCTTGTGGCGCTAGCTGGTCGACAAGTTCTGCCCACAGTTCCCAGAGTCAAAGAGAGAGAGGGAGGGAGAAAGGAGAGAGAGAAGGGAGGAAGGGGGAGAGAGAGAAGGGAGGAAGGGAGAGAGTGAGAGAGAAGGGAGGAAGGGAGAGAGAGAGCGCGTGTGACAGTCTGGAGAGAGAAAGAGCCAGGGACAGAGAGTGTCTGGTTGGTTTAGACGAGGTTCTCTGCGGTTCTGCCTTCTTGTGGCGCTAGCTGGTCGACAAGTTCTGCACACAGTTCCCAGAGTCAAAGAGAGAGAGGGAGGGAGAAGGGAGGAAGGGGGAGAGAGAGAAGGGAGGAAGGGGGGAGAGAGAGAGAGAGAGAAGGGAGGAAGGGAGAGAGAGAGAAGGGAGGAAGGGAGAGAGAGAGCGCGTGTGAAAGTCTGGAGAGAGAAAGAGCCAGGGACAGAGAGTGAGAGAGAGATGGAGAAAGAGAGCGCCAGGTTGGACAGAGAGAGATACATAGAGAGGGAGGGAAAAAAAAATCATAATATATATATATAGAGAGAGAGAGAGCCTGCAGAGAGGTGTTAGAGAGGCCGTGGTCAGGCCGACGCTTTGGCTATCTGACACGCCACGAGCTAACAATGCTGCCACAGTAACTATAGTAACAACCAACCCAAACCCCAACTCTGGGTGCTGAAGTCACCATGCACTCTCACTCATCTCCCATATGCTGTGACCCAGATGGCACCCGTTCCCTATATAGTGCACTTCTTTTGACCAGGGCCTATAGGGCTCTGGTAAAAAATAGTTCACTATATAGGGAATAGGGTGCCATTTGGGACGCAGGCCCAGAACTCAGAGCCCTCTGGAACCATCTCTCTCGGTCCCTAACCAACCAACCAGGCTTCATTCTCATTTTCCAACTCATGTTTATCTTTGACATGTTCAAATATTAAAGTCTGTTTTATTGTAATTGCCCAGGCTATTATTTCTTATTAGCGGTTGGTTGTTGAAATGTGTCTGAATCTTGGTTTCTAAGGAGACTGATGTTTTCGTCTTTGTGTGTGTGTGTGTGTGTGTGTGTGTGTGTGTGTGTGTGTGTGTGTGTGTTTTCACAGGCCTATAGTGATGAAGACCAGAGAGAGAGGCATTGATCCAATCAAATAATTATGCAAACCACTGGGTATTTTCAATATTGTGTACAGAGACCATTATTTTTTATAATTCACTCAGTGAGGAATATAAAAAAAGATTGTATACTTTTTCCACAGAGGTTGATATTTCTGAGACCATGTAGCACCAAGATGTGTGAACTATTGTCAAAAATAGGACAACTTTAGAGTATGAACTATGAAATATAACTGAATATTTCTTTGTGCTTGCTATTTTAGCATGCTTACGTCTTTAAAGGAGTTGAAAGAAAAAAAAGCATTTTGTTGTTTAACACATTTTTTTCTTGAAGCTAGAAGCATACTTTGAAACAGTAGCACCTGTACTGTACTGTACTGTACTGTACTGTATAGAGCCAATCTCTGGATAGGCACTTAAGGGCTGGTTTTTTTTGGCTTTCAAGGGAATAAAATAATGGAGCTTTGATTCACCTTGGATTGAAGATTATTTTCCCCCACACTACATTACATGTAGCCTGATCCCAGATCTGTTTTTATTTCAAACCTAAAGCTCCATTGTTTTCAAAAACAGTAGCTGGTATGCAGGCTTTCGTACAGATACTCACCTTGATTTGAAAAGGACATCCTTCCTTCTTTTGCACCAAATTTAGTTCATTCTAAATTCTGTTCATTCTAAATTCTGTTCATTCTAAATTCTGTTAATAACTTGAAGAGTGTTTCTTCACCACACCATGGGTCTGTTCAGGAGACTGTGACATAAGAACTTGCCCCTGGTAAGGGAAGTCTTGAATCCCGATTCCTCCTTCCAGGATTTCTTGGGAAAATCTAGACATTTTGGGAAAGGTAACAATCCTGGTCTACACTGTTATGTTGATCTACGACTGTTCCTTTTGTAGCTCTGAGTTTTGTTATACTTCTGTTGACATGCAAATACTTACAAAATGGATAAAAGATTGTTTCTTTTTTATGCACTGACTGAACCATTGAATAAAAACCTGGAAGTGATTGATGCCATGTTTTTACATAATTAAACCTATCATAACACATTGGATGCATCCCAAATTGCGCTCTGTTCCCTATATAGTGTGCACTATGGGTGCTGGTCAAAAGTACAGTAGTGCACTATAAAGGAAATGGGGTGCAATTTGGGATGCACACATCATCAATTATTGCTCTACCATTTTCCCATCCAAACCAGACAGACCTGGGTTTAAATACTATTTGAAATCATTTGCTTTATCTGTGCTTGATTGAACTTCCCTGTTGCAATGGAACCAATAGAAACATCCTGGCACTCCAGGCAGGCTAAAGCAAACGCTCAAAGTATTTGACAGATTTCTAATAGTTCATCAACCCAGGTCTGCAACCAGATGATCTTTGTAGGTTGTGTGTCTTGTGCTTTAAACACTAGCTGTGGTGATGAGCAGAAACGATGCCCACTGACCACAGTTACGTTTCTAACAGTTCTCTGTTTGCCTGGGCGTGTGGAAATTAAACTGTGGCTGTCTGCGGGTTGTGTGTGTGTGGAAGTTAACCGGTGTGTCTGTGTGTGTGTGCGCGTGTGTTTGCATGGTAGTGTTGAAGTTAAGCTGTAGCTGTCTGAGCAGAGGAGACATAAGTGCAGATTCAGTTTTCCATGCGCAAAGGCTCACACAGACACATACAGTATGTAACCACGTGTACACACACACACACACACCCCTCCCCACGTACACCCACCACAGACATTATGCTGGTTTGAGTGTGAGAAGACACCCCGCTCCGGCACCGTATGAATGCCTTGTTCAAACGTGCGCCCGCCATGTCTCACCAAGCGCTGCCTGTTTCAACTACCTCCATCCCTCCCAACCCTCCAAAAACGGGATGTGGTCTAAAGAAAGCCTCCCAGCCCCAGACGTGTGTCCCAATGGCACCCTATTCCCTATGTAGTGCACTACTTTTGACCAGGCTAGTCAAAAGTAGTGCACTATATAGGGAACAGGGTGTCAGTTGGGACGTAGCCTGAGGGTTGTTCCTGTACAGGGATGCGTCAGGATTACCATCAGCATTCTCCCTCCCATGCTAACACAGACATATAATAAAGCATGGTATGCAGACTACAGCCATCCAAGGTATTTCCACAGAACGTTTATTCACGTTTAGTGGGGAAAGTTTATTCAGTGGAAAGGGATGTGGTTTTTCAAAAGGATCCTTGCCACAAAAGATGTATGAGTGTGTTGATTTGGCCTAATCAGGTCTCAAGGGCGTGTTGATTTGGGTGTAATTAGCACCATTGTACATGTAGCTTTCAGCAACGTTCGTCTTTCCTCGTGTGTGAAATTAGATCATCTTCTTTGATATTTCTTTATTAAAGACTATGTTTGCATCCCAAATGGTGCCCTATATCCTATATAGTGCACTACTTTTGACCATAGCCCTATGGGTGCTGGTCAAAAGTAGTGCACTGAAAAGGGAATAGGGTGCCATTTTGGAAACTCTTTGTTTGATGAAAAACTATGTTGTTTGATTGCCATCTGTTATGTTTTATTTCACACACAGATTATTATTTGCCAGTAACGCTTGGTTCATTTTTAGTATCAATATTTTCTCTGACTACATGTGTCTCTCCTATTCTCTTATTTGTCATGTCATCAAACTATCAAAGCATGAAGTGTTTCTGAAGAATGAGAAGTTAAAGAAGTCCCTGCCACACAGATGTCTTATACGCTTTCTCCTTTAATGCTGTCATTCACATGGACAGTACGTATGGGAACATATCTCGATGTGTCATAACTCATACACATGACTTGGTGTGTGTCCCAAATGGCAACCTATTCCCTAGTGCACTACCCTATAGGCCCTGGTCAAATGTAGTGCACTATATAGGGAATAGGGTGCCATTTGGGATGTACTGTAGACATTGTGACGCCCTACTGTTCCTCATATTGCTTTGTTAACGTCATCGCAGCGTATGGGTGAGATAAGTTCCCATGATTGCATCCCAAATAGCACCCTATTCCCTTTATAGTGCACTACTTTTGACCAGGGCCCATAGGGCTCTGGTCAAAATGAGTGCATCATACTGTATATAAGGAATATAATACCCTTTCACATTGTATGTGAAAGATAAAAAGGATTCCCCTAAAACACAATGTTATTGAGTATCAGTGGGGATTCTCTTTCATATCCTTATTATTATCCCCCGAGAGTTCAGAGAGCCTCCCAATACCCAAGAATCTGTTTACCATTCTGCCTTTAATAAACCAGGCCTAGTTGAAGCAACTGAGGCAGTCCAGGCCACCCAGGAGATCCAAGCGGGGGCCATTTTGGATCCAGACCACCACGTCTGTGTCTCAAATGGCACCCTACTACCTATATGCTGTCCACTATATAGGGAGTAGGGTGCTATTTGGGATGCAGACCAATCTGTGGTCAGCTATCGAACTGTCCTGCCTCATTATTTACAGCCTTACAAAGGCAGATTGATGCTGATTCACAGCATTAGTACATCTATAGAGGTCGACAAGTATGCTTTGAAGGAGTATACAGTGGAGTCTAGAATTCAGGCTACGAGACCCGCCCTGTAACTTTCCCATAGGCCAGGGTGTGTGTTTGTGTGTGTGTGTCCGTTCGGTGTGTTGTGTGTGTCTCCAGCATTTATCCTATGCATTTGCGTGTGTGAATCCACAGAGCTAATTGGTAACGGATAGCCCTTTGGAACTCCTATCTCTCCTCATCATTCTAGAGACGCTGTGGGAGGAAGAGATGACCCTATGTAGCGATTTAGGAGGAACGGCCGATCCGAAGAGGATTTGAACCAGCAACTTGGAGGGCAAGTGCATTACCTATGTCTCATATGGTACTCTAATTCCCTATGTAGTACACTACTTTTGAATAGGGCTCTGGTCAAAAGCAGTGCATTATATAGGGGATAGGGTGCCATTTGGGACGTAGTCCAAGCGCCTCATACCCCTACAGACTTCTGAGAGGTTGTTTTCACATGAACAAAACAAACGTGAAGAAATTAACACAGAGTAAAAACACACTGGAGGAGTGTTTAATTGGGACAAACGAGGGAGGAAAAAAAAGAGCAAAGAAAAAAGTGGGAGAGAAAGCATTGCTTTATCTTGTTTTTATTAAAAGCAGCAGTAAAGGCAACCATGCAAACATCCTCTTGATTGGGCGGGTGGGGGAAGTCGTGATGGTGGTAATGAATTGGATATGCAGTGCGTGTGTGAGTGCACTTATCCAGTATTCAAAGCTGATCAGAAAGCTTTGACTGAGTGGGCTAGAACTGTACAGGCTCTCCGCAATGTGCTATGGCCACTGTCAGGAAACGCATCCCAAATGGCGCCCTATTCCCTAAATAGGGCACTACTTTTGACCAGAACCTTATGGGCCCTACTCAAAAGTAGATCCCTATATAGGGAAAAGGGTGCCATTTTGGATGCAGATCTTTCTCTTTCCTCTCACACCAAACTAGGGTAATAATGAAAGCAGTTGGGTGTGAAGTGTTTTGTAGTTTTAGAAGAAGAAAGGGGTTATTCGCGTTATTGGCACATTATGTGGCAGTCAGCAACCTCTCTAATGAGGTAGTCAAAGAACTTGAAAAATGACAGATACATTGTGTAAAGGCCTACACATGTTGTCAATCTATTTCACACGTTTCCCAATGTAGCAAAGTTATGGTGGAGATGCTGCTTTTTTTCTGGGGTATAAATGACACCAGCTATTTGTTTCGTATCTACATTATTCAACGTCATTACTGAAAAAATAAGTGTTTTTAAATCAATTGTGTGTGTTGCATTCGTTGACTGGCTCAGCAGCAAAAACAAAATGACCCACTTTTCACATCTGTGAGAGTGTGGACTTCATCACTCGTCCAAGGTTTGTTAAAGGGGCAATCTGGGATTCAAATAACAACAAAGTGGGAACTCAGCCACTTTTTTGGTAACCAGCTGAGGAATTGGCTTTGAGAAATGGGTGACCACTTGGTTTGTATCCCATATTGCCTTGTAATTAATCAATTAAGACAGGTGAGTGCATGAGATCAGTAACATTGACCAAGTAGCACTCTTCTACAATGGATTGATGTAGTCTACACAAAACATAGGATAAAACAAAGCATTTACTTAGGCTACAACAACAACATTGGTAGTCTATAGTCCAAAAGAAGAGAAGATTCAAGTTTAAATCACGTCGAGGAGAGCATGTGTAGTTCCTGCTAATAGTATTGGTCACACCTTGCAGCCTCCTGCCCTGTATTGTTTCATCCAATATCAGAAATACAGGTTTTCACCTCCTTTTCTGGCATGAACAAGTGGAATACAGTGCGCAAGAAGATCTAATCATCGGTAAGTGCTCACTGTTCTGGGAACGCATTTGACTGTTATAAAAGTAATATTGTTGAACGAAACCACTATTTTGTAGTTCTTCAAAGTAAATCAGGCATACTTTTATGACTGCTGAGTACCAACTATCAATCACTTATCATGTATTTTTCAGGTAGAGATACCTCACCAAGAGACAGCTGATTTCCATATCCTCTCACGATCACACATTCTTCTGTCTCTTCCTTAGTAGTCTTAAAAGAAACACAGACCGGACAAGTAGATTCACAATGGATTGTGGTCATTGTAGTTAATTACCACTTTTTTTTGTGTGCTAAACTACTACATCGCACAGTTCAGGCTTGATCTGATTTATCTCTAGAGAAACTGTGTAATATGTGCATTGAGCTCACAGACAAAAAAATGAATGAAATGGAATTAAAATAATTGAACCGAGTTGATCAATTAGTTGTTTAAAAACGAAGAATAACAGAGTTTTCGGTTAACCGCTCAGCACTATGCATTTTGCATGAAAAAATATAAAATGCATCATACTGGCTGTATTTTGAAAGTCAAATCAAATCAAATTTTATTTGTCACATACATATGGTTAGCAGATGTTAATGCGAGTGTAGCGAAATGCTTGTGCTTCTAGTTCCGACAATGCAGTAATAACCAACAAGTAATCTAACTAACAATTCCAAAACTACTGTCTTGTACACAGTGTGAGGGGATAAAGAATATGTACATAAGGATATATGAATGAGTGATGGTACAGAGCAGCATAGGCAAGATACAGTAGATGGTATCGAGTACAGTATATACATATGAGATGAGTATGTAAACAAAGTGGTATAGTTAAAGTGGCTAGTGATACATGTATTACATAAGGATACAGTCGATGATATAGAGTACAGTATATACGTATGCATATGAGATGAATAATGTAGGGTAAGTAACATTATATAAGGTAGCATTGTTTAAAGTGGCTAGTGATATATTTACATCATTTCCCATTATTAAAGTGGCTGGAGTTGAGTCAGTGTCAGTGTGTTGGCAGCAGCCACTCAATGTTAGTGGTGGCTGTTTAACAGTCTGATGGCCTTGAGATAGAAGCTGTTTTTTTGCAGTCTCTCGGTCCCAGCTTTGATGCACCTGTACTGACCTCGCCTTCTGGATGATAGCGGGGTGAACAGGCAGTGGCTCGGGTGGTTGATGTCCTTGATGATCTTTATGGCCTTCCTGTGACATCAGATGGTGTAGGTGTCCTGGAGGGCAGGTAGTTTGCACCCGGTGATGCGTTGTGCAGACCTCACTACCCTCTGGAGAGCCTTACGGTTGAGGGCGGAGCAGTTGCCGTACCAGGCGGTGATACAGCCCGCCAGGATGCTCTCGATTGTGCATCTGTAGAAGTTTGTGAGTGCTTTTGGTGACAAGCCGAATTTCTTCAGCCTCCTGAGGTTGAAGAGGTGCTGCTGCGCCTTCTTCACAATGCTGTCTGTGTGAGTGGACCAATTCAGTTTGTCTGTGATGTGTATGCCGAGCAACTTAAAACTTGCTACCCTCTCCACTACTGTTCCATCGATGTGGATAGGGGGGTGTTCCCTCTGCTGTTTCCTGAAGTCCACAATCATCTCCTTAGTTTTGTTGACGTTGAGTGTGAGGTTATTTTCCTGACACCACACTCCAAGGGCCCTCACCTCCTCCCTGTAGGCCGTCTCGTCGTTGTTGGTAATCAAGCCTTCCACTGTTGTGTCGTCCGCAAACTTGATGATTGAGTTGGAGGCGTGCGTGGCCACGCAGTCGTGGGTGAACAGGGAGTACAGGAGAGGGCTCAGAACGCACCCTTGTGGGGCCCCAGTGTTGAGGATCAGCGGGGAGGAGATGTTGTTGCCTACCCTCACCACCTGGGGGCGGCCCGTCAGGAAGTCCAGTACCCAGTTGCACAGGGCGGGGTCGAGACCCAGGGTCTCGAGCTTGATGACGAGCTTGGACGGTACTATGGTGTTGAATGCCGAGCTGTAGTCAATGAACAGCATTCTCACATAGGTATTCCTCTTGTCCAGATGGGTTAGGGCAGTGTGGTTGAGATTGCATCGTCTGTGGACCTATTTGGGCGGTAAGCAAATTGGAGTGGGTCTAGGGTGTCAGGTAGGGTGGAGGTGATATGGTCCTTGACTAGTCTCTCAAAGCACTTCATGATGACGGAAGTGAGTGCTACGGGGCAGTAGTCGTTTAGCTCAGTTACCTTAGCTTTCTTGGGAACAGGAACAATGGTGGCCCTCTTGAAGCATGTGGGAACAGCAGACTGGTATAGGGATTGATTGAATATGTCCGTAAACACACCGGCCAGCTGGTCTGCGCATGCTCTGAGGGTGCGGCTGGGGATGCCGTCTGGGCCTGCAGCCTTGCGAGGGTTAACACGTTTAAATGTCTTACTCACCTCGGCTGCAGTGAAGGAGAGACCGCAAGTTTTCGTTGCAGGCCGTGTCAGTGGCACTGTATTGTCCTCAAAGCGGGCAAAAAAGTTATTTAGTCTGCCTGGGAGCGTTGGACAGACCTACCAGCGTTGGACAGACCTCAGCGTGGGAGCCTCTTGTTTTAGTTTCTGTCTGTAGGCAAGGATCAACAAAATGGAGTCGTGGTCAGCTTTTCCGAAAGGGGGGCGGGGCAGGGCCTTATATGCGTCGCGGAAGTTAGAGTAACAATGATCCAAGTTCTTTCCACCCCTGGTTGCGCAATCGATATGCTGATAAAATTTAGGGAGTCTTGTTTTCAGATTAGCCTTGTTAAAATCCCCAGCTACAATGAATGCAGCCTCCGGATAAATGGTTTCCAGTTTGCAAAGAGTCAAATAAAGTTCATTCAGAGCCAACGATGTGTCTGCTTGGGGGGGGGGATATATACGGCTGTGATTATAATCGAAGAGAATTCTCTTGGTAGATAATGCGGTCTACATTTGATTGTGAGGAATTCTAAATCAGGTGAACAGAAGGATTTGAGTTCCTGTATGTTTCTTTCATCACACCATGTCACGTTAGTCATAAGGCATACGTTGTACATCTTAACTTGATTGCTGACATGCAAACATTTAGAGACTATATCAACAATGGACTAATAAAACAAATGCCAAAAGAGAGATTTTGGGTGGAATTTTCCTTTAAGGAAAAAAACGAAAGCAAGTAGGGTGGTTGGTCAGGGTGGATGGTCAGGGTGGATGGGTGAACGCATGATGCGAACGTCTAGCAACCCAAAAGTTGCGTGTCTCTTCACGGACAACCATTAGCATTTTAGCTAATTAGCAACTACTTAGCCTGCTACTTTCCAACTACTCAGTATGTTAGATAACCCATCCCATAACCCTAACCTTAACCATTTAACCAAACTCCTAACCTTAACCCAGCTAACGTTAGCCACCTAGCTAGTGTTAGCCACCTAGCTACAACAAATTGGAATTCGTAACATATCATATGAATTGTTATTCCTAACAATTTATATGAAATGAATGATAAACATCCACAAATGAATACATACCAAACGTTACATGTCATACTAATGAGTGTCCCGGATTTACATTAACTATGTTACCCCTGAGTCCAAGTTGTTTTTAGCATTGCTGAAACCAGAAGTTATTATACACTGTCGTTTGGGAATGGCTGCTGCTAGGAGTGTGTGTGTGTGTGTGTGTGTGTGTGTGTGTGTGTATTGGCTTGGCTTGGCTTGTACTGTGTTGAAGGACAGATTGCCAGTATGAAACAAGTGTATTATGGCTGAGACATTTACAACATGTCTACTGAACCAGGGCAGTGCCCCAAATGGCACCCTATTCTCTATTTAGTGCACTAGGTCTTTTCACTATAAGGGAAAATGGTGCCATTTGGGACACAAACCATGTTGTTTACTTACACTTGAACCTCACTAGATGTCAGCTGACATCTCCTACAATATTAAAAAACATGTTTTTGTTATGTCCCAAATGGCACCTTATGCCCTATATTCTGCACTACGTTTGACCAAGCCCCATTTAGAGAATAGGGTAGGCGCTCCATAGGGTTCTGGTATAAAATGGTGCACTACAAAGGGAACAGGGCACCATTTAAGAGGCAGACTTTATATTTGATGTACTCCTTGGAAGATGACAGTGTAATGGTTAGATCCTGTGTTTCTGTCTCGTCTGCGTGCACAGACATCCACACCCAGATAAATATTGGGCCTCGCCGAGACTTTTAGATTTTTTTTCCTCTGGAACATGATCATTGTGTGTCTCGTCTTCTCTGCCATCCGTTCCAAAAAGCCGTTCTCCAAATTTTCCAGAGAAATACAGTATCAATGAATACGCTGAAATAATATGGAGATTTCTGTCTAATTGAAGAGCTTTTGAGTCAGCTGTGTTTAAGGTTGGCAGGAAGGTCAGATTAATGAGGTGGAGTACAGCCGTGTGTATATGTGTGTGTGCAGTACGCTGGCAGGTGGTGCGGTGGGTGAGGCTCAGACCTCGGTCAAATGAGTCGCACAAACTTGGCGTAACCTCTCGCTCGCTCTCTCAAGTCAATAAATGTTTTCTTGGCATGAATGGGTGGTTGCCACTGTTGCCAAAGCATGACAGACCAGGACGGTATCTGAAGAAAGATCTACTCTCTTGTTTTCTCATAACAAAATGCAGATTTTCTCAACAAGCAGTTCAAGTCTCTCTCTGTCTTTCTGTCTGTGTGTTTGTCTCTGTTTATGTCATAGAATCATCAGCCCCGTATAACTGGTGTTATTCTTTTAAATGGAAAAGGTCTGAGCTGAATCCTGTGGCGAACCGTCTTCTGTATATGTTTTGATGTGCGTTTATGTTTTATCCCATTCTGGAGAGGATTGAAACAGTATCTGATGGCAGAGAGACAAAGTACTGGTTAATGTGATATTTATACCTATTGTAAAAAAAAGGTGTGTGCCAATGATGGATCGCATTCGCTCTCTCCCACACTAGCCGTTAAACTCCCCTCAGGCTAGTGTCTGTGTCAAATCAAATGTTATTTGTCACATGCTTCACAGACAACAGGTGTAGACTAACAGTGAAATGCTTACTTAGGGGTCTATTTCCAACAGTGCAGAGTTAAAGATATAAATTAAAAACTATGAATAGTGACATGAAAAATAAATACACAGTGAATAACAAATTGAAGTGAATAACAAAAAATTAAGAGTAAAAATAAATGGCTATATACAGGGAGTACCAGTACCAAGTTGATGTGCAGGGGTACGAGGTAATTGAGGTAGTAGCTATGTACCTATAGATAGATGTAAAGTGACTAGGCAACAGGATAGATAATAGACAGTAGCAGCAGTGCATGTGGTGAGTGTGAAAGTGTGTGGTGTCAGTTTGTATGTGTGTGTGTGGCGTCAGTATGCATGTGTGTGCATGTTATGTGTGTTGGGGGGTGTGTGTGTAGAGTCAACGCAAGAGAGCAAAAAAGGGTCATTGCAGGTAGCTGTTTAGCAGTCTTGTTTAGACGTCTTGTGGCTTGAGGGTAGAAGCTGTGCAGGGTCATGTTGGTTCCAGACTTGTTGCATTGGTACTGCTTGCTGTGCAATAGCAGAGAGAACAGTCTGTGGTTTGGGCCTTCCTCTGACACTGCCTGGTATAGAAGTCCTGGAAGGCAGGCAGCTTGGCCCCAGTGATGCACTGGGCCATACGCACTCCCTCCTTAGCACCTTGCGGTCGGATGCCAAGCAGTTGCCAAGTGGTGATGCAGCCAGTCAAGATGCTTTCTGGTGCAGCTGTAGAACTCTTTGAGGATCTGAGGGACCATGCCAAATGTGTGTGTGTGTGTTTTCCCTGTCCCGTTCTGTTCCCGAGTACTAAAGCCTGAGTTGGGCTACTCATGATCCGGTCAGATCTCGTCTCTCTTATGTTAATTTACATATAAAGTTGCAGTGAATTTGATGCTCCTGCATATGGCTTTTGATTTAAGCCCTTATTTATTAGGTATGTTCATACTGTTTCATTTTCTGCCAGCTTCAGCTCTTATTCGTGCCTTTCCCCATTTTTCAAAGAATTGGGCAAATGCTGCTGGATGACAGGGGAAGGAGAGAAGGACTTTAGTGTGGGGCCAGAACCTTGTCCATGGCTTCAACTCTTTTTATTGGAGAGTATTTGTTTGTCTGTTGAGTCTCCCGTAATAATTTTCCTGTCCAAGTTTTGTCGCTGCGTGAGTGAGTCGAGTGCATGCTAGTGTGTCATCAAATGCATGGCTCCCTCTCTTTTCTACATTCTTAAATCAATGCCTCTGCGTTCCAAATTCCCTATATAGTGCACCACCCTACGGGCCCTGGTCAAAAGTAGTGCACTAAATAGGGGGCAGGGTGCCATTTGTGACACAGGCCAAGAAGTTGAGTAACAAGGGCTTTGGGTCTTAGAGGAGGCATCTAATCTGAAGGTAGCAGCACATTTGTGTTTCATGGCTCTCTTTATGATTCCAATCTCCAGATGTTATTGAGTGTGTCCCAAAAGGCACCCCATAGGCCCTGGTCAAAAGTAGTACGCTATAAAGGAAATGCCATTTGGGATCTATCGAAGGACAGCCAATCCAATGTGTTGTTTACTCCCCCTCTCGCTCGCTGATGTAGCATTACTAAGCAAATAGGACCAAGGAGCCATGATAATACAGCCCTGACAGACACTAATTGGAATCATGCCTCAGTAAATGCACTGTCATCGACATGAATGTTGTCTACCAGTCAGAGATATGGCCATTAATCTCATCTCCCAGTCAGATATAGGGCTAGCTAGCTGTCTGGGAGAGGCCAACGCACATTCATGTGTATGGGGGGATGTTATGTTAGATGGGTAACTGATGGGTATTGATAGCCTTACTCCTCAGTTTGAAATGTCTCTACCCGCACCATCGAATTGATAGCTTTTGGTGGCACAACTGGCTACAATCTTTCAGGAGGTCCGTCACGTGTGTGAAGAAATGGTCGTTGATGAACTTGTTGAACTTCTTACTGGCAGTTAGACAAATTAGTCTTTCAATTTGTGTGAGGAAAATATATATAATTCTCTCTTTGGGAGGGTGGTACATACCTTCTCTTGCTATAGGCTAGTCATTCATAAAAGATGGCTTTTTATAGCAGGAAATGTGTTACTGGAATGTTCAATACAATCAGTCCAACACGTTGTTTGCCGAGTTCAGACCGTCACTCTAAGATCCAAACTGCGTCGGTTCCAGTAAGTGACACCATGGATGGGTCGGCCACGGAGAGGAAGGGTGTGGTGGGAGAGACATGGGGTTGTAGGCCCACAGGGAGAGGAGGGAACGAGGGAAGGCGATCCCTCCCTCAACACCCCTGTTTACTAGCCCAGGACTCCTCTGATCACAGTAACCAGTAACACAAGAAAGGTGTAGCCACCATCCGCCTCCCTCCCTGCCACAGACCCAGCTGCTGCACGCACACACACCCATACACCCGTGCTGCCAAAAGTCTGATGTCAATTTCCCCAGCAAAGGGAAAGGCAGGGAGAATTATCCAGGCCTCAAAATGCATCAGCTTCAGCTACGATCTGGGACTGTGAGATGTGATGGGTGGACCAAGAAATGAAGAAGTTGTAGAAGTTTGTTGTCGTGAGGTACTGTCATGTTTCGCTAGCAAAAGATGGTAAGAACATCAGCGCTGTGGGACGTGATTCAGTGACTTTCTTTCTCAGCCCTGGCGTCGCGTAACTTTTTTTATTTCACAGTGCTTATTTAGCTCTAGAACACATTTATGAAAATTACTCAGTGTTTTTACTTTGGCTGTAAAAACGCTTTCCGGTTTTCTGGGCTCCAGTTATTATTTCCTTGAAGCAAGGAAGGAGTGAGAGGATGTTTAAAACAGCTGTCCTAACCCACTAACTCTCTTTCCTTACCCCAACGTGCACGCTCGCACACACACAGCCTTCCCGAGGACAGTTTAAACCTCCCCCGTGATTTACTTCCATGTACAACCGGCTGTAAACGTAATATTTATTCACAGATTGACTTCCTCCGACCCGTCAGCAGGTCGTTGGAGACACGAGTTGCAGGTTGTACTGTACCAGAATAAAAAGCAGGGGTCAGAAGGTTACGTAGTAGATAGAATATTACTATACTACTGTAATGTATGGGCCTACCTTAGGAAAGGCCCAAGAGGTGCACAAGGTGTTTGGTTACATTTCAAATGGCAGCCAATTCCTATATAGCACAGTCTTTGACTGATACTCTACTGTTTTACGGGTTAACAACATGACCAAACTATCTGAATGTATGGTACCAATAGCGCAATACCACAATGATACATTTTCCATATCAAAAAAAGAAAACACGAAGTAGCCTAAAGTCTATGGTCCTTTTGAAAAACCCTGCTGTATGTAAATAACTGTGTGCTATAGCTTGGCAAATAAACAAATGTGATTCAAACTGTAACAACATGAGGCTGTGAGTTTAGAAGATTAGAACTGTTTTCTGAGTATCGTAATACTGGTATCCGCCGAAATTGTTGAAACCCTTGTTACTAGCCTATTCAACCTCTCTTTCGTATCGTCTGAGATCCCTAAAGATTGGAAAGCTGCCTCAGTCATCCCCCTCTTCAAAGGGGGAGACACTCTAGACCCAAACTGTTATAGACCTACAGTTGAAGTCGGAAGTTTACATACACTTAGGTTGGAGTCTTTAAAACTAGTTTTTCAACCACTCCACAAATCTTGTTAACAAACTATAGTTTTGGCAAGTCGGTTAGGACATCTACTTTGTGCATGACACAAGTAATTTTTCCAACAATTGTTTACAGATAGATTATTTCACTTATAATTCACTGTATCATAATACCAGTGGAAAACTCCAGAAAAGGATGGATTTAGAAGCTTCTGCTAGGTTAATTGACGTCAATTGGATGTGTACCTGTTGATGTATTTCAAGGCCTGCCTTCAAACTTAGTGCCTCTTTGCTTGACATCATGGGAAAATCTAAAGAAATCAGCCAAGACATCAGACAACAAATTGCAGACCTCCACAAGTCTGGTTCATCTTTGGGAGCAATTTCAAGGTACCACGTTCATCTGTACAAACATAAGTACACAAGTATAAACAATGGGACCACGCAGCCGTCATACCGCTCAGAAAGGAGACGCGTTCTGTCTCCTAGAGATGAACGTACTTTGGTGGGAAAAGTGCAAATCAATCCCAGAACAACAGCAAACGACCTTGTGCAGATGCTGGAAGAAACGGGTACAAAACTATCTATCTGGATTATCTAAGTGAAATAATCTGTCTGTAAACAATTGTTGGAAAAATTACTTGTGTCATGCACAAAGTAGATGTCCTAACCGACTTGCCAAAACTATAGTATGTTAACAAAACATTGTGGAGTGGTTGAAAAACAACCTAAGTGTATGTAAACTTCCGACTTCAACTGTAGGTATTACAGACTTTGTCAGGGAGAGATTGAAAATATCAGTTAAGACACTTGCCAGTTGGTCAGCGTATGCTCACAGTACACGTCCTGGTAATCCATCTGGCCCTGCGGCTTTGAGATTGTTGACCTGTTTAAAGGTCTTGCTCACATCGGCTACCGGTAGCATTATCACACAGTCATCCAGAAAAGCTGGTGCTCTTGCCAAAACAATAGTTTGCTTACAATACATTTCTGGAGTGATTGAAAAACAAATTTTAATGACTCCAACCTAAGTGTATGTAAACTTCCGACTTCAACTGTACATCTGGCCCTTCTTTGGACACTGTGCTAACAAACCTCCAAACGAGTTTCAATGCCATACAACTTTCCTTCCGTGGCTTTTAAATGCTCCTTAAACTAAGTGCATGCTCTTCAACCGATTGATACCCTTACCCTCCCGACTGACTAGCATCACTACTCTGGACGGTTCTGACTTAGAATATGTGGACAACTACAAATACCTAGGTGTCTGGTTAGACTGTAAACTCTCCTTCCAGACTCCTATTAAGCATCTGCTATCCTAAATTAAATCTAGAATCGGCTTCCTATTTCGCAAACAAAGCATCCTTCACTCATGCTGCCAAACATACCCCAGTAAAACTGACTATCCTACCGATCCTTGACTTTGGTGATGTAATTTACAAAATAGCCTCCAACACTCTGCTATCACAGTGCCATCAGTTTTGTCACCAAAGTCCCATACACTACCCACCACTGCGACCTGTATGCTCTCGTTGGCTGGCTCTCACTACATATTTGTGGCCAGACCCACTGGCTCCAGCTAATTTATAAGTCTTTGCTAGGTAAAGCCCCACCTAATCTCAGCTCACCATAGCAACAACCACCAGTAGCACGTGCTCCAGCAGGCATATTTCACTGGTCATCCCCAAAGCCAACACTTCCTTTGGCCGCCTTTTCTTCCAGTTCTCTGCTGCCAATGACTGGAACGAATTGCAAAAATCACTGAAGCTGGAGTCTTATATCTCCCTCTCTAACTTTAAGCATCAGAGCAGCTCACTGAGCACTGTACCTGTACACAGCCAATCTGTAAATAGCACACCCAACTACCTCATCCCCATATTGTTATTTATCTTCTTTCTCTTTTGCACCCCAGTATCTCTACTTGCCCATCATCATCTGCACATCTATCACTCCAGTGTTAATGCTAAATTGTAATTATTTCACCTCTATGGCCCATTTATTGCCTTACCTCCCTACTCTTCTACATTTGGACACACTGTTCCTAGATATTTATGTTGTGATATTGACAGTATGATTGTTTATGTGCACCTCTGTGTTGTTTTTTGTCACACTGCTTTGCTTTATCTTGGCCAGGTCGCAGTTGTAAATGAGAACTTGTTCTCAACTGGCCTACCTGGTTAAAAAAAGGGGAAATCAAAAATAAAGAAATAAAATTGTGACAACCCTATCTGAAAGGAAGCGAGGCTGTAACCATGTTGTTGTTTGTTTGGAAAAAGCACCGCTTGCACAAATGCTAGTAAGGAGAGAGCAACTTACACCGTGTAAAAAGTGCATTTGTCGACCTCATGTGTAGGACACAAATGTATCGGTGCTGTCTGTGTGTAGGTGGTCAATTCCACTGCACGCAAACAATCTCCCGTGATCTCACTATCAGCAATGCTGTGCTACAAGAGAGAACTTGAACTGGAACTGTGCCACAAATGGCACCCTGTTCCCATGGGCCCTGGTCAATAGTAGTGCACTGTGTAGGGGGAAGGGTGCCATTTGGGATGCGGGCATAGAGTAGATTTATTGTACGACCCTGAGACGCTTCTTTGGCATCCGACGCAGGTTCTTGTTGCCTTGTTTGACTGTGGGAGGGAGCAAGAGCTTGTTATCACTAAGGTCTTACTATGATCATTCATTCAGCTGACACATTTTACTACCTGTTAGGGAGGTGAAGTATCGTACCGTCCTCACAGAACCAGACAGTAAAGAGGTTTTGGGTGTCCTGCCAACTCAATCCCACGTAACCGTCTTGAAATTTCTTCAGCTCTTCTCTGTGTTAGTATTGGCGTCTCAAATGGCACCCTATTCCCTATGTAGTACACTACTTTTTACCAGGGCACATATGGCTCTTGTCAGAAGTGGTGCACCACATAGGGTATAGGGGGCCATTTGGGTGGCAACCTTAGTTGGTGCATCTCATCCATTGGAGACCAACTGGGGTGATTCCTCACCACACCAGAACAAAAAAAAGATAATGATTCCAAATGGCACCATGTTCCATACATAGACCCTATGGTTCCTGGTCAAAAGAAGTGCATTAAGTAGGGAATAAGATTCTATTTGGGATGTAGACCCAAGCAAAACCTTAAAGTAGGCAATTATCACTTTATTCAGTACTGGCACCAAAATCACGAACCATAAACCGTTTTACTGCTGAGAGATTTGTTAAAGATTGATGTCGATGACTTCTGTGCATTGGCTCTGAATTGACACAGAACCAAATGGTTCCTATTACCGGTTAGTTTCCGCTCCTTTCTGACTCATCCCGTTCCATCATTGCGTCGCATCACCACCATCTCAACGAGACAGAAGCTGCTTATAAAATCCCTCATTCAGATTGCTCTATGATATTTATGTTACTGGCTGGTCGAGTCACCAATGACACCCAATATCCTATGTAGTGCACTACTTTTGACTCGGGCCTATGTAGAGAATAGGGTGCCAACTGGGAAGCAACCACATTCTGGTCGGCGTTAAAGAGCGGGACGCTGAGGGATAAATATTGGCTCAACTGTATTGGCTGATCCCTGGTTTAGTTTCATCCCTATTGGCTCAGCCATGGATTCGGCTGATTGCTATTGGCTCATCCTGGTTTCCTGGGGACGTTCTGCTCACTCATCAATAACGGAGTGCGTTTCTTTAGCGTTGGTTTCTCCATGATGTCAGTGGCAGTCAAGGCGAGGCGAGCTTAGCTCACAGTTGGAAGTGGGCTTATTGGACATAGCACCACTGCAGTTTAAGAGGCTTTTAAGCCCAGTCAAAACATTGATGGCTTTGGGGGTGATATTATTTTCTCTAATCCATTTCCATAAAACCGAGAGGTGCATGTCCTCTGCCAGGGAGGCAGAGATGCGGGAGGAGGGAGAGGGTGGGAAAAGTTAAGGGAGTGGATTGAAAGGAAGAGGTGTGGAAAGTTGCCTGCCGACGCATTCTCTTCTCTCTGGGCCTGTAAGAGAGAGGGAGTGGAGAGAGTGAATGAGCGAGAGAGAGGGAGGAGAGTGAGTGAGGAGAGTGGCTGTCCGTTGAACTGTGCCAATCTTCCACTAGAGGTCATGTAGAGTCAGCTGACATTGTTAAAGGGCCTGTTTCTCCTCCCAGAATCCTTGTCATGGTTTTGATGACATGACTGTTGGGCAGCCATAACGTTGGTCTCTGCTATGGTCATTACTCTCCTGCTGTTTGTTCATTATTAGCTGGGGCTGGTGTTGACTTGACTGAGGGGAAACAAAATCCTTGTAGGGACATTACAGCACTCATATGGTCATATCTCAATGATGACTGAAATGAAATAAACCCCATTTTTAGTGTGTACTGCTCTGTGTTGGGAATAAGGTTATTAGGAATGACTTATTCACCCAAATTGCTAAATTACATACTGGTGTTCCTACCCTGGAAGCAGTCTACGGATAAGGTAATCCGTAGGTAAGGTAATAACGCAATCCATGCTTTTGTTTTGTTTACCTGGCCACGCTTTCAAATGCTAACTTTTTAGCATTATTGACACAAATCCAATGCGCTTCATGTCCACAGTCTATAAGTAACTTCGTTGAGTCAAACAATCCATTTGTAGATACCTTTTGTTATTCCTTTTTGGGTAAGTCTTGATTGCAGTGTGGAGTGATGTTTGCTCTTATGACTAGGCAGAAAAGCATTTTGCTACTACTAAGATGCGTGAGAGCCTGCAACAAATTGAAACAACTTTTGTTTTACAGTTCAGATGGGCATCGAGCAGTGCCAAGGATTTTTAACTGAGGCATGTCAAGGGGCTGCATAACATCCAGCATTATAAAGTTAGAGTTTCATTATATAAGCCTTAATCCTAGTGTCATGGCTGTTTATGTTTCCTCTGACTGGGAGAGACTGAACGGGGTCTAATCCCTACGGCGGAAACACACATTAGTCAGAGACGCTCCATCCCTCTCCACCGTTCCTCGTGTCACTGTTTTAAACTGTTACTATAATCCAAGCTCAACCATGTTTTTCTAATGAAGCCACGAGTGGAAGCGTTTACAGTTTTTTGTAATTGTTAATAAATCATCGTAATGATTTCAGGGCGTGTCTTTACTCGAAACTCGAAACCCCTGGCATGGTCCTATGTATTCAACAGCATGACAGAAAGACAATGCATTACAGTTTCCTCCCCACGATCCTACTTCTAAACCCAATCAATTTGTCACATTTAAACAATCATTCAGGGACTGTTCTCGTTTTGCCGTGTATCAAGTGGCTTGATGACAATTGGCCAGAGAGTACGTGATATACATGTATTCATTACTAAACCAAGATCATGGCTTGCGTCTCAAATTGCACCGTGTTCCCTTTTAGTATCTTAATTTATGTCAGTTTGCTAAAGCAGCAACAGGAAATGTGAATTATTTTGGGGGATTATTATTAATGGAACATTTTGTAGGGATTGATACATTTTTCGAAAGGGAAAATCAAGTCTGAAATTTCAAAGTGTAAATTACAAACTTCAGAAGCCTTTTTAAACCTGTAGTGCAGGAAAGTTCTCCTTCAACAGGGTGATCAAATTCAGATTCTACATCTGTAGGGAAATGGATGCCATTTGAGACGGATATCCTGGAGTAACGGAGATATGGCTGATGACATGTGGTCCTAATATTCCACTGGACATGATGGATGATGGTCAACTGTGTTTAGTCTACTATAGCACCCTTAGGATGACAATGAACATCCTGTCTAAATAACAGTTCATCCATATCGTTTAGCCTAGTGTTAATGACCACTAAACTCCACCGCCACCCTATGGACTCATCTAAGGATTTGAATCAATGTAATGTAGCACATTTACAATTATTCTATCTGCCTATGTAAATGCATACGTTTTAGGACATTACAGGATCATTTAACAGATTTAGCCTGCTTCTGGACTAAAAAGCATGTTAAATGGACAATCTTCATAAGAAGACTAGTTCTTGAGAAAAAACCACTTTCTGCCGATGTACAGTAACTACCACGTAAATACACTGAACAAATACATAAACACAACATGTTAAGTATTGGTCCCATGTTTCATGATCATTACACAGGGGCACCTTTGCCACAGAGCTGCCACAGAGCTGTTGCCAGAGAATTGAATGTTCATTTCTCTACCATAAGCTGTTCTAGTGAGTTTGGCAGTACGTCCAACCGGACTCACCACCGCAGATCAGGTGTAACCATGCCAGCCCATGACCTCCACATCTGGCTTCGTCACCTGCGGGATCATCTGAGACCAGCCACGTGGACAGCTGATGAAACGGTGGGTTTGCACAACCAAATAATACCTGCACAAACGGTCTGAAACCATCTCAGGGAAGCTCATCTGTGTGCTCGTTGTCCACAACAGGGTCTTGACCTGACTGCAGTTCGGCAACGTAACCGACTTCAGTGAGCAAATGCTCACATTCGATGGCCACTGGTGGGCTGGAGAAGAATACTCTATGGCGTCGTGTGGGCGAGCGGTTTGCTGATGTCAACACTGAACAGAGTGCCCCAGCCAAGGACAATGAACACAATTGCAATTTAAATGCACAGAGAAACCGTGACGAGATCCCGAATCCCATTGTCGTGCCATTCATCCACCGCCATCACCTCATGTTTCAGCATGATAATGCACGGCACAATGTCGCAAGGATTTATGTAGTTCTGTCCTTGAGCTGTTCTTGCCTATTAATGTTCTGTCATCTTTAATGTTCTGTGTGGACCCCAGGAAGAGAAGCTGTGGCTTTTGCAACAGCTAATGGGGATCCTAAAAATATACTATCTGTACATGATTCCTGAAAGCGGAAAATGTCCCAGTTCTTCCATGGCCTGAATACTCACCAGATATGTCACCCATTGAGCCTGTTTGGGATGCTCTGGATCAACGTGTACGACAGCTTGTTCCAGTTCCCACCAATATCCTGCAACTTCTCACAGCCATTGAAGAGGAATGGGACAACATTCCACAGGCCACAATCAACAGCCTGTTCAACTCTATGGGAAGGAGATGTGTCACGATGCATGAGGCAAATGGTGAATACACCAGATACTGGCTGGTTTTCTGATCCACGCCCCTACTTATTTATTTATTTACCTTTTTCTTCCCAATTTCGAACTTGTCTCATCGCTGCAACTCTCCAACTGGCGTGGGAGGCGAAGGTCGAGTCACGCGTCCTCCCAAACATGACCCGCCAAACTGAGCCTGTTTAACCCAGAAGCCAGCCACACCAATGTGTCGGCGGAAATACCGTTCAACTGACGACCGAGGTCAGCCTGCAGGCACCAAGCCCACCACAAGGAGTGGCTAGAGCCAATGAGCCAAGTAAAGCCCCCCCGGCCAAACCCTCTCCTAACCCGGGCAACGCTGGGACAATTGTGCGCCGCCCTATGGGACTCTCGATCACGGTCGGTTGTGACACGGGATCGAACCCGGGTCTGTAGTGACGCCTCTAGCACTGCGATGCAGTGCCTAGGCTGCTGCGCCTCTCGGGAGACCCCTACTTTGGTATCTGTGACCAACAGATGCATATCTGTATTCCCAGTCATGTAAAATCCATAGATTAGGGCCTAATGGATTTATTTTCAATTGACTGACTTCCTTTAACTGTAACTCTTTTTAAAATCTTTGAAATTGCATGTTTTGCGTTTTATATTTTTGTTCAGTGTACATAGGGTGACATGTTCCTCTCCCAAAGAGGGATCATTCTCAGCCGGAACGTCTTCATTCTAGCTCCACTCTCCCTGTCTATCCAACAGATTGTCCGTCTGTCTATTAAGTGATCAGTGTGAACAGCTTCTCAGGGTAATGATATGAGCTGACCTCTGACCTCTGAGTCAAGAGTTCACCCAGAGAATAGTCCATCGCTGATTTACAGGACCATGTGGTCTCACCAGCGCTAGGCTTTTTGTCTTTGCAGTTGGTGTGTTGTTCCACAGCTTCACAGACAGAGTTGCACAGACCGCACTAGACAGTTACACTGTCAGCATTATGGGCGGTAGGTAACCTGATCCCAGATGTGTTTGTGCTCTTACAAACTCCATTGCTGTCATTGTCAAGCTAAACATTTTAGAGGAGTTGGCAAGAAAACGGAAACGGACTGGCATCAGGCAATGTGTAGTATTCAGACTTGATATCTGAGATCTCCTAACTTTAATCCCGTTGACAAAGTTTTTATGTGACAGTCAGTTGTCTCTCCTCTAAACTCTTAACACTATGGGCTTGTTTCCCAGACATAGATTAAGCCTAGTCCTGGACTAAAAATCTTTTTTTAATTGAGAATCTTTATTGATGATTATAAACTGGACGGTTCGAGGCCTGAATGCTGATTGGCTGAATGCTGTGGTATATCGGACCGTATACCACGGGTATGACAAAACATGTATTTTTACTGTTCTCATTACGTTGGTAATCAGTTATATATTATATGGCCAATATAACACGGCTAGGAGCTGTGTCCAGGCACTCTGCGATGCGTCGTGCCTAAGAACAGCCCTTAGCTGTGACATTTTGGCCATATACAGTACCCCACCCCCTCGTCTGTCAGTGTGCATTTTTTGCCTATAATACACAGAATATTTGCACGGTAGAATTCAATGGCTCTAGTTCATTTTTACATGTTGTGTTTGAGCTGCTTTTGAAAGCAAAAGTCTAATTTGAAAACAGTATCGGTATTGTTGAATTCGATTTTCATAATAGCAAGCTAAGACCGATGGTTTGAAACTAGCAAGTCTGTTTGGTTACCATAGCGACTACTGTAGCTATCTAGTAAACTTGCGAGCTACTTCAGTGGATATTGAACACATTTCTACCGGCAAATTAACACATTTCTAGTGGCAAATGTGTTCAATTATAGACATGGAATAAAAGGGATATTCAACTCGGGGCTGTATGCGTTAGAATGCAACTCCGTGGAAGGTCAGTTCCACTCCGCTGGCGCGGAGGTTAAAGGAGTGAAACACACCTTCCACATTGTTCGTTGTTTTCCATAGAATACATAGCCACTCCTTGATTATCCCTTACTTATTTTTAGTCCAGGATTCATCTGTATCCAGGAAACCAGCCCTATATGTGTCTGCAGTTCAGTTTCCCTCTTTGAGAGTTGAGTCTTGATAAAAATGTTTCATTTAGAAAGAATTGATCTTGTTATGGTAAATTATATGAGAACCGAGGGTGACATTTGTCTTGATATAAACCATACAGTAGGATGATACTGTAAGTATTGCTGTAAGTTGATCCTCTCAAAGTATAACCTCAGTGAGCCTCAACAATACATATTTACATACCTAGAAACTATCCCAGCGTAACATCCCATCTGTGTTTGAAATGTAGAGGCTGTGTCCCAAATGGCGACCTACATCCTCTGTATAGTACGTTACTTTTGACTGTGGAGCCTTCTGGCTCTACAGCCTCTATATAGGGAATAGGGTGTAATTTTGGACACATCCAGAGAGAAACCATCTGAGAACCATTTGACTGACTCCAACCCCTCCTCAACCCTCAACTGTAATCTGTACAGTAAACATCGAAAGCTTTTCATTTCAAATGGGCACTGTGCTGTTTTGATTGCACACTGTGTGAACACTCTTCCTCTGTAACCCCGGTCTAATTGATACCTATGCCAAGTGTGGGACACACACACACACACACACGCTAAGCCAAGTGACAGAGATCAAACATTTAACATGGAAGCAGCTATATGGGCGGTCCTGGGTCACTACAGGGGGGGGGGACCAACACTACACACACACACTACACACACACACACTCTCACCCCAACCCCTCTTCTGTGGCTGTCAGGGCAGAACAGAGGCGAGGAGACAACCACACAAAGGAAATATTTGTCCAGTCTGTCCAAGCAAGCTCTCCAATTGAAGGGTGAACTTTCCCATCGCCCGGGCCTGTGTTAGTGGGAGATGTAACTGGAAGACGGATGATGCTTTGAACTGAGCAGGAGGCAGCGGCCGCATCGGACAAATCGGACAAACCTAAATAAATTCTGCCATATTAGCCGTAATTAGCTTTGCCTTACTAAACGGTGCACCTGTTCTTCTCCTCTTTGTTGACCGAAGTGAAAATCAGCATTGAAATGTAACGATGAGGCAGATGAAAAGAGATCCCAGCATAACAATAACTTGGCACGGTGGTTCAAACACCAGCAGTCCTTAAGTGTTTCTGAACTAAACTTGAAAGCTAGGGGAAAAGAATATAAAAGATAAAGCCATAATGCTTTTAGACGACCACACTTATTTGTTTGTACGTATGTTGATCTTCCAGGATGTTAAAGATGTTATTTTTACTCCCCACATTAGACTATTGACCATTTAACGGGCCAGACTGATGTGAAGCCAATCATTACCATATGCAAACACTAAGGATGCATCTCAAATGGTACCCTATTCCCTATATAGCACACTACTTTTGACCAGAACCCTATTTGCCTGGTCTCAGTAGTGCACTATGTAGCGTATCGAGTGCCATTTGGGACACAGCCTATATCCCAACAGTGCTATGTCCCACAGTTCAGCAGCTTGCCCTTAAAAACCCAGTGTTTTCTCAACCCCTGTGTCCCATAGATATGTTCTTCTATTCCCTCCTTTCAGACTTTCAACCTCTTCCTGTCGTTATCTGGTAGTTTCCCAGAAGAGTTTGCAGCCGCCGCCCAAACACCCTGGAAGTCTTGGTCAGTTCCAAACGGCACATTATTTCCTACATAGTGCTCTACTTTTAACGAGAGACCCTTGTCAACAACAGTGCACTATGTAGGGAATAGCGTGCCATTTGGGACGCCATCTTATCAGTTGGTGACTACCCAAATGTTCATCTCCCTTCTACTTCTCCATGACCCATGTGATGTTGTTTAGGTGTGTGTGTGTGTGTGTTACCCCATTATACAGTGTTTTTTGAAAAAGATGGTATGATTTTCAATACCGTTTAAAAATATATAATTCAGTTGGGGACCCACCCGCCTCACGGGGTGCTTGAAACACCACTGCTTATAACTATAGTTAACTATTAGTTAGGCATAACTGTTAGAACTCTAAGAGGCTCCAAATATGCACTTGGTTTGCTAACTTGCTAGCTAATTGGCTAGATGTCAAGTTCAAGCTTCTTCGTAACAGCAGAGCCTGCCGTTCAGTGTGAACTGAACGGCAGGCTCCAGTCCAGTTAGTGTGTCAGGAGTCAGAATGGTTGCCAGGCAGGGCGCTGAAAGCCGGTGGTGTGAAAGCGATGGTGTTTGCTCATGTCCAGGCTCTGAGAATGGAGGAGAACACAGATGGGTTCTCTGTCTGACTGACCGCTCTCTGCTTCTCTCTTTCCTCTGTCTCTGTATGTTTGGACAGACATGGAAACGCTGCCTGGAGTAGACAGGAATCTTATTGAGAGGAGAGTTCACCCTTACAAGGCTTGAATAGGACGGGGGAGGTGTGTGTGTTTCAGGGGGATGAGGTCAGTGTAATGTGAATGCCCCTTACTGTCACTGAATGTAGGGGTTAAGGCTTGAAAACACATGGCTTTTTATACTACAATGTGATGAAAATCTTTTGAGAATCATATTGACAAGAGCAGTAAATGAAAGTCAAACTGTAGCTTACTGTCAGTGTATTTGTTGGAGGTTTCTAATGGACGTCCTGAGTATAACTGTTTTGCATTCTGTTACTACGATCGGTGTGTGTGTGTGTGTGTTTGTGCACAAACTTCTACAGGGCCATTAGGAGCATGTGGTAGTCATTGAGCGCGGCAGAGCAAGCGCGGTAGCCTACAGATGTGTGTGAAAGCCTTGTGACTGAAGTCCAGTACCATAAAACATCAAAGATCCTACAGCAGCACAATCGCCCTCTCCTCCCCTCTGGCCAGCCGCTCAATACCTCTGTTTGTGTTCTACATCTGGACCTCTGACAGTCTACAGGGGATTCGCTAAACAGCAGTGTATTGTCAGTCCACAGGGGATTCACTAAACAGCAGTGTATTGTCAGTCCACCGGGGACTCATTTTGCCCATTCTAATGTTCAATCGAACAGTAACTAGATGCCTGTCTGCCTGCTTTATAGAACAAGCTACGGGCCACCATTTTCATTAACGTGTTGGTATATCTAATAAACTGATCACTGAGTGTTTGTCTTCTGCAGAGAGATGAGAGAGCATGAGAAATTCGTTTTTTTATCAGTCATGGAAATAAAAATCCTGAAAACATGTTGGCTCACTATTAAAAAATATGGAGAATGAGCTATAGGATGAAAAATAGCTGAGTTTTGGAGCAGGTACAGCATACTAGCCCTAGCTAACTCTACTTGGACACTATTGAAGGGAGGGGAGGCAATGTCAGTGTGTCAATCATCAGCTTGCCTTCCCTCCCCTCAGTCTCTCTCCGTTCTTCCGTTCCTCCGTCTGACAGACAGGTCAAGGGCAGGTTTAGGATCTGGCCACATGAAACATGAACCTGGCCACTTCTCTCACTCGCTCTCTAGTTCTCGCTTGCTCGCTCGCTCTCTAGCCCTCTCGCTCTCAAGCCCTCTCGCTCTCTAGCCCTCTTGCTCTACCCAATACTCTCTCTTTCTCTGTTAGTTTAACCTGATATTAAAGGGATACATTGGTATTTTGGTAATTTCCTACTTACCTAGAGTCAGACAAACTCATGGATACCATTTTTATGTCCGTGTGCAGTTTCAAGAAAGTTGAAGGTAGCATATTGTTAGCTTAGCACAATTGCTGGAAGTCTATGGGTATCTACTAGCCAGCTCATCTCAAAAACAAGGAAATAGACCTAACTACTCCAAAGCTGGGTGGTTAGTTTGCACTTTGTACTCTTTTATTTACAAGTATATGTGAAATTATAATATTTACTCTCTCTTCCCTTCTCGGATGAAGTCTGTTCAAATAGGCCGCCCTCTCTCTCTTGACCTCTCTCTCTACCTCTTTCACTGAGGACAGCGTCAGTGTTAGCCCTACCTATATCTCTCGTTAGCCTCTCCTGTCAACTACAATTTATGGACATCACAACCTAACTGAGCTGGAATGTGCTTTCATGTCTGCAATCAAAGATGTGTACTGTACATGTGTAGTATGTAGTCAACACCATGCCAAGCACCGCAAGAGATTTATTACACAAGTCCTTCATAAGGGCCCAATCTGCCCCTTCAATAGCATTCCTCAACCACGTACATTAAATAAGGATCCTATTTACAAGGTGATATGAATGAATACACTTAGAAGGCAATAAATCACACCAAAATAATGTGCTTTAAGTAAACTCTTAGCTTACATAGTGTTTTATTTTAAGATGAGACAAATAGTACCAGTAAAAAGTTTGGACACACCTACTCATTCATGGGTTTTTCTTTATTTTTTACTATTTTCTACATTGTAGAATAATAGTGAAGACATCAAAACTATGAAATAACACACATGGAATCATATAGTAACCAAAAAAAGTGTTAAACAAATCTAAATATATTTTCTATTTGAGATTCTTCAAAGTAGCCACCATTTGCCCTGATGACAGCTTTGCACACTGTTGGTATTCTCTCAACCAGCTTCACCTGGAATGCTTTTCCAAAAGTCTTGAAGGAGTTCACACATATGCTGAGCACTTGTTGGCTGCTTTTCCTTCACTCTGTGGTCCAACTCATCCCAAACCATCTCAATTGGGTTGAGGTCGGGCGATTGTGGAGGCCAGGTCATCTGATGCAGCACTCCATCACTCTCCGTCTTGGTCAAATAGCCATTACACAGCCTGGAGATGTGTTGGGTCATTTTCCTTTTGGAAAACCAATAATAGTCCCACTAAGCGCAAACCAGATGGGATGGCGTATCGCTGCAGAATACTGTGGTAGCAATGCTGGTTAAGTATGCCTTGAATTCTAAATTAATCACAGCCTGTGTCACCAGCAAAGCACCCCCACACCATCACTCCTCCTCCTCCATGCTTCACGATGGCAACCACACATGCGGTTCACCTACTCAGTGTCTCACAAAGACATGGTGGTTGGAACCAAAAATCTCAAATTGGGACTCATCAGACGAAAGGACAGATTTCCACCGGTCTAATGTCAATTGCACATGTTTCTTGGCCCAATCATGTCTCTTCTTATTATTGGTGTCCATTAGTAGTGGTTTCTTTGCAGAAATTTGACCATGAATGCTGATTCACGCAGACTCCTCTGAACAGTTGATGTTGATGTGTCTGTTACTTGAACTCAGCAGCCCAAATATATGCTTCACAATCTGAGGTGCAGTTAATTCTAATGAACTTGTCCTCTGCAGCATAGGTTACTCTGGGTCTTGGTTTCCTGTGGCGGTCCTCATGAGAGCCAGTTTCAACATAGCACTTGAATTTCTCCACATTGACTGACCACAAGTTCATATCCCAACCAGAAGTCATGCATTACAGGCAACATCCGCATTTAGCTAAAGGCTAGAGCTGCCGCTTTCAAGGAGTGGGACACTAATCCGGACGCTTATAAGAAATCTCGCTATGCACTCAGACGAACCAACAAACAAGCAAAGCGTCAATACAGGATTGATATTGAATCCTACTACACTGGCTCTGACGCTCGTCGTATGTGGCAGGGCTTGAAAACTATTACGGACTACAAAGGGAAACCCAGACGTGAGCTGCCCAGTGATGCGAGCCTACCAGACAAGCTAAATGCCTTTTATGCTCGCTTCGAGGCAAGCAACAATGAAGCATGCACAAGAGCACCAGCTTTTCTGGATGACTGTGATAATGCTACCGGTAGCCGATGTGATCAAGACCTTTAAACAGGTCAACAATCACAAAGCCGCGGGGCCAGACGGATTACCAGGACGTGTACTGTGAGCATACGCTGACCAACTGGCAAGTGTCTTCACTGACATTTTCAATCTCTCCCTGACAAAGTCTGTAATACCTACAGTTGAAGTCGGAAGTTTACATACACTTAGGTTGTTTTTCAACCACTCCACAATTTCTTGTTAACAAACTATAGTTTTGGCAAGTCGGTTAGGACATCTACTTTGTGCATGACACAAGTAATTTTTCCAACAATTGTTTACAGACAGATTATTCCACTTATAATTCACTATCACAATTCTAGTGGGTCAGAAGTTCACATACACTAAGTTGACTGTGCCTTCAAACAGCTTGGAAAATTCCAGAAAATGATACCATGCCTTTAGAAGCTTCTGATAGGCTAATTTACATAATTTTAGTCAATTAGAGGTGTACCTGTGGATGTATTTCAAGGCCTACCGTCAAACGCAGTGCCTCTTTGCTTGACATCATAGGAAAATCAAAAGAAATCAGCAAAGACCACTGAAAAATAATTGTAGACCTCCACAAGTCTGGTTCATCCTGGGGAGCAATTTCCAAATGCCTGAAGGTACCACGTTCATCTGTACAAACATCAGTACGCAAGTATTAACACCATGGGACCACACAGCTGTCATACTGCTCAGGAAGGAGATGCGTTCTGTCTACTAGAGATGAACGTACTTTGGTGCGAAAAGTGCAAACCAATCGCAGAACAACATCAAAGGACCTTGTGAAGATGCTGGAGGGAACAGGTACAAACGTATCTATATCCACAGTAAAACAAGTCCTATATCGACATAACCTGAAAGGCCGCTCAGCAAGGAAGAAGCCACTGCTCCAAAACCACCATAAAAAAAGCCAGACTACGGTTTGCAACTGCACATGGAGACAAAGATGGTACTTTTTGGAGAAATGTCCTCTGGTCTGATGAAACACAAATATAACTGTTTGGCCATAATGACCATCGTTATGTTTGGAGGAAAAAGGGGGAGGCTTGTAAGCCAAAGAACACCATCCCAACCGTGAAGCATCATGTTGTTTCACAAAATAGATGGCATCATGAGGTGGAAAATGATGTAGATATGTTGAAGCAGCATCTGAAGACATCAGTCAGGAAGTTAATGCTTGGTCGCAAATGGTTCTTCCAAATGGACAATGACCCCAAGCATACTTACAAAGTTGTGGCAAAATGGCTTAAGGACAACAAAGTCATATTGGAGTGACCATCACAACGCCCTAACCTCAATCCCATAGAAAATGTGGGGGCAGAACTGAAAAGGCGTGTGTGAGCAAGGAGGCCTACAAACCTGACTCAGTTACACCAGCTCTGTCAGGAGGAATGGGCCAAAATTCACCCAATTTATTCTCAATCGCACTCCACGCTGCCCTTTCCCACCTGGACAAAAGGAACACCTATGTGAGAATGCTGTTCAGCAGCTCAGCATTCAACACCATAGTGCCCACGAAGATCATCACGGAGCTAAGGACCCTGGGACTAAACACCTCCCTCTGCAACTGGATCCTGGACTTCCTGACGGGCCACCCCCAGGTGGTAAGGGTAGGTTACAACATGTCTGCCACGCTGATCCACAACACTGGGGCCCCTCTGGTGTGTACTTAGTCCCTTCATGTATTCCCTTTTCACCCACGACTGCGTGGCCAAACACGACCCCAACACTGTATCATTAAGTTTAATGACGAAACAACAGTGGTAGGCCTGATCACCGACAATGACGAGACAGAGAGGTCAGAGAACTGGCGGTGTGGTTCCAGCACAACAACCTCTCCCTCAATGTTAGCAAGACAAAGGAGCTGATCATGGATTACAGGAAAAGGGGGGACGAGATGGCCACCATTAACATTGATGGGGCTGTAGTGGAGTGGGTCTAGAGTTTCATGTTCCTTGGTGTCTACATAACCAACGAACTGTCATGGTCCAAACACACCAAGACTGTCGTGAAGAGTGCACAACAGAACCTTTTCCCCCTCAGGAGACGGAAAAGATTTGTAATGGGTCCCCAGATCCTCAAGATGTTCTTCAGCTGCACCATCAAGAGCATCCTGAGTGGTTATATCAGTGCCTGGTATGGCAAGTGCTCGGCATCTGAAGGCGCTACAGTGGGTAGTGCGTACGGCCCAGTACATCACTGGGGCCAAGCTTCCTGCCATCCAGGATCTATATAATAGGCGGTGTCAGAAGATGGCTAAGTCATAGACTGTTTTCTCTGCTACCTCACGACAAGTGGTAGCAGAGAACGAGTAGGTGTGTACAAACCTGGTACTGTAAACCAAAGGGTTAACCCTATTCTTAACCTTCTTTCCCAGTGGCGCAGAAGTCTTGCCCAACCGCCTTTTATTGGTGGTGTAGTGAGGACATGCTTCAGTTTGTTGTTCTAGTCTTTTAGTCACTGTGGTTATACTGCACTAACCTACACCGTGAAGTGAACTGCCCAAACCTGTGTTGCCACAGTAGCCTATGTGACCCTTAACACCGCTGGTCCTCTTACACTTGTCAGCATGTCCCAACTGCACCCTGGGTTTCTGTTCGGTCTGTTCGAGTGGAGGAGAGGGAGGCTCCCCATCCCTCCCCCTTCACCAGCTGGCCAGTTGGTCAGGAAAGCGAGGGAGGAGGGAGGGAGAGAAATAAACAGTGACCGAGGTAATGAATGATGAGCAAATATATCTGTGTATGTCTGGACTAAAGAAGGGGAGCACTCCTACTGCTAGTTCGTCATACAGTCAGGTGTGTGTGTGTGTGTGTGTGTGTGTGTGTGTGTGTGTGTGTGTGTGTGTGTGTGTGTGTGTGTGTGTGTGTGTGTGTGTGTGTGTGTGTGTGTGTGTAAGGGAGGTTTGGGAGTGGTTGTCTGTGGCAGCCAGTAGTGAAAGCGTCGGCGTGTTTGTTTATGACTTGTGAAATGGAGGAAGTCGCAGTGTGGCGGAAGAGAGGACATGAGTGTGTCAGACTCAGGACAGGAGGGGAGAATTGACAGATGTGGGAATGGGAACTGACTGCCAGGTTGTATGTGTGTTTTTACTTTACAGTGTGTGTATGTGTGCGCCACTGCTTGCGCATGTGGGACAGTGCGGTAAGAATGTTGTCTCTGTCCTGCTGTTATTTACCTCGCAGGCCCTCACACAGGAAACCAGAGGTTGTGGTGAGGAGCAATAGACACACACTCCCTCGCTGGACCAGCTGACGGCTGCAGGCCGTGTGTGTGTGTGTGTACCCCTTGTAAAATCTCTCGTCTCCCTGACAGTAAAAAGCTCTAAAAGCTCTGATAAAGGAAATCATTACATACCTTCTTCAAAATGTTGTCCATGTAACACAATCTTAATCTTGTAAGAGGCGACAGTCACTTAATAAAGGCCTGTGGACAGTATGTACAGGTGGCTGAAATGGATAGGCATGAGAGTACGACGTAAAATGAGAATTTTAACTACTTTTACTGTTGACTTTTCCATTCAGGTGTCAAATGGAGCCGTATCTGGAATTTTACGATGGGTGAAAGCCTATAACATGTTGATTGATAAGTGACCGTTATGAGTCATGTTTTTTCTATCTGGATACCTAGGTACTTCCACAGCCCATGACATCAACTACGGATATAAAGCCAGCTGTCAAATCTACAAATATTTCCAATGGCTGTCCCAAATGGGACCCTATTCCCTACACAGTGCACTACTTTTGACTAGAGCCCTATCAAAATGAATGCACTACATAGGGAATAGGGTGCCATTTGGGATGTAGCTGACGTTATGGATTTACAATATTATTACCTAGCGAGAACTGTTGACACACTTTATGCTGGTACTTTATTAGGTTACAAGGTTGTGGAGGCAGCTGAAAAAACAGCCTGTACGAATGGTGTCGATTGAGAAAGAACTTTAATCCAATAGGTTTTTGTAACTATTTCAATTGGACTGATAATAGAACATTGTGTTTGTATCCCAAATGCACCCTATTCCTTATATAGTACACTCATTTTGACCAGCGCCCTATGGGGCTGGATGGAATAGGGTGCCATTTGTGACACAGACATGGTGTGTTCCTTCGATAATTTAAGTAGTTTTTATTGACTGACTAACAAGCAGATAAGCTACACATTTAGAAGTGCTGTGTTGATTTATTTCTTATACAATAGCTCCAAATAAATTAAAGCGAAAGGGTCAAGCAGTTTACACTTATATTCATTGAAGTTTCTGTTATGAAATGGGGTGGCAGGTAGCCTAGTGGTTAGAGCGATGGACTAGTAATCGAAAGTAATCGTCATCTTCTATGTAGGTACATTGCATTCTGAGAATTTAATTTCCCCCAAAACTGTACTTACATGATGCCTGTGGTAACAGAACTTTTGCTGTTACGGTACATTTATATACACCATTCAATATAAATCCTCAACAGTTTCTCTACTATTTGTCAATGTCATGGTTTCATCCATTGTCGTTCTTTACTGCTCCTCCAGTAAATGAGACCATCACTAGTAGTCAATGATGGGGAATCAAAAACAATTTGTTTAGCTGAGGTGTTGATATAATCTGCCCCCATAGCTTGACATTGAGGTGGCATATTCACCATTGCTTCTATCAGAGGATGTGAAAGCATTGAGAAAGTCGTAAGAGGGGGAATGAATGAATTACAGGAACTGAAAGGATTGTAATTGTTGTAGATGTGGCTGATATTCGAGGCTTAACTGTTTCTCTTGTTCACTTCTGAAACCATTGCTTGGCATTTGAATTTCAATTGTAGTTTTTTTTCCTGACTTTATTTTATTTGACCTTTTATTTAAACAGGTAGGCTAGTTGAGAACAAGTTCTCATTTGCAACTGCAACCTGGCCAAGATAAAGCATAGCAATTCGACACATACAACAACACAGAGTTACACACGGAATAAACAAAAAATACAGTCAATAATACAGTATAAAAAAAAGAAAAAGTCTAAATACAGTGAATGCAAATGAGGTAGGATAAGGGAGTTAATGTCAGGTGCGTGAATGAGGACCCAAAAGCGAATTAACAAACAGAGTTTCTTTAATGATGAACACACGTGGGCTCAGATGGACAGGTAGATTCCGACAGGACAGGACAAGGTTGCAGCAAACACGATGATAGTCTGGTTCAGGCATGAGACACACAAACAAGAATCCGACAAAGACAGGAGCAGAAACAGAGAGAGATATAGGGACCTAATCAGAGGGAAAAAGGGAACAGGTGGGAAAAGGGGTGAATGAGGTAGTCAGAGAAGACAAGGAACAGCTGGGGGAAAGAGGGACAGAAACGGTAACCTAGTACGACCAGCAGAGGGAGACAGGGTGAAAGGAAAGGACAGAAAGACACAACATGACAATACATGACAGTACCCCCCCACTCACCGAGCGCCTCCTGGCGCACTCGAGGAGGAAACCTGGCGGCAACGGAGGAAATCCTCGATCAGCGCACTGTCCAGCACGTCCCGAGAGGGAACCCAACTCCTCTCCTCAGGACCGTACCCCTCCCAATCTACGAGGTACTGGTGACCACGGCCCCGAGGACGCATGTCCAAAATCCTACGGACCCTGTAGATGGGTGCGCCCTCGACAAGGATGGGGGGGGGGGGGAAGACGAGCGGGGGCGCGAAGAACGGGCTTGATACAGGAGACATGGAAGACCGGGTGGACGCGACGAAGGTATCGCGGAAGAAGAAGTCGAACTGCGACAGGATTAATGACCCGAGAAATACGGAACGGACCAATGAACCGCGGGGTCAACTTGCGAGAAGCCGTCTTAAGGGGAAGGTTCTGAGTGGAGAGCCAAACTCTCTGACCGCGACAATATCTAGGACTCTTAGTTCTACGCTTATTAGCAGCCCTCACAGTCTGCGTCCTATAACGGCAAAGTGCAGACCTGACCCTCTTCCAGGTGCGCTCGCAACGTTGGACAAAAGCCTGAGCGGAGGGGACGCTGGACTCGGCGAACTGAGATGAGAACAGCGGAGGCTGGTACCCGAGGCTACTCTGAAAAGGAGATAGCCCGGTCGCAGACGAAGGAAGCGAGTTGTGGGCGTATTCTGCCCAGGGGAGCTGTTCTGACCAAGACGCAGGGTTGCGAAAAGAAACACTGCGTAAGATGCGACCAATAGTCTGATTGGCAAGGATGGGGGGGGGGGGGGGGGAAGACGAGCGGGGGCGCGAAGAACGGGCTTGATACAGGAGACATGGAAGACCGGGTGGACGCGACGAAGGTATCGCGGAAGAAGAAGTCGAACTGCGACAGGATTAATGACCCGAGAAATACGGAACGGACCAATGAACCGCGGGGTCAACTTGCGAGAAGCCGTCTTAAGGGGAAGGTTCTGAGTGGAGAGCCAAACTCTCTGACCGCGACTATATCTAGGACTCTTAGTTCTACGCTTATTAGCAGCCCTCACAGTCTGCGTCCTATAACGGCAAAGTGCAGACCTGACCCTCTTCCAGGTGCGCTCGCAACGTTGGACAAAAGCCTGAGCAGAGGGGACGCTGGACTCGGCGAACTGAGATGAGAACAGCGGAGGCTGGTACCCGAGGCTACTCTGAAAAGGAGATAGCCCGGTCGCAGACGAAGGAAGCGAGTTGTGGGCGTATTCTGCCCAGGGGAGCTGTTCTGACCAAGACGCAGGGTTGCGAAAAGAAAGACTGCGTAAGATGCGACCAATAGTCTGATTGGCCCGTTCTGCTTGACCGTTAGACTGGGGGTGAAAGCCGGAAGAGAGACTGACGGAAGCCCCAATCAAACGGCAAAACTCCCTCCAAAATTGAGACGTGAATTGCGGACCTCTGTCCGAAACGACGTCTGACGGAAGGCCATGAATTCTGAAAACATTCTCGATGATGATTTGTGCCGTCTCTTTAGCAGAAGGAAGCTTAGCAAGGGGAATGAAATGAGCCGCCTTAGAGAACCTATCGACAACCGTAAGAATAACAGTCTTCCCCGCTGACGAAGGCAGTCCGGTGACAAAATCTAAGGCGATGTGAGACCACGGTCGAGAGGGAATGGGAAGCGGCCTGAGACGGCCGGCAGGAGGGGAGTTACCGGACTTAGTCTGCGCGCAGACCGAACAAGCAGCCACGAAACAACGCGTGTCATGCTCCCGGGTGGGCCACCAAAAACGCTGGCGAACGGAAGCAAGCGTACCCCGAACGCCAGGGTGGCCGGCTAACTTGGCAGAGTGAGCCCACTGAAGAACGGCCAGACGAGTAGGAACGGGAACGAAAAGAAGGTTCCTAGGACAAGCGCGCGGCGACGGAGTGTGAGTGAGCGCTTGCTTTACCTGCCTCTCAATTCCCCAGACAGTCAACCCGACAACACGCCCCTCAGGGAGAATCCCCTCGGGGTCAGTGGAGGCTACTGAAGAACTGAAGAGACGAGATAAAGCATCAGGCTTGGTGTTCTTAGAGCCCGGACGATAAGAAATCACGAACTCGAAACGAGCGAAAAACAGCGCCCAACGCGCCTGACGCGCATTAAGTCGTTTGGCAGAACGGATGTACTCAAGGTTCCTATGGTCAGTCCAAACGACAAAAGGAACGGTCGCCCCCTCCAACCACTGTCGCCATTCGCCTAGGGCTAACCGGATGGCGAGCAGTTCGCGGTTTCCCACATCATAGTTACGTTCCGACGGCGACAGGCGATGAGAAAAATACGCGCATGGGTGGACCTTGTCGTCAGAGAGGGAGCGCTGAGAAAGAATGGCTCCCACGCCCACCTCTGACGCGTCAACCTCGACAACGAACTGTCTAGAGACGTCAGGTGTAACAAGGATAGGAGCGGATGTAAAACGATTCTTGAGGAGATCAAAAGCTCCCTGGGCGGAAACGGACCACTTAAAGCACGTCTTGACAGAAGTAAGGGCTGTGAGAGGAGCTGCCACCTGACCGAAATTACGGATGAAACGACGATAGAAGTTCGCGAAGCCGAGAAAGCGCTGCAGCTCGACGCGTGACTTAGGGGCGGGCCAATCAATGACAGCTTGGACCTTAGCGGGATCCATCTTAATGCCTTCAGCGGAAATAACAGAACCGAGAAATGTGACGGAGGAGGCATGAAAAGTGCACTTCTCAGCCTTCACAAAAAGACAATTCTCTAAAAGGCGCTGGAGGACACGTCGAACGTGCTGAACATGAATCTGGAGTGACGGTGAAAAAATCAGGATATCGTCAAGGTAAACGAAAACAAAGATGTTCAGCATGTCTCTCAGGACATCATTGACTAATGCCTGAAAGACAACTGGAGCGTTAGCGAGGCCGAAAGGAAGAACCCGGTATTCAAAGTGCCCTAACGGAGTGTTAAACGCCGTCTTCCACTCGTCCCCCTCCCTGATGCGCATGAGATGGTAAGCGTTACGAAGGTCCAACTTAGTGAAAAACCTGGCTCCCTGCAGGATCTCGAAGGCTGAAGACATAAGAGGAAGCGGATAACGATTCTTCACTGTTATGTCATTCAGCCCTCGATAATCTATGCAGGGGCGCAGAGACCCGTCCTTCTTCTTGACAAAAAAAACCCCCGCTCCGGCGGGAGAGGAGGAGGGGACTATGGTACCGGCGTCAAGAGCTACAGACAAATAATCCTCGAGAGCCTTACGTTCGGGAGCCGACAGAGAGTATAGTCTACCCCGGGGGGGAGTGGTTCCCGGAAGGAGATCAATACTACAATCATACGACCGGTGTGGAGGAAGAGAGGTGGCCCTGGACCGACTGAACACCGTGCGCAGATCGTGATATTCCTCCGGCACCCCTGTCAAATCACCAGGCTCCTCCTGTGAAGAAGAGACAGAGGAAACAGGAGGGATAGCAGACATTAAACATTTCACATGACAAGAGACGTTCCAGGAGAGGATAGAATTACTAGACCAATTAATGGAAGGATTATGACAAACTAGCCAGGGATGGCCCAAAACAACAGGTGTAAAAGGTGAACGAAAAATTAAAAAATAAATGGTTTCGCTATGATTACCAGAAACAGTGAGGGTTAAAGGTAGCGTCTCACGCTGAATCCTGGGGAGAGGACTACCATCCAGGGCAAACAAGGCCGTGGACTCCCTTAACTGTCTGAGAGGAATGTCATGTTCCCGAGCCCAGGTCTCGTCCATAAAACAGCCCTCCGCCCCAGAGTCTATTAAGGCACTGCAGGAAGCTGACGAACCGGTCCAGCGTAGATGGACCGACAAGGTAGTGCAGGATCTTGAAGGAGAGACAGGAGTAGTAGCGCTCACCAGTAGCCCTCCGCTTACTGATGAGCTCTGGCTTTTACTGGACATGAAGTGACAAAATGACCAGCAGAACCGCAATAGAGACAGAGGCGGTTGGTGATTCTCCGTTCCCTCTCCTTAGTCGAGATGCGGATACCTCCCAGCTGCATAGGCTCAGCTCCCGAGCCGGCAGAGGAAGATGGTAGGGATGCGGAGATGGGGGCAACGGAGAACGCGAGCTCCTTTCCACGAGCTCGGTGACGAAGATCAACCCGTCGCTCAATGCGAATAGCGAGTTCAATCAAGGAATCCACGCTGGAAGGAACCTCCCGGGAGAGAATCTCATCCTTTACCTCTGCGCGGAGACCCTCCAGAAGACGAGCGAGCAAAGCCGGCTCGTTCCAGCCACTGGAGGCAGCAAGAGTGCGAAACTCAATAGAGTAGTCTGTTATGGATCGATTGCCTTGACATAGGGAAGACAGGGCCCTGGAGCCTCCTCCCCAAAAACAGATCGATCAAAAACCCGTATCATCTCCTCCTTAAAGTCCTGATACTGGTTAGTACACTCAGCCCTTGCCTCCCAGATTGCCGTGCCCCACTCACGAGCCCGTCCAGTAAGGAGAGATATGACGTAGGCGACACGAGCAGTGCTCCTGGCGTAAGTGTTGGGCTGGAGAGAAAACACAATATCACACTGGGTGAGGAACGAGCGGCATTCAGTGGGCTCCCCAGAGTAACACGGCGGGTTATTGATTCTGGGCTCCGGAGATTCGAAAGCCCTGGAAGTGGCCGGTGGATCGAGGCGGAGATGGTGAACCTGTTCTGTGAGGTTGGAGACTTGGGTGGCCAGGGTCTCAACGGCATGTCGAGCAGCAGACAATTCCTGCTCGTGTCTGCCTAGCATCGCTCCCTGGATCTCGACGGCTGAGTGGAGAGGATCCGAAGTCGCTGGGTCCATTCTTGGTCGGATTCTTCTGTCAGGTGCGTGAATGAGGACCCAAAAGCGAATTAACAAACAGAGTTTCTTTAATGATGAACACACGTGGGCTCAGATGGACAGGTAGATTCCGACAGGACAGGACAAGGTTGCAGCAAACACGATGATAGTCTGGTTCAGGCATGAGACACACAAACAAGAATCCGACAAAGACAGGAGCAGAAACAGAGAGAGATATAGGGACCTAATCAGAGGGAAAAAGGGAACAGGTGGGAAAAGGGGTGAATGAGGTAGTCAGAGAAGACAAGGAACAGCTGGGGGAAAGAGGGACAGAAACGGTAACCTAGTACGACCAGCAGAGGGAGACAGGGTGAAAGGAAAGGACAGAAAGACACAACATGACAATACATGACAGTTAAGGCAATAAATAGGCCATGGTGGTGAAGTAATTACAATATAGCAATTAAACACTGGAATGGTAAATGTGCAGAAGACGTATGTGCAAGTAGAGATACTGTGGTGCAAAGGAGCAAGATAAATAAATAAATACAGTATGGGGATGAGGTAGATAGATGGGCTATGTACAGGTGCAGTGATCTGTGAGCTGCTCTGACAGCTGATGCTTAAAGCTAGTGAGGGAGATATGAGTCTCCAGCTTAAGTGATTTTTGCAGTTCGTTCCAGTCATTGGCAGCAGAGAACTGGAAGGAAAGGCGACCAAAGTAGGAATTGGCTTTGGGGGTAACCAGTGAGATATACCTGCTGGAACGTGTGCTACGAGTGGGTGCTGCTATGGTGACCAGTGAGCTGAGATAAGGTGGGGCTTTACCTAGCAGAGACTTGTAGATAACCTGTAGCCAGTGGGTTTGGCGACGAGTATGAAGCGAGGGCCAACCAACGAGAGTGTGCATGTCGCAGTGGTGGGTAGTATATGGAGCTTTGGTGACAAAATGGGTGGCACTGTGATAGACTGCATCCAATTTGTTGAGTAGAGTGTTGGAGGCTATTTCATAGATGACATCGCCGAAGTTGAGGATCGGTAGGATGGTCAGTTTTACAAGGGTATGTTTGGCGGCATGAGTGAAGGATGCTTTGTTGTGAAATAGGAAGCCGATTCTAGATTTCATTTTGGATTGGAGATGCTTAATGTGAGTCTGGAAGGAGAGTTTACAGTCTAACCAGACACCTAGGTTTTTGTAATTGTCCACGTATTCTAAGTCAGAGCGGTCCAGAGTAGTGATGCTGGACAGCGGGCAGGTGCGGGCAGTGATCGATTGAATAGCATGCATTTAGCTTTACTTGCATTTAAGAGCAGTTGGAGGCCACGGAAGGAGAGTTGTACGGCATTGAAGCTCGTCTGGAGGTTAGTTAACACAGTGTCCAAAGAGGGACAAGAAGTATACAGAATGGTGCCGTCTGCGTAGAGGTGGATCAGAGAATCACCAGCAGCAAGAGCGACATCAATGATGTATACAGAGAAGGGAGTCGACCCGAGAATTGAACCCTGTGGCAGGCCCATAGAGACTGCCAGAGGTCCGGACAACAGGCCCTCGGATTTGACACACTGAACTCTATCAGAGAAGTAGTTGGTAAACCAGGCGAGGCAATCATTTGAGAAACCAAGGCTGTCGAGTCTGCCAATAAGAATGTGGTGATTGACAGAGTTGAATGCCTTGGCCAGGTCGTTGAATATGGCTACAGAGTAATGTCTTATCGATGGTGGTTATGATATCATTTAGGACCTTGAGCGTGGCTAAGGTCCACCCATGACCAGCTCTGAAACCAGATTGCATAGCAGAGAATGTATGGTGGGATTTGAAATGGTCGGTAGTCTGTTTGTTAACTTGGCTTTCAAAGACCTTAGAAAGACAGGGTAGGATAGATATTGGTCTGTAGCAGTTTGGGTCTAGAGTGTCACCCCCTTTGAAGAGGGGGATGACCGCGGCAGCTTTCCAATCTTTGGGAATCTCAGACAATAGAGAGGTTGAACAGGCTAGTAATAGGGGTTGCAACAATTTCGGCAGGTAATTTTAGAAAGAGAGGGTCCAGATTGTCTAGCCCGGCTGATTTGTAGGGGTCCAGATTTTGCAGCTCTTTCAGAACATCTAGCTATCTGGATTTGGATGAAGGAGAAATGGTGGGGGCTTAGGCGGGTTGCTGTGGAGGGTGCCGGGCAGGTGACCGGGGTAGGGGTAGCCAGGTGGAAAGCATGGCCAGCCGTAGATAAATGCGTATTGAAATTCTCAGTTATAGTGGATTTTTCTGTGGTAACAGTGTTTCCTAGCCTCAGAGCAGTGGGCAGCTGGGAGGAGGTGCTCTTGTCAGACACGGCTAAGACATCCGGGTTGGCAGAGTGTGCTAAAGCAGTGAGTAAAACAAACTTAGGGAGTAGGCTTCTAATGTTAACCTGCATGAAACCAAAGCTTTTACGGTTACAGAAGTCAACAAATGAGAGCACCTGGGGAGTGGGAGTGGAACTAGGCACTGCAGGACCTGGATTAACCTCTACATCACCAGAGCAACAGAGGAGGAGTAGGATAAAGGTAAGCCTAAAGGCTATACGAACTGTCCGTCTAGCACGTTCGGAATAGAGAGTAAAATGATGCAGGTTTCTGGGCACCATAGCATAGACTCAAGGCATAGTCTACAGACAAAGGTAAGGTAGGATGTGAGTACATTGGAGGTAAACCTATGCATTGAGTAATGATGAGAGAGATATAGTCTCTAGAGACCTTTAAACCAGGGGATGTCATCGCATATGTAGGAGGTGGAACAACATGGGTGGTTAAGGCATATTGAGCAGGGCTAGAGGCTCTACAGTGAAATAAGACAGTAATCACTAACCAGGACAGTAATGGATGAGGCATATTGATATTAGAGAGAGGCATGCGTAACCAAGTGATCATATGGGTCCAGTGAGTGGTTGGGCATGGCTGGGGACACGGCGATTCAGACAGTTAGCAGGCCGGGGCTAACAAGCTAGAAGTTAGTAGGCCGGGGCTAACAAGCTAGCAGTTAGCAGACTGGGGCTAACAAGCTAGCAGTTAGCAGACTGGGGCTAGCAAGCTAGCAGTTAGCAGACTGGGGCTAGTGAGCTAGCAGGTTAGCAGAATGGGCCTTCAGCGGCTGAGGTGCCTGTTGGAATCCTCGGGCAGATTATGTCGGTATTCCAGTCGTAGAGGATCGGTGGGGTTCCGTGCCCTGTTCCGGCAGTAAAAGGTGCCCGGATATTGTAGCCCAACAGTGGTCTTCGGTGGTAGCCCAGGAGCCCTAGCCGGGCTAGCTTCAGGCTAATTAGTACTTGCTCCGGGATGGAAACGCTAGCCAGGAGTAGTCACCCGGGATTGCGTTTAGCTAGTTGAGAGGATCCAGATGAAAAGGTTCAGATTTTGCGGTAGGAATCTGGGGATATGGAGAGAAAAATAGGTCCATCATGCTCTGGTTTGAGTCACATTGTATGAACTGGCGAGGTTAGCTGATGACCGCTAGCAGTGGTTTGCTGACTGATAGCTGGTAGCTAGTTAACGTTAGCTTGCTAGCTTCAGTTGAGGGATTCCAGAGCCAAAGTAAATAGAAATACTTTAGAGAGAAAAAACAGATCCACACCACATTGGGTGAGGCGGGTTGCAGGAGAGTATTTAGAAGTTGAGGTTTACGGAAATATTTGTAAAAAATATGCGATAAAAATATATATAAAAGGGACACGACAGGACAAAGACGTCTGACTGCTATGCCATCTTGGAAAAGAGTAAGAGGAAAGAGAATGAGAGAAAAAGGGAGCGAAAAGACTGAATCCTTGTATTGAATCCTCCAATTAGACTAGTTTTTGGGGGTCAATGGTTTTTACAGTAGACGTTATGCATTGTCTCTATTTAGATGCGTTAAAAAGGACACTGTGCTTTTACAACCGTAATGAAAATGATCACTGTCTTGGGTCAAACACCTCACTTCCTCTGCCCTTCCTTCTATCCTATGCTCTTGTTCCTGACTGTAAAATGCTAATTTTATGGTCATTGTCCAAGAGGATTTCTGCTTCAATTACCAGAGTAGAGTACAGTCCTCCCTCCTCAAGACAGGATGTGATGATTTTACTGTCCTCTTCCTCTAGCTGTCTCTGTGTCTCTTTATGGTCCGCTCAATACATGGTGAAAGCCACATAATCCGTGTAAAAGGATTCCACCAAAGGTATGCCAAACCTCCTTTCCCCAAAGGATATATTTATGGCTTAATTTCATATATATCTTTGGGCCAATCCCATTTGGAATCCCCCAATTATCCGTATACTGGCACTTGAACTTAGCATGCATTATATTTCCTTCCAGTGACAAAATAGATAGGAAACACCTTTATCTTAGAGCCTATCAACCCATGAGTCTATAGGTATAATGCTTTGTAAGACTTGGCATAACTACAAATGACCCTTTTTATGTATTGGTATAATCTTGTAATAATCCTGAGTTATTAGTCAATCACTTTGTTGCTTTTCTGTACTGCAGTGTACTGTCGTCATTAAACGCCAGACTACATGCATAATTTGACCCTGGGGGAAAATCCCTTCGTTCGTGGCCAACAATACTCCATTGTAGATCCAGAAGTGTTGGAATGAGTGTGTTTTTATTTTGTCTGTAAAGTGTAAGTGCCAAGAGGGATGACATCCTGTCGTGCTGATTGAGCCAGTCACGCGTGAAACACACACACACAGATACACACACACACACACACACACACACACACACACACACACACACACACACACACACACACACACTTTACACACCTCGTCTCCAATGTGCTGTTTGTTTTTTGATAAACCCTATTTAAGTGCCCGTTAAATCACATTTTCCTGAGCAGCCAGTCAGAAGTAGGTCCCTTGAGGAACACCTAAAATAAACTGGTGGTCAGAATACTTATCCTTGGGGAGTGCCCATATAAACCTGAATTCCCCTCAACTGAAATCCCCTTTATGCCACAGGTTGCTGTTTTGTTTTACACTGAGTTATACGTGGAAAACTAACTGACCAACTAAAGGTTTGTTTGGATAACATCAGAGCTTTTTTATTTTATCACACGTAATGACCGACTTGTAACGACTCCTCAACTTGTGGTTTTAGATTTACACCACCATAGTATGTTCTTTACCTAGATAATTATTTCTACAAAGCTTTTTTATGTCTTTACAAATGAGCTACAAGAGAGGCTGTAGTGTGTTTCAAGCCTGTATACTGTAGTACATGTTTGTTGCACTGCATGCTCCATTTTAGTCTGACTTGACACAGTGTCATTGTGAGGGGACCCCCCCCCCCCCCCCCCCCCAGTCTATCCCCTAGAGACAAATTACTGTCACAAACTGCTTTATATGTTATGTTATAGACAAAAGGGGCGGGATAAGGTGGTGTGAATGCAACAATTTGCACTGTAATTTTACAGCAGACCCTCAGAGCAATAAAATAGAAAAGGTATATATAAAATAAAAAATGTATTCATTGCTATGAAAAAAGGCATTGAACACAAATAAAACCATAACTGGTAGCCAAATATAGCTCGGCAGGTAGCCTAGTGGTTGGAGCGTTGGGCCAGTAACCAAAAGCTTGCTGGTTCGAATACCTGAGCCGTCAAGGTGATGCATCTGTTTGTGTCCTTGAGCAAGGCACTTAACCCTAATTTGCACCCGGGGCACAGTACTATTACGGCTGACCATGTGAAACAACACATTTCACTGCACCTATCCGGTGTATGTGAAAATAAAAACGTGCGTACTAGATACACTATATGACCAAAAGTATGTGGACACCTGCTTGTCGAACATCTCATTCCAAAATCATGGGCATTAATATGGAGTCCACCCCCAGCCTCCACTCTTCTGGGAAGGCTTTCCACTAAATGTTGGAACATTGCTGCAGGGACTCCATTCAGCCATGAGCATTAGTGAGGTCGGGCACTGATGTTGGGCGATTAGGCCTGGCTTGCATCGGTGTTCCAATTCATCCCAAAGGTGTTCGATGGAGTTGAGGTCAGGGCTCTGTGCAGGCCAGTGAAGTTCTTCCACACTAATCTCGACAAAACATTTCTGTATGGACCTTGCTTTGTGCACGGGAGCAGTGTCATGCTGAAAGAGGGAAGGGCTTCCCCAAACTGCTGCCACAAAGTTGACAATGTCATTGTATGCTATAGCGTTACGATTTCCCTTCACTGGAACTAAGGGGCCTAGCGCAGACCATGAAAAACAGCCCCAGACCATTATTCCTCTGCCACCAAACTATACAGTTGGCGCTATGCATTCAGGCAGGTAGCATTATCCTGTCATCCACCAAACCCAGATTCGTCTGTTGGACTACCAGATGGTGAAGTGTGAATCATCTCTCCAGAGAACGCGTTTCCACAGCTCCAGCCAGATGCTTGGCATTGCTCATGGTGATCTTAGGCTTGTGCGTGGCTACTTGGCCATAGATACCCATTTCATGAAGCTCCCGACAAACAGCTCTTGTGTACTGACGTTGCTTCCAGAGGCAGTTTGGAACTCCGTAGTGAGTGTTGCAACTGAGGACAGACGATTTTTAGGCGCTTCTCGTTTCAGCACTCGACGGTCCCATTATGTGAGCTTGTGAGGCCTACCACTTCACGGCTGAGACGTTGTTGCTCCTAGCCGTTTCCCTTCACAATAACAACACTTACAGTTCACTGGGGCAGCTATAGCAGAAATTTGACAAACTGACTGATTGAAAAGTTGGCATCCTATGACCGTGCCACGTTGAAAGTCACTGAGCTCTTCAGTAAGGCCGTTCTACTGCCAATGTTTGTCTATGGAGATTGCATGGCTGTGTGCTCAATTGTATACATCAGTCAGCGATGGGTGTGGCTGAAATAGTCGAATCCACTAAATTGAAGGGGTGTCCACATAGTTTGTATGTATGTTTGTCTGTCGTTAGGCTCTGTATTAGGGAACTGTATTAAATCAAATCAAACTTTATTTGTCACATGCGCCGAATACAACAAGTGTAGACCTTACAGTGAAACGCTTACTTACAAACCCTTAACCAACAGTGCAGTTCAAGAAGAGTTAAGAAAATATTGATCAAATAAACTAAAGTAAAAAAATAAATAAAAAGTAACACCATAAAATAACAATAACGAGGCCATATACAGGGGGTACCGAGTCAGTGGGCGGGGGTACAGGTTAGTTGAGGTAATTTGTACATGTAGGTAGGGGTGAAATGACTATGCATAGATAATAAACAGCGAGTAGCAGCAGTGTATTACTGAAGGAAACCGCGAGAAAGCCCAGGACTTCTGGAGGAGGACTGTTCCCTGAGGGGTGTGTGTGTGACGCACGGATCTACCATGCTGATCAGAAGAGGCCTGCAGAGTTACAGGAGTCTCTCAGTGCTGTCATTTCCTCTTTAACACGTCTCCCTTTAAAGACGTAATAGAATAACGTTTACTAGCCCGTTACCAGAGCTCAACACCCCTACACTACCCTCTACTGACTCTTTGTTTATGTTACAGAGCTGTTCTGTTGGGACAGGTGTGCTGAATGGTTTACTGTCAAATATATTTTTAATGTAACAGAATAGTTTTGGTGGTGAATATTTGTATTTGGTGAGGAAAATGAAGTGATCCGTCATGCTCAAAAGGTCTGCAGTTTAATCTCCTTTCTCACCAATGCCTTAATTTAATGGAAGTGTGTAGTCGGGAGTTTATTGTGCTGGCGTCAGAGCCACAGTGTCCAGGTTGTGTGGGTGTAGGCATGGCCAGTGGTGGTATGCATTTCAAATGGCACCCTATTCCCAAAATAGTGCCCGACTTTTGACCAGAGCCCTATGGAGCCCTGATCAAAAGTAGTGCACTATATAAGTAAAAGGGTGCTATTTGGGACGTGGACCACCACATCACCACCACACTAAAGGGTGCCACTGCCAGGACCATAATAAACACACAACAATGGAGGTTGCTAACGGAGATCAGCCAAGCTCTGGGGCTGCTGGAAATCGCACACCGTGGGCTACTTCGAGAGGGAGAGAGAACAATCTGAATGGAGAAAAAGAAAGCAGAAATGTGATTGCATGTTAATCCCCTTAATGGGTCCTAGTGCCACAGTTAGGGAAAGGCCAAGTGTGACAGTATAAAGACATTGGCTTCTATGAGGGTGTATGTCTTTGTGTGTAATGTAGCAGAGAGCTTTTCAGCACGAACGCATCTACCATTTTCAAAATAAGCCCCCATGTTTACACTGGCCAACAGACAGAGGAATGCAGCCTGAAATATGGTCAGTCTTTGATGCAAGATGGCCATCCCCTCAGCTTGATGCTATCATCACCCCAATAAGCCCTTCTGAGGGCGAGATAAGAGCCAGCATATCATTCTGGTTTTCATCAATGGGCAGCCACTTTTATCAATGGTAACTAGTCCAGAAGTTGAGTGCTGTAAAGAAACTCACTAACAGACTGTTGTTGAAGCTGATGTAATGTGGATGGGATGCTGGCTCTTCGTGCTTAGACAGATATCAGCACACAGAGGCTGTCCTAAATGGCACCCATATTCCCTACATAGTGCACTACCTTTGAGCAGAGCTCTGTAGAGAATAGGGTGCCAAGTGAGACACGTCAGTAAAGGCCTTCTCCAAGGGCTGGAGTCGAGTTGCTGGCTTAAGAGGTTAGATGGGCCAAATACCCTGCACCTGCCCGCCTGTCCAACATCACTACTTTGGACGGTTCTGACTTAGAATATGTGGACAGCTACAAATACCTAGGTGTCTGGTTAGACTGTAAACTCTCCTTCCAGACTCATATCAAACATCTCCAATCCAAAGTTAAATCTAGAATTGGCTTCCTATTTCGCAACAAAGCATCCTTCACTCATGCTGCCAAACATACCCTTGTAAAACTGACCATCCTACTGATCCTCGACTTCGGCGACGTCATTTACAAAATAGCTCCTACACCCTACTCAATAAATTGGATGCAGTCTATCACAGTGCCATCTGTTTTGTCACCAAAGCCCCATATACTACCCACCACTGCGACCTGTACACTCTCGTTGGCTGGCCCTCGCTTCATACTCGTCACCAAACCCACTGGCTCCAGGTCATCTACAAGTCTCTGCTAGGTAAAGTCCCCCCTTATCTCAGCTCACTGGTCACCATAGCAGCACCCACCTGTAGCACCCGCTCCAGCAGGTATATCTCTCTGGTCACCCCCAAAACCAATTCTTACTTTGGCCGCCTCTCCTTCCAGTTCTCTGCTGCCAATGACTGGAACGAACTGAAAAATGTCTGAAACTGGAAACACTTATCTCCCTCACTAGCTTTAAGCACCAGCTGTCAGAGCAGCTCACAGATTACTGCACCTGTAAATAGCCTATCTATAATTTAGCCCAAACAACTACCTCTCCCCTTACTGTATTATTTATTTATTTAGCTCCTTTTCACCCCCATTAATTCTATCTCTACTTTGCACATTCCTCCACTGCAAATCTACCATTCCAGTGTTCTAGTTTAATTTTTTAATTTTTTTACTTGCTATATTATATTTACTTCGCCACCATGGCCTTTTTTGCCTTTACCTCCCTTATCTCACCTCATTTGCTTACATTGTATATAGACTTATTTTTCTACTGTATCATTGACTGTATGTTTGTTTTACTCCATGTGTAACTCTGTGTTGTTGTACCTGTCGAACTGCTTTGCTTTATCTTGGCCAGGTCGCAATTGTACATGAGAACTTGTTCTCAACTTGCCTACCTGGTTAAATAAAAAAAATAAATTAATTTGACACCATTATGTTACCTTTCTCTAATGTCCAGTTGGACTGTGATATCCTGGTCTGACTGTCTCTCTCTCTGTCTCAGACCACTGGTAACCAGAGTGTGTGTGTGTGTGTGTGTTGGCTCACAGCCGGTCCGGGTGCTCCCCTCATGAGTAATTTCTTAGACAACATAGCGTCTCAGGGTTACTGCTCATATCTGGATAGTTGAAGGCATGAGAGGGGGCTTACACAGGTTTAGTTGGGGGAAGAAAAAGAGGTAACAGATGAGAGAGGGATGAAGGAAGGGGGAAAGGGAGGGACGTCTGACAGGAGGAGTGAAGGATTAATAGAACCATTGTGACAGATGAGAAAATCTGTACTGATGGAATGGAGACAAAAGGATGGCGTGATAGTGGAGCGATGGAGAGGAAGAAAGAGTGAGTGGTGAAGGGTAGAGAGGGACATTGATGGATAGAGGGAGAGATGGAGCGATCTATTCTCTAAAGCGTTGCTCACATTGGCAGTTTAAAGTGACTCAAATCAAATGTTTTTGCATATTCAAATCTGCCACATGGAATCTGATATTTCAAGCCACATTTCAAACCACCTTCATATATGGTTTGAAGTCAGGTACAAATCTGATTCCTGGCCTTGTGACTTGTCTGAATGGTCAAATCTGATTTATTTGCCCACAAGTGATTTTTAGACTGTTATTTGGCATATCTTGTTGCTTGCTAGCTACTCTGTTGACAGTTTGACAAGAACATTTAGTAGCTAACTTAATTGTTAATGGTTTACAAAGAAGTTAGTGAATGTGCTAGAAAGCTAATCAGTACCTAGCTAGCTAGTTGACTGCTGTGGCTAGCCAAAAAGGACTTGTTTTGAAAGTTGCATCATCTTCTCCTTTGAGGCTTTAAAAGTGTTCTTGCACTCTGGTTTTGTACGTTCAAATCAACTGGGAAACATAACTTCTGAGAGATAGGAAGGTCCAGCACCCCCACCAATACGCCTACACACCCTTTGTTACTATAACTTGTTGTTTGGACAGTCAGGTTTGAAAAACAAAAACTGATTTGAGCATTAAGGTCTGCAGTGTGAACAGGGCTTAAGATACCGGAGACAGGACAGCCAGCCAGTGGTTTGCTCAGCAAGTTACTCGTCACAATGAGATCATGGGGTAAAGGAGACGAGACAGACAACTGTGCTGAGCTGTACGCATGGGACCTCAAGCATGGCACATGTACTGTACCCTCCCAGTATACCTGCACACTGGATTTATGATTTGGGGAAATCTAATTTTAACAAGCTCAACCAAAATAAAACCATGTGTACACAGGTGTACATTTCAACTAGCTCCACGATCCCGATCCGTGCTCTATGCATCTCTCGCATGTTGTGGTCTATGTCCTGTGACCAGTGAGCCAGTACCGTCTGACTGGGCAGCTATATCCATTTCACTTCACTAGTTTGACTGCATCCAAATGATGCTATATTTCAGCTATATTTCTAATACCCATAAGAAGTTTATTGACTTGAATAAGACTTGAGCAACACGGTTTCATGGTACGTTGAACGATGTTGGTATGGTCCCATTCTCACCTATTAGGGAATATAGGGTAAGTGTGTTGAGGAAGATATATACTGAACAAAAATATAAACGCAACATGTAAAGTGTTGGTTTCATGATCTGAAATAAAATATCCCAAAAATATCCCACAAAAATTGTATTTCTCTCAAATGTCTTTACCTCCCTGTTAGTGAGTATTTATTCTTTGCCAAGATTATCTATATCACCTTATCTATCTAAAATGTGCAGTTTTGTCACTCAACACAATGTCACAGATGTCTCAAGTTTTAAGGGAGCGCGCAATTGGCATGCTGATAGCAGGAATGTCCACCAGAGCTGCTGCCAGAGAATTGATTGTTCATTTCTTTTACATAAGCCACCGCCAACATCATTTTAGAGATGTTTGCACAAATTGTCAGAAACCGTCTCAAGGAAGCTCATCTGCGTACTTGTCATCCTCACCAGGGTCTTGACCTGACTGCAGTTGAGCGTCATAACCGACTTCAATGGGAAAATGTTCACTTTCGACGGCCACTGGCATGCTGGAGAAGTGTGCTCTTCACGGATGAATCCCGATTTCATTTGTACCGGGCAGATGGCAAACAGCATGTACGGCGTTGAGCGGGCGAGTGGTTTGCTGAAGTCAGCGTTATGAACAGAGTGCCCCATGGTTATGGTTATGGTTATGGTATGGGCAGGCATAAGCTGTGGACAACGAACACAATTGTATTTTATCGAAAGCTAATTGAAAGCAGAGAGATACCGTGACGAGATCCCGAGGCCCATTGTTGTGCCATTCATTTCGCAAGGATCTGTACACAATTCCTGGAAGCTGAAAATTTCCCAGTTCTTCCATGGCCTGCCTCCATTGGATCGATGTGTACCAGTTCCCGCCAATATCCAGCAACTTCGCACAGCAATTGAAGAGGTGTGGGACAACATTCCACAGGCCACAATCAACAGCCTGATCAGCTCTATGAAGGAGATGTTGTCACAGCAGATACTGACTGCCTTTCTGATCCACGCCCCTACCTTGTTTTTAAGGTATCTGTGAACAACAGCTGCATATCTATATTCCCAGTCATGTGAAATCCATAGATCAGGGCCTAATGAATTTATTTCAATTGACTGATTCCCTTATATGAACTATAACTCAATAAAATCTTTGCAATTGTTGCATGTTGCGTTCTGTATTCATTGTCCAGTGTACAGTAGGTTATTTCAACATCTGTGGTCCATAGCATAGTGCTCCCAGTTCATCAACTCAGTAACAGCAGAAGCATAAAATAGTGCTACCATTAAAATACTGTCTAACCCCCTATTATACAGATGTCATAGTTGTTCACATTGGGATTATACAGCTGTTAAAATACAGTGGAGTGTCTGTATTGACAGCCATGACTATTTCCCTTTTCAATCTGTTAGTCAGTTCAAGTAAGAGCGCTCTTCTGACAACATCACTGGCATCACTGGCATCACCGCAACCCCCTCCCTCACTCCCTCTGTGTAAATATGTGTCTCTGTCCCCGGCCCGAGCCCCCTGTTTTACTAGCATTCTCTTTGTATCCGAAGGCTAGAAAAATGAACACTTCAAAGACTGTTCTCTCTTACCCCACCAATTATGCATGATGGGGTATTTGAGTCTGCGTCAGAAAGATTGTGTGTGTGTGTGTGTGTGCGCGTGTGTGTGTCTCTGTGTGTGTGTGTGTGAGCGCGTCGGCATGTGTGCATGCCAGGGGGGAAGCAAGAGGACTAACAGGTGTGTTCAATTTTCAGCCCCTCTTTTTATTTATTTTGTGAAATGATCATGGTTCTCTAGCACTGATAGGGTCAAAGTAAATACCTACAGGATCTGCCTGATGACTTACTACCCCGTCTCCATCCCAAATAGAAACTTATTCCATATGGGCCATAGTCAAAAGTAGTGCTCTCTATAGGGAATATGGTGCCATTTGGGATTCAGCCCCCGCACCCAAGGGGTTGTTTTGAATTTGGTCAATTAATTGGTGAAGCCTGCAATGTTTGCTGTTTGTTTGATACCTTGTAATAGGGAACCTCTGGAGACACACACACACACACACACACACACACACACACACACACACACACACACACACACAGAGAGCGAGAGTGCAGTTAAATGTAATTGAGGGCCATTTGGTGGAGTCATCTCTAGTTATCTTCACTTAGTCTATTGTTTTGGGTTGTTTCAGCCACATGTACACTAGGCACCCAGTTCCCTTTCTTGTGCACTACTTTTGACCAGGGCCTATAGGGACACACACTAGGTCACCTATTCTCTTTAATTACTTTTTCTTTAGTATTTTATTGCTTAGTAAAATGTCAAAAGTTTAGACGTATAACTTTTTGATGCCTCTTGGCTTGTTCCGTATGTGTTGTAAATCACGGTTTCCCAAAGTCAGTCCTGGGCCCCCCCCCCCCCCCCCCCCCCCCTAGGTGCACGTTTAGTTTTTTCCCCTAGCACTACACAGCTCATTCAAATAATCCAAGCTTGATGATGAGTTGGTTATTTGAATCAGCTGTGTAGTGCTAGGGCAAAAACCAAAATGTGCAACCAGGGGGGAGGGGCCCCGCTCCGACTTTGGGAAACCTTGTTACAGATATTGTTTGAAGGAAAGGAAAAGTAGTTTCAAATTGATATGTTTTGTTATTTGATCAAAGTCCAGTGTCAGTGTAAAATCTCCAAGGAGTTCCACTGTTCTGTTCCACTTAATACTGCTGGGTCGTTCCACCTGAATTCAAGCACTTTTTGACTGCACCCCTTTTGATTTAAATCAAGTGTTCTATACATATTTGACATGTTAGACGTAGTCAGAAGGGGACTTTTGGATCTGAATGCCACACCATTTAGGAGATGGAGGTGCTCAAAGGTGACCCATTTGGCATAACCTACCATTGAGACGTCCATGTCTTCATCATTCAAAAATATATATGGTTGAGTTTGATATAATTTAAAAGCTGTCAAACCGGGCCTCCCGAGTGGTGCAGCCATTTAAGGCACTGCATCGCAGTGCTAGAGGCATCACTACAGACCCAGGTTTGATCCCGGGCTGTATCACAACCGGCTGTGATCGGGAGTTCCATAGGGCGGCGCACAATTGGCCCAGAGTCGTCCGGGTTAGGAGAGGGTTTGGCCGGAGGTGCTTTACTTGGCTCATCACGCTCTAGCGACTCATTGCGCTCTCTGCAGACTTGACCCCGGTTGTCATTTGAACAGTGTTTTCTCCGACACATTGGTGCAGCTGAATTCCGGGCGGCTGTTAAGAAGCACGGTTTGGCGGGTCCACAAAGTGTCTGACCACTTCTACAAATGTGTATGAAAAGTTTTGATCAAATCAAAAGGGGAGCTGTTAAACAGTGTTTTGAAATCAAATGGAACGACACTGCCTGAAGAGGGACAGTATTGGGACATCACCTCTTGTTGTCCTCACTTTTACAATGTACGTTGTGTTTGGTGTTGTGAATAGGAACAGAGTATGTGTGTTGTGAGCTCCACATGTAGACCATCTCACAGAGGTCACCTATCCTGCCAATATACTTTTTCTTTCTTCTTTATAGCATAATTCTACCTTTTAGAAAAATAAGCCCTGACCTTTTTGTTGCCTCTTGGCTTGGTTCTGTGAATTAGTTGTTGTACTATAGTTCATCTAATATGACAGCTTGGTTCTGTGAATTAGTTGTTGCACTATAGTTCATCTAATATGACAGCTTGGTTCTGTGAATTCTGTGTCGTACTATAGATGATCTGATATGACAGCAATTGTTGGTGTTTGAAGTCATCGTTATCGGAGGATCAAAGTTCGTTATTCGATCAAAAACTTCACTTATACTGTAAATCTACCAAAGATGTTCCATTCAATACTTTCCCAAGATGGATTCCAAAAGTTTATAGCATTGTGATGGGGGAATGTTAAGTAAATTTGTGTGTGTGTGTGTGTGTGTGTGTGTGTGTGTTGTGGCTGACATCCCCATCTGCTTCAGAAAGGAGGAATGTTAATCTATCTTTGAACATAAGGCATATTCATACACAATGTAATTAATACATATGGAAAGTACACACACACACACACATTCATACAAAATGCACATCAGAGGAGAAGCCAGCATTACGCTATATAAAAATGTCCTCCAAGTCTCTGGCTCTCTTTAAAGGGGCAATCTGGGATTTGTAACAAACACTGTATCACTTCAAATCAGGGTTAATCCTATCATTTTGATCTCATGGATGGTCAGTCCTGGCATCCATAGCTCCGTCTATGAATTTCCGAGGGGTTACATTTCTCCAGCCCCATCCCTTAGTTTTTTACCAAAACATTGGCTGGAGGAGTACTTTATTGTTTGAATCCCAGACTGCCTCGTTAACTTCTTACTTGGCTAGCTTGCTGTTCTTATTCATTCTCATTTGGTAACGGTACATTGGGCCTATACTTGGATACTAGTTTAAAGAAAACAGTTCACTGAGCTAAGTGACCAAAATGATATGTTTATCTTTGAGGTAGCCTCCCATAGCCAGACATTGTATTCTCATTCACTCTGCAATGACATTGGCAAGACAAGGCTACCTCAGAGGTAATTGATGACAATTATTGTGAGAAAATGAGATTTGCTAACAATCTGGTTTAATTTATTTGGAAAAGTTTGCATTACGAGACTGTGAATCCAACATTTGAATTGGTTTATTGATAAATGCATTTAAAAAAAATATATATATATTTTTTTAACCTTTTGGTCCTTTAACAGACAGTCTTATCCATAGCAACTTACAGTAAGTGCAAAATAGGCACACAGTTGCATGAACTTACTATAGGTTAGACAGACCAGTTTGTCTTCAGCCGTTGACAATTTGTGCGTGCATGTGCGTGCGTGCGTGCCTGCCTGCCTGCCTCTTCCAGCTGTTCCTCTCAGAACTTCTTAAACAGGGAGCATTTTGTCATAGACACCATAACTTCTCCTTCTGACGGTGGAGAGAAGAGAGGGAGGGGATGGGGGAGAGAAAGGGACAGAGAGAGGCAGAGAAAGGGGGGAATTATATTTTCAGATGTCCTGGCAGGCCGGTGGGGTCTTGCGTTTTACACCTGACTGTAAAGCAGCAGTCTGGTCCATCACTTAGTTCTCCTCTAGTTGTTTCATAACGCTAAGAACAGGTGGTTTCCATTGATGTCCGTCTTTAAGCGTCTCTTCCTACCCTGAGTCCCAAATGTCACCCTATTCTCTATGGGCCCTGGTCAAAACTTGTGCACTATAAAGGGGAATAGGGTACCATTGGGACGCAGCGGTGCTACTTTCCTACTGCCTCCTGTCTATCCCTCTGTCCCGTTTTCTGGGAACAGGGAGAGATGACTGTAATATGACTACCTGAATCTTTATCCACTTTGAGAGCCGTCTAATGTTCCTAAATGAGTCTATTCTAACCTGAACATCTGCAACATAAAGAATAATGTTCCACTTTTTCTTGGTAAGGCCTCGACTGACGTCTTTATGACCTTGTCTTTGAAGTGCAGTATGTCTTTAGGACCAAGTATCTTCTCTGAATAGCACCAGGACTCATCTGGCTCTCTCTTTGTTCTCTCTACCTCATAAAGAGGGCTAGATTGATTATATGGACGCTGACTTTCCACAAGTTCCCCCCTAAATTACTTGAAACGAAACATAGCCGTGAAATTACCGAACTCTAATCAAACCAGATATTTCAGCAAAGCCACTTCAATTCTATGCATGAAGAAGACCAACAACAGCTGTTGAACATAATGAGAAGAATCCTGTTTCTCCAGAGTTATATCTCAAATGACCTACTATTCCCAATATAATGGATCACTTTTGATGGGTCCTGGTCAAAAGTAGTGCACTATATATGGAATATAGTGCCATTTGGGACGCAGCTTTGATCTCTGGAAGTGGCTCCCCACCTGAGAGGATACATGTGCCCAAAATGGGCTCTCTCCCCTGGGATTAGTACCAACCCTGGCCCCCTCTTTTAAAGGCTTGGCTGGAGAGCCCCTGTAAAAGTTTTGGGAGCCGTTTGGAAGCGGGAATAAAGAGAAGAGAACAAGGCATCAGCGTGTAGCCACTCATTAAGTAGCATGGTGCCAGCCACTCAGATACACAGACCAGGACTTCGTCCAAAATGGCACCCTATTCCCTATATAGTGCACTTCTTTTGACCAGAGCCCTATGGGCCCTGCTCAAAAGTTGTGTACTGTATAGGGAATGGGGTGCCATTTGGGACACAGCCCAGTATGGACACTGGAACAGTAGAGGTTTACTAGCCAGCCAGCAGGACTCAAACACTGCATCAGGTTGGACTGTTTACAAAGGACAATGGTCCCGTTTTCCAAATTTAGTGCACTACTTATCAGCAGGGTCCATAGAGCTCTGATCAAAATTAGTGCACTTTTGACACCGCCATTGACATGAAATACTTTCAAAATATTTTCCACTGTCATGATAGTCATTGAGCAAATTAAGTATTTGAAAATTGCTCAGTAGACCGATCATATAGCATGTCCACTATCATTAGTGTTAGGAGTTACACAGCACATGTTTCGGTATGCAGTTTGTTGTGAATAGGAGTACAATTTCTGGATGAATTCTTTGAATCCTGCAATTCTATAAAATTGTCCATTGGCAAAGGGGGTCTATAACTCTTAGTTGGCCTTGAAAAACAGTGATGGACAATTAATGACTAACAACCGGATAGTAAATCATGTAGAGACATTTTTGTGTTTCAGAACAATGCTAGCCTTCATGGATGGTTTCTGCAAAGGATTGGATGGAGGGAGGGAGAGAGGGTAGAGGGAGAGAGGGAGAGAGGGTAGAGTGAGAGATGGAATGGGGGAGTGGGGGAGGGGAGAGAGGGATAGAAGGGAGAGTGAGATGGAATGGGGGAGTGGGAGAGGGGAGAGGGAGAGAGGGATGGAAGGTAGAGTTAGAGATGGAATGGAGTGGGAGAGGGAGAGAGGGATGGAAGGTAGAGTGAGAGATGGAATGCGGGAGTGGGGGGGAGAGAGGGAGAGAGGGATGGAAGGTAGTGAGAGATGGAATGGGGGAGAGTGAGAGATGGATGGAAAGTAGAGTGAGAGATGGAATGGGGGAGTGGAGGAGGATGGGGAGTGGGGGAGGGGAGAGAGAGAGGGATGGAAGGTAGAGTGAGAGATGGAGTGGGGAAGGATGGGGGAGTGGGGGAGGGGAGAGGGATGGAAGATGGAGTGGGGAGGGGAAGGGGGTGGGAGGTAGAGTGAGAGATGGAGTGGGGGAGGGGAAGGGGGTGGGAGGTAGAGTGAGAGATGGAGTGGGGGAGGGGAGGGGGATGGAAGGTAGAGTGAGAGATGGAGTGGGGAGGGGAGAGGGATGGAAAGTAGAGTGAGAGATGGAGGGGAGAGGGAGAGCAGTGTTTTTGACATTTAGACCTATGGTTTTCCTCTGGCTGAAGCAGGACTGTAGTTCGTCCCAGCGTCATAAATCACAAGACGACCTGATAGCCCAGCAGGACAGAGCAGCATGGATAGTACAAGAGAGATCTGTTCAAAGCCAGACAAAAGGCTGAACAGGTATACCTGACCAGACAACTAAGCATCTACTATAGGATATCATCCTAGCACAGAGCCTGCAAACTTTTCCAAAATTCCCAGATTTTCCAGAATTCCTGGTTGGAAAATGTTGAATTTCCTGCTTCTTCCCTTCCGTTCCCAGGAATCTTCCAACCAGTAATTTTGGAAACCTTGGAATTTGACAAAAATGTTGCAACCCTAGCCAGGCCTTTACAAAACAGTTTCAGTACAATAAGAACCAAGCAAAGCATGTAGACCAGCTTGTCCTAACACATTCCAGCTCTGACAAGACCAAACCGGAATTGAAGAACATATTACAACTGAACAGCACCCTGAGTACAAACAATGTGAAACAAACCCCATGAGAACTCCACAAAACCCGAATCAAACAGTGTTTCAGCATACTACAACTTCCCTGTCTGTAACATCCTTTTATCCCACAGATTGCTTCGACGACCAAAGCTTGTCTTTTGGTTGCTTGGGGGGGCCAAACCTAATTTGTTCTGAAGGCCAATGTTCAAAGTGGCAGATGGACTGTGTTTGCATCCCAAATGGCACCCTATTCCCTATATAGTGCACTGCTTTTGTGGTATGGTACATAGGGCTTTGGTCAAATGTAGTGCACTATGTAGGGAATAGGCTGCCATTTGAGATGCTAACCTCTGTGTCTTTAGTGTGTGCATCAATATGAGCCAAATCATATTTTGGCTGTGGTGTAAGTACGCAGGTGGTCCGAATGGGACTACCCACTCTAAAGCCAGATCCAGATTTAGTTTTAATCTTTGGAATATGGATTCAATTTGCTGTGTATTTGAGCGATTACATGCCCTGGTAATAACGTCCATAGTCATGAATGTATTTGTCGTTGGACATGAATCTCTTTGACAGAGAGAAGAGACTTACTGCTGGGATCTTTTCCTTCTTGTGAATCAAAACAACTAGATTTACTGTTACAGCATGTGGGAGCGTTGGGCCAGTAACCAAAATGTCACTGGATCGAATCCCCGAGCTGACAAGGTAAAAATCTGTTGTTCTGCTCCTGAGCAAGGCAGTTAACCCAATGTTCCCCGGGCACTGATGACGTGGAAGTCGATTAAGGCAGCCCCACGCACCTCTGTGAATCTGAGGTTGGATTAAATGTAGAAGACTCATTTCAGTTGATTGCATTCAGTTGTACAACTGACTAGGTATCCCCCTTTCCCATCTGCAAGGCTGCGTCCCAAATGGCACCCGTTTCCCTATATACAGGCAACTGCCAAAATAAAGGAAACACCAACATATATTCAGTTTATTAGGTACACCCATCTAGTACTGGGTCGGACACCCCTTTGGCCCCAAAACAGTCTGAATTCTTTGGGGCATGGAAACGTTGCTCAATTGGTATCAAGGGACAGGAAAATATTCCCCAAACCATTACGCCACCAGCCTGTACCGTTGACACCAGGCATGATAGGGCCATGGACTCATGTTGCTTATGCCAAATCCTGACTCTGCCATCAGCATGACGCAACAGGAACTAGGATTCGTCGGACCGGGGCAATGTTTTTCTAGGCTCTCGAATGGCGCAGCAGTCTAGGGCACTGCATCTCCATGCTAGAAGCATCACTACATACACCCTGGTTCAAATCCAGGCTGTATCACAACTGGCCGTGATTGGGAGTCCCATAGGGTGGTGCACAATTGGCCCAGGTTTGGCCAGTGTAGGCCGTCATTGTAAATAAGAATTTGTTGTTAACTGACTTGCCTAGTTAAATGCAAATGTATATTTTTAAACATTTTCCAGACCTTGTGACTGACCAGCTCAAATCGGTCTTATGAAGCAAAATTTGAAATAGTTTTTTTTACATTGGATAAACGCAGAGACTCAGAGCTCTGCTTTTATCCAATTATGGTCCAGTGTTGTTGATTGCGTGCTCACTTGAGCAGCCTCTTCTTGTTTTTAGCTGATAGGAGTGTAACTCGGTGTGGTCATCTGCCCGCAGTATCCATCCATGTCCATCCATGTCATGGACCGACAACTTGTGAGAACCAAGATGCCGTTCTGCACACCACTGTTGTACTGTGCAGTTAGGTAGACCCATTGTAGCAGCAATCGACTCTGTGACATCCAACATTTCTACATTTGTGGATTACCACATTAAACCGATGGTTGAGAATCTCCCATCTTATGCCAAAGACACTAGTCACATGATCTCATTGATAGAGGGCTTAGGAAGGATACCAGATGGCACCCTGCTGGCCACTTTTGATGTGGAGAGCTTGTACACTAACATCCCACACACTGGAGGCTTGCAGGCGCTGCAACACTTTCTTCAGCAGAGAGACTCTACCCTTGCTACATTCCAATGGTTGCATCTTACAACTTACTGAACTGGTATTATCCCATAACTATTTTGTCTTTGAGTCAGACTTTTTCCTTCAAACCTTTTCCTTCAAATCTCCCCAACTATGGAAACCTGCATTCCTTTTTAAAACAGAGACACACACCATACTTTCTAAAATACTTCTATGGAAGAGATACATAGATGATGTCTTTGTGCTCTGGGAGGGAAGTCAGCAGGAACTAAATGAATTCCAAACTCTACTAAACGAGAGCTCTGAATACCTCAAATTCACCATGCAGACTGATGAGAGAAAAATGAACTACCTGGACTTATGGATCATCAAAGGGATTGATGCATTACACACAGACTTATACACAAAGCCCACAGATCACAATACCTTGCTATATGACACTGCACCTGTACATAGCTCATCTGTAAATAGCCCATCCGATCTACTTCATCCCCATACTGTATTTATTTATTTATTTATCTTCCTCCTTTGCACCCCAGTATCTCTACTTGCACATTCGTCTTCTGCACATCTATCACTCCAGTGTTTAATTGCTATATTGTAATTACTTCGCCACCATGGCCTATTTATTGCCTTACCTCTCTTATCATACCTCATTTGCACATGCTGTATATGGATTTTTCTACTGTATTATTGATTGTATGTTTGTTTATTCCATGTGTAACTCTGTGTCGTTGTGTGTATCGAACTGCTTTGCTTTATCTTGGCCAGGTCGCAATTGTAAATGAGAACTTGTTCTCAACTAAGCTACCTGGTTAAATAAAGGTGAAATAAAAAATTAAACATGTGCAGATAGTATGGATCTCCTTCCCCTCAAGAATGGTCTACCATATAGCCAGTTATGCAGGGTTAAACAAATCTGTGGCCACCAGTCAGATTTTGACAGCAATGCTAAAAAAATGACAGATACATTCACAATGAGAGGCTACAAGGACAAATCTCTTGATGCTGCAATGATGAAAATATCTCAAAAACCAAAAGCGGAATTACTAAAAACTCAACCAAAGAAGAAAAACAACGCAACCGTCTTTTGCACTAAGTACACCAAGGGTTCGGAGAAAATGAAAGCAATCCTGAAAAAGCACTGGCATATTCTGCAATCAGACAAAAAAAAATCGCACACCTCTTCAAGGAACTCCCACTGGTGGTCTCTAAGCATGGTCGCAATATTGGAGATAGTTTGGTGTGATCTGCCATGCCCACTCAGACACTCTTGACAGCTATCCCAAATGGGAACTACAAATGTGGCTCATGCGCACAGTGCAATAACACTATAAAAACGTCTTTCTTCAGACACCCACTTACAGGTCGAAAGATCCCTGTACCATCTCATGCAAGACCAAGGGAGTAATCTATCTCATCACCTGTTCATGTGGAAAAGCCTACGTAGAACAAACGAAAAGACAATAAAAACAATGCATGGCTGAACCCCGCAGCTCAATCAGGTGTAAGAACATTGACTATCCAGTAGCAGCTCACTTTGTTGAAGCTAACCATCCCATCTCCTCCCTCAAATACACAGACATTGAGCATGTTGCTCTACCAAGGAGAGGAGGTAACATCGAGATCCTACTACTACAAAGGGAGGCTTACTGGATATCCGATCTAAAAACATTGACCCCTAGTGGTCTGAATATTGACTTTGATCTCAGGCCCTTCTTATGAACACATTTTCCTTTATGAACAAGTCTTATAAATTGAAAAATTATTTTTTACAGCTTATTAGCGTACACCTAATATGTTCCCCCTGTGGATGATGCTCATTATATATTAAGGTTGAACCAAAAGATTACATGTAACAAAAATGAAATGAAATATGAAATTATTATGTGAAATTGAATGAAACAATAATGTATGTTGATGCTAATATGATGTACAATATTCCACTATGTTTCTATATGATAACAATAGCATAAAATATTTAATATGCCATATACTGTTTTTTTTTTAACAATTTCACTAACGAATTTGAATTAACTTGATCATTATGACACACCCCTCACTACTGTCATTGGTTACACAAATTGCACTCTGTTTCTACATAACCTGGTTCAAGTATTCACGACATTACCCTGAAGAAGGCACAGTGATGTTGGTAAATAACCATTAAATTGCTGGGAGATTATACATGGAGTGTGCGACATTCTTTATTTTAATAGTTTATAGTTTATTCGCCGTTAGTCAGCACCTCCACACAGACTATTATTCTGGGTGTGCGCCAGCTCATGTTTTTATTTATTTGGCAGCTACCTGTAGTACACTACTTTTGACCAGAGAATGATGTGCCCTGGTCAAAGGTAGTGCATTATAAAGGGAATAGGGTGCCATTTGGATGGCATACTAAGTCTCAGAGCTGAGGGTTCTGGTTAGTGGGTTGATTCTGGGTTAGGTCGGCATGGCATGTGGTGGGTAGGAGGGATGGCTGGGTGGGCACAGCTTCGGAGAAATGGTTTTATGGTGTTATCTTAATTCGAGTCAGTACCTAACCAGGCTCCCACACTCAGAAATGTTGTGGTTCAACTATGTTTGATACTTGGATTAGTGGAGTAGTTTTGAAATACTTTTGCTTGGCTAGTTCATGTAGGGCAAAGATTCTGGGAATAGTTTTTGTTGTTGTTGTCTTCTCTGGTATGGACCAGTGAAGATGGCTTATGTATGTCGCCCACTGTGTCAGTTCCAGTCATTACCGAGCCAAGATCCCACACTCAGAGAGGTTGTGGCCCAAGCCTGTTTGATTCTTGGATTAGTCGAGTAGTTTTGAAAGACTTTTGCCAGTTTGCGTCACACTGTTTATGTTGGCTAAGCATCCAATTCCCAATGTCATGTTTATTTTCTCAGCCTGGTATTGTCACCGGAACTACTTATCCATGCTGCATCAAAACCCACCTCAGAAAGATTCCATTCAGCCTTCCTGAAGTACTGTATGTACTGTCTAGGAATGCTGCGTGAACATAAACTCAATAGCAATTCCCTGCTAATCTTTACAAATCATTTCTGAATCGGCCAGTAAATTCCTATATTCCCAGGGTGGTAATCCAAGGCTGTGTCCATAATGGAACCCTATTCTCTATATAGTGCACTACATTTGACCAAAGCCCATAGAGCTCTATGTAAAGCAGGGCTGCCCAACCCTCTTCCTGGAGATCTACTGTCCTGTAAATTTTCAGCCCAACCCTAATTTAGCAGTTCTGATTCAGCTAGTTAAGGTCTTGTTGAGCAGCTAATTAGTAGAAGAAGGTGTGTTGAATTAGGATTGGACTGAAAACCCACAGGATGGTAGATCTCCAGGAAGAGGGTTGGGCAGCTCTGATTTAAAGAGTAGGTGGTGCATTACTTTTGACTAGGGCCCCATACTCTGGTCAAAAGTAGTGCACAATGTAAGAAATAGGGTGCCGTTTGGGACACAAGCCAAATGAGTTCTCACAGCAGAGTTGGCTGTAGGCTAGAACTGCGATCACGCGACGATGTCATGGTGTGTAAAACAACGTGGCTCTCTGTCTGCTCTAACGATGCGGTCTGGGATGGTAATATCTGCTGCAGTATCTCCTTGGCGATAGGGGCCTTGATTGATGACCTGGAGGACACACCAGAGGCAGATGGTGATGGTATGCTGATGCTCTCTATTCAATTCAAAGGGCTTTATTGGCATGGGAAACATGTTTACATTGCCAAAGCAAGTGAAATAGATAATAAACTAAAGTCAAATAAACAATGTAAAATGAACAGTAAACATTACACTCACAAAAGTTCCAAAGGAATAGAGACGTGTCAAATGTCATATGATGGCTACATGCATGGTTGTAACGATGTGCACATAGTTAAAAGTACAAAAGGCAAAATAAATAAACACAAATATAGGTTGTATTTACAATGGTGTTTGTTCTTCACTGGTTGCCCTTGTGGCAACAGGTCACAACTATTGCTGCTGGGATGGCACACTGTGGTATTTTACCCAGTAGATATGGGAGTTTGTCAAAATTGTATTTGTTTTCAATTTCTTTGTGTCTGTGTAATCTGGGGGAAATAGGTCTGCCGATGGTGGCCTTTCTCAATAGCAATGGCTTACTGAGTCTATACATAGTCCAAGCTTTCCATGATTCTGGGTCAGTCAGTGTATCCTCTGTTTAGGGCCAAATAGCATTCTAGTTTGCTCAGTTTTTTCGGTTAATTACTTGACACATTGGAAATAATAGTATTTTTTTGTTTTCTCATGATTTGGTAGGGTCTAATTGTGTTGCTGTCCTGGGGTCTGTTAGTGAACATCTTGCTAAAGAGACTTTTCTCCAGGTTCATCTCTCTGTAGGTGATGGCTTTGTTAAGGAAGGTTTGGGAATCGCTTCCTTTTAGGTGGTTGTAGAATTTAACGTCTCTGCATGCATTATTTGGTGTTTTACATTGTACATGCAGGACATTTTTACAGAATTCTGCATGCAGAGTCTCAATTTGGTGTTTGTCTCATTTAGTTAATTATCGTCTCTCTCTCTGTCTCTCTGTCTCTGTGCATAGCTTTGAGAGAGTGTAATAGTTTAGCGGCTGTGAGTGCTCTGTCAAAGCACAGTACAGTTACACCACAGGGGGCTGGTGAGAGGAAGACTGCTCATAGTAATGTCTGGAATGAAACCATATCAAACACATGGTTTCCATATGTTTGATTACATTCATTCCAGTCTTTACAATTCGTCTGCCCTCTGATTTCAAAGTGCCACCACTGCTGTACACAGAGCAGAGACAGATATGAGATATCATTCAAAATAAAAACACTCTAATGCGTCCTAAATGGCTCACTATTCCCTATATAATGCACTTATTACGACCAGGGCCCATAGGGTTGCAGCCAGACTGCCTGGAGACGAATGGTGTATAAATCCATGGCTATGAAGGACCATTTGTCTGCCTTATGGGCTCTGTGTGGATGAGTGGCCATGATTCCATACATAACAACTACAGAACTACCAGGGGAGAGTGAAGGAGTACAGGGAGATTCTCTCTCTCTCTCTTGCACGGGATGATGGGAGGCAAATTTAACCAAAGGAGAAGAGAAATCACAAAGTGGTCATTGTGACTGATGCTATATGATTATATAAACGGGAAGGTATGTTGTGCTTTTCAAGTCAGCTATGATAATGCGTTCAGTGTGGTTAAAAGGCCTGTTCTGCACGCTCAACGTAATTCTTCCTATGCTTTTGATATCAGAGGTATTCTTCTCATATTTTTTTTCTATATGATCGTTCGCCAATCACTTGGGCTTGACGTGTACTCACTGTACTGTATGACGTAAGCTATATACAGAGATCTGACTCAGATTGATATATCAGTATATGGAATCTGTGACCTGGGGAGATGCAGAAAGAGGAGGAGCTCTCTGTATTGCATATCCCAAATGGCCCCCTCTTCCCTATATAGTGCGCTACTTTTGACCAGGGCCCAAATGACTCTGGTCAAAAGTAGTGCACTATATAAGGGATAGGGTGTCATTTGGAACTCAGCCTCTGAGAGAGTGAATGGGGACTGGGAGATATTGATGTTTTTGTCAGAGATGGAAACCAGGCCTCGGATCTTTCTGGGTTCTAGAAGTCCCCCTGGCTCTTGTTCTCTAACGTTCCGAGCGGCGGAACAACACGCTGATTAGGACTGCCACCACAAGAGCTCTGGAGGATCCTTTGAGAATTAAGACGCATGGAACGTTCAGAAGTTCCATCGCTGCATTCTGGGATTGGGACTGGAACCTCCAGGCTTCTGAAGAACTTTACGAGAGCAGCAAGAGTTTGTCCCAAATTGTACCTTATTCCCTTTGTAGTGCACTACTTTTGACCAGGGCCGAGAGGGCTCTGGCCAAAAGTAGTGCACTATATAGGAAATAGGATGCCATTTAAGACACAACCAGAGAGCTGAGAGTGCTGTAAGGAGCTCGGGAGTTTTAACTTGAACTTGTAACAGTTCATCAAAATACAGATCAACAACTGTCTAAGTATTCTGTGTTAAATAAACCAAACTAGTCAGGGGTTTGATTCCCCTTGGCTGTTTAAGGGTACATAGAGTGTGGTCGTGTCCCAAATGGCACCCTATTCCTGACATAGCACACTACTTTTGAACAGGCCCCATGCGCCTTGGTCAAAAGTAGTGCACTAAATAGGGAAAAGTGTGCCATTTAGGACAGAATCCGTGTGTGTCCCAGGAAAATCTCAAGCAGATGCAGGCCATCTTATTGATCAAAGCGTCAGGGAATGGGCACAGTGAAATCAGGCCTACTGTACTCTCTTACATCTGTAGCCGGAGGTGTCAATCACACAGGTGCAGGCTCTGTCCCCAATGGTACCATATATAGTGCACTACATTTGACCAGGCCCCATTGGGATCTGATCAAAAGTAGTGCGCTATGTAGGGCAGGCGTGACAAACTCATTCCATGGAGGACAGTTTTTTTTGTTTATCCTTTCAATTAAGACCTAGACAACCAGGTGAGGGGAGATCTTTACTAATTAGTGACATTAATTCATCAATCAAGGGAGCAGGGAAAACCTGCAGACACTCGGCCCTCCGTGGAATGAGTTTGATATGCGATGTAGGGAATAGGGTGCCACTTGGGACGTATTCCCTGTGTTCAGTAGTTCATGACTCTCAGGCTCTCTCTCTTTATTACAGACATGTTCTGCTCTGAAGCTGATTCCATTTCAAATGGGGATCAGTTTACAAATCTTTGAAAACGTGAAACATTGGCCTGTCTGCGTCACAAATGGAACCCTATTCCCTATCTAGTGCACTGCTTTTGAGCACTGGTTAAAAGTAGTGCAAAAATAAAGAGCTTCATAGGGAACAGGTTGCCATTTGGGACATAAACATTTTCCTGCACTTGTAGTGACCCCTTTCGTCCGGACTGTAGCTAACATCTGTAACGTGGACGGATGAGGTGGTGCCTCTCCTCTTCTGGGATTTTAAACACGGTGGGCTAGAGTTACCTTACTTATAGTACGATTTACAATCTGCAACCTTCTGTGTCAGCTTCCTCTATATGAGTTATGATTCTGGAAACTGTGTACAGGAAACGAGTCAGTGAAGATCCAAAATGGAGAAGTAAATCCTATCATTACAGTAAAAAATGGACAATTACATAATGCTATTTCTCAACATAGTCTGACATGTTTAGATATTTGCTCCAAATGATTGATTTGCAGACGCCTATTAATTTGTCTTTGATTATTATCTTGAGTAGTTGTATTATTTATGAGAAGTTCTGTATTACTGTTGAAGTCCTCGGAATCTAGTAATCTTTTCCCTATTGTTTTTTGAGCCATCCATTCCAGAATATACTGTGTAGACCTTTGGAACGAACTGTGGAGAAGTTTAGAACAGGTTCTACTTTTAACCATAAACAAGCACTTGTATCAACTTCTACTGTCTTTAGAGAGGTTCTAAATTGTGTCTTCACTTCAGTTTCTCCTCAATTCATGCATCTTGGAGAGCAGCAGTGTTCACTTCCCTTAGAACTATTGAAAAGCATGGAAATGGATTTGTAGACAGGCATCTGGTTTAGTGTTGTAATTCTAACCTCCTGGGGTTATCTCTTTGATGTAATCTGTGACACGGATTTTATCCCAAATGGCATCCTATTCCCTATGTCGGGCACTACTTTTGACTAGAACCCTATGGACCCTGGTCAAAGTAGTGTACAATATAGGGAATAGGATGCTATTTAGGATGCAGACAAGGAAACACACCATAGCTGGTGGCTTTCACTAAATTACATACTGGCTGGCTGTTGAGGCTAACAGGTAATGCAATGGTTACCTACTATCATTTGTCAAAGGAACCACTTCTCTGTAATTGTTTTAGTGTGTGTGTGTGTGTGTGTGTGTGTGTGTGTGTGCATGTGTGTCCTGTCTCAGCCCCTGCTTCTCCTCTTCCACCAGGTCCTCAGATTGCAGCTCCCATATGGTTCAGTCATCTACATGGCTTTGCTCAAGGGTGTTGTTAGCCCTCCAGTTGCCAGATCAATTTCCCCTCTTTTTTCCAGCGACCGGCCCAGGATTCGAACAGGCGGCCTTTCGGCTACAGGTCTAACTCCTTAACTGCTGGGCTACCTACCACCCATACTCACAGAAAGTTTACCAACACGTTTGGTGAGTACATCCAAAACATTTGGGGATGTTCAGATAGATGGCTTCAGTGTAAATGTCCGCTGTAGATAGTAGTGAGCAATACATGAAGCAAGTTTGTCTTGAAGTTCATTCGGTAATGAAAATGGCTTAACCAGACAGTGCCAGCTTCCTCTATATGAATTATGATTTACGAAACTGTGTACAGGAAACGAGTCGGTGAAGATCCAAAATGGAGAAGTGAATCCTATCATTGCTCAAAAAAAATCGACATATTCTGACATGTTTAGATACTTTCCCCAAATGATTGATTTGCAGATGCCTATTAATTGGTCTTTGATTATTATCTTGAGTAGTTGTATTATTTATGAGAAGTTCTGTATTACTGTTGAAGTCCTCGGAATCTAGTAATCTTTTCCCTATTGTTTTTTGAGCCATCCATTCCAGAATATACTGTGTAGACCTTTGGAACGAACTGTGGAGAAGTTTAGAACAGGTTCTACTTTTAACCATAAACAAGCACTTGTATCAACTTCTACTGTCTTAAGAGAGGTTCTGAATTTTGTCTTCACTTCAGTTTAAACCTAAAAAGGTTCTTCAGCTGCACCATCGAGAGCATCCTGACTCATTGCATCACCGCCTGGTATGGCAAATGCTCGGCCTCCGATCGCAAGGCACTACAGAGGGTAGTGCATACGGCCCAGTACATCACTGGGGCCAAGCTTCCTGCCATCCAGGACCTCCATACCAGGCGGTGTCAGAGGAAGGCCCAAAAAATTGTCAAAGACTCCAGCCCCCCTAGTCATAGAATGTTCTCTCTGCTACCGCATGGCAAGCGTTACCGGAGCGCCAAGTCTAGGTCCAAGAGGCTTCTTAACAGCTTCTACCCCCAAGCCAAAAGACTCCTGAACATCGAAACAAATGGCTACCCAGACTTTGCATTGCCCCCCCTCTTTTACGCCACTGCTACTCTCTGTTATTATCTATGCATAGTTGCTTTAACTCTGCCTACATGTACATATTACCTCAATTACCTCGCACATTGACTCTGTACCGGTACCCCCTGTACAGGTAACGAGTGGCGGACAGAGGAGCCTCTTAAAGAAGAAGTTACAGGTCTGTGAGAGCCAGAAATCTTGCTTGTTTGTAGGTGACCAAATACTTATTTTCCACCATAATTTGCAAATAAATTCATTAAATTCCTACAATGTGATTTTCTGCATTTTTTTCTCTAATTTTGTCTGTCATAGTTGAAGTGTACCTATGATGAAAATTACAGGCCTCTCTCATCTTTTTAAGTGGGAGAACTTGCACAATTGGTGGCTGACTAAATACTTTCTTGCCCCACTGTATCTACCTCAATTACCTCGTACCCCTGCACATCAATGATTTATTATTACTTTTATTATTACATGTTTTACTCATGTATTATTTCTCTATTTACCTTCTTTCTGTATTGTTGGGAAGGGCCCGTAAGCAAGTATTTCACTGTTAGTCTACACCTGTTGTTTACGAAGCATGTGACAAATCAAATTTGATAGAGCGAGGTAGCAGCAGTGTTACCTTCCCTTAGAACTATGGAAATGAGTTTGTAGACGGGCATCTGGTTTAGTGTTGTGATTCTAACCTCCTGGGATTATCTCTTTTGAAGTAATCTGTGACAAGGACTGAGTCCCTAATGGCATCCTATTCTCCATGACAGGCACTGCTTTTGACTAGAACCCTATGGGCCCTGGTCAAAGTAGTCCACTATATAGGGAATAGGGTGCCATTAAGGACACAGACAAGGAAACACAACGCAGCTGGTGGCTTTCACTAGATTACACACAGGTAATGCAGTGGTTACCTACTATCATTTGTTAAAGGACCCACTTCTCTGTTATTTTTTTAGTTTGTGTGCGTGTGTGTCCTGTCTCAGCCCCTGCTGCTCCTCTTCCACCAGGTCCTCAGTTTGCAGCACCCAGATGGTTCAGTCATCTACAGGTCTCAGTCAGGTAACACACACATGCACACACACACCTGAAAAAACAGCTAGAGATGGCCAGATAAATATCTTTAATGTAAATGTCTCCTTCATACTCACAGAAAGTTTACCATAAAGTTTGGTGAGTACATCCAAAACATTTGGAGATGTTCAGATAGATGGCTACAATGTAAAATTCTGCTGTAGATAATGTGTACTGAACAAAAAAATAACCACAACATTTTAATACTTTCAACGATTTTACTGAGTTAAAGTTCATATAAGGAATCAGTGAATTGAAATAAATAGATTAGGGCCTAATGTATCAGCCATGGGTGGGCCTGGGTTGTGAGGCCGGTTGGACATGCTAAATTCTCTAAAATGATGTTGGAGGTGGCTTATGGTAGAGAATTTAAAATTAAAATATCTGGCAACATATCTGTTGGACATTCCTGCAATCAGTATGCCAATTGCACGCTCCCTCGACTTGAGACATCTTTGGCATTGTGTGACAAAACTGCACATTTTAGGGTGGCCTTCTTATAATCCCCAGCACAAGTGTATACACACCTGTGTAATTATTATGCTGTTTAATCCGCTTCTTGATATGCTACAACTGTCAGGTGCATGGATAATCTTGGCAAAGGAGAAATTCTCACTAACCGTGATGTAAAAAAATATGTGAACAAAATTACATAGGAATAAGCTTTTTGTGCATATGGAAAATTGCTGGGATCTTTTATTTCATCTCATGGAACATGGGACCAAAATGTTACATGTTGCGTTTATATCAAAGTGAGATAGTCTTGAAGTTCATTGGATAATGAAGATGGCCAGACCAGACACATGGTCTGTAATAGTGTCCCGAAGACAAAAGTTCTAACTCCCAGTAAGAGTTAACTACCATGAAGTTGGAACAGTTTCAATAGGGTTGCATTCCAAATGGCACTCTATAGGACCGTGTCGCATATAGTGTGGTCTATATAGGGAATAGGGAACCATTTGGGACATTTATCTCAAAATCATTCTTCAGTAGGTTGCTGTAGTGAACTGTCACCTTTATCCCGTAGATGATTTTTCCTCGTTTCTCTTTTTCTCTATGATGTCCCAACTGGCACCCTAACCCTCTCTATATAGTGCACTATTTTGGACCAGGACCAATAAGGTTCCTACGTTCAGGTTACCCAAGCCTGTCTACCTACAGTGGCTTGCGAAAGTATTCACCCGCCTTGGCATTTTTCCTATTTTGTTGCCTTACAACCTGGAATTAAAATGTGCTTTTGGGGGAGTTTGTATCATTTGATATACACAACATGCCTACCACTTTGAAGATGCAAAAAAAATTGTTTACTGTGGAACAAACAAGAAACAAGACAAAGAAACAACTTGAGCCCCCCCAAAGTCAATACTTTGTAGCAACACCTTTTGCAGCAATTACAGCTGCAAGTCTCTTGGGGTATGTCTCTATACACTCGGTACATCTAGCCACTGGGATTATTGCCCATTCTTTAAGGCAAAACTGCTCCAGCCATTTCAAGTAGGATGGGTTCCGCTGGTGTACAGCAATCTTTAAGTCATTCCACAGATTCTCAATTGGACTGAGGTCTGGGCTTTGACTAGGCCATTCCAAGACATTTAAATGTTTCGCCTTAAACCACTTGAGTGTTGCTTTAGCAGTATGCTTAGGGTCATTGTCCTGCTGGAAGGTGAACCTCCGTCCCAGCCTCAAATCTCTGGAAGACTGAAACAGGTTTCCCTCAAGAATTTCCCTGTATTTAGCGCCATCAATCATTCCCTCAATCCTGACCAGTTTCCCAGTCCCTGCAGATGAAAAACATGGAATGGTGTTCTCGGAGACATGAGAGGTGTTGGGATTGGGTTTGCGCCAGATATAGCGTTTTCCTTGATGGCCTAAAAGCTAC